>NC_060271.1:105977807-106320987 GCF_021613505.1 Equus quagga
CCCCCCCCCCCCCCACCCCGGGCTCCCCAGCACATAGTTGTGTATTCTAGTTGAGATGCCTCTGGTTGTGCTTTGCGGGACACTGCCTCAGCGTGGCCTGATGAGCAGTGCCATGTCTGCGCCCAGGATCCGAACCAGCGAAACCCTGGGCCGCCAAAACGGAGCACGTGAACTTAACCACTCGGCCACGGGGCCAGCCCCAGATTCTAAGTCTTAAGCCGGCTCTTGTTAGTTCTGAAGAGTACACTTGGAAACCTACAGGAAAAAGAGAAGTTTTCAAAATGCAGATTTTCTGGTCATTGTAAAGCATGTTAGTTCAGAGTTGGGGTTATTCAAACACAAATTTGCTTTCTTCCTTTCTTTTATTCATTGACTAACAACGCTAGGAATAAATCGGTGGCCCTGTCTATCTCAGAGTTGAAAGGTATCATCTTCCATGTTCTGAACTGTGTGGATTTTCTTCTCCGACATTCTTCTTGGGCTCACAGGAATCTTCTGACTGCTTTCCTGCATAACTAAGATATAAGCATGTTTTCTTCCGCATCACACTCCACTTTCCTTTGCAGATAAGTGGAAATGTAGTTTACGAAGCACCTCTAACATTTTCAAGAATGTTTATTTTTATAATATGTATGTGGTTATTGATGAGGTTTGGGTGTAGTGATGCCTTTCAAAGCATGTGGTAAGAAGTAAGGGATCTCAGAAGAGGAGCAGGACCCACAATCTATGGATTGTGACCAAAGGAGATGGAGTGTTAAAACGTCTACTCTTCGCACTCACCACCATGAAACATGAGTATCTACCACACAGCTCAGAGAGTGTCTTGACTCTGGAGGAGCAAACAAGATTGGAAAAGCTTGGCATTTCAAGCTTGGACTACTCAAGTTAAACCAGTTATCAAATTTGAAAATCCATGGCTTATAACATCGTGCCCCTTTTTGAAAACAAACAGACAAACAAAATACTGAAGAGCTCTCAACAGTTTGCTTGTCTCCATCTGTGCTGATTGCTTCATAATGTGGATGTCAGAGCAAGAGAGATTGGGTGGGGAAGAATATATACATGCCCTGGGATCTCACATGCTTATGACTGTGCTCAATGCTCAGTTTTGAGAATCAGGGTCAAGAATTCTTGGGATCACTCTGGGAAACTACGTGTTTCTAGATGCATGCCCAAGTCTAACCCAAGAGCTTCCTGGCAGGCCCAACCTCCAGATTTTAAATTTGTGTACATTGGGCTAGATTGGCCAAGACTAGGGCCACTAGGAGACGTGAGGTTTTATGATTTTTTTTTCTTATGGCATTTAAATATTGCTTCATCACATTGCTTACTCTCCGTAGATGCTTCTTTGATTGCATTTCTCCCAGATATTTTTCTCTCTAATAGTTTATATTAAAATAAATAGTGGATCTGGGTGTCTTACTCAAAGGTGAACTTTTTCAGAGCCAAAAGCACTATGGCATGTTTGTAGTTCACACCTGGGGTGATGTATTTCTTGTCTCTTTCTTTTTGTGTCATTGGGGGAAAGGGGGAAGATTGGATATAAATTCTTTACAAGTTTGCACTGAATCTCTCTCTCCAGTGAATCCTTCCTCATCCATGTTGGCATACACTCGGTCCTTGGCACCTTCAAAGAATCTTGCGAAAAATCCCAGACAGACAGCTTGTGGAATCAGCAGAGCCTGTGTCTTTGAATCGTCCTAGGGAGAGGGAGTTGATCTTGATCCTCTGTTGCTAACATCTTGATATTTCAATTAACTCTAGTGTAGTTTATTTTTTGCACCATTCCCTCAGCTGACCCCTTCTTCCTCACAAAATGACTTCTTTAAGGCCTAAGTCAGTTTCCCTGGAAGCCCTTTTTGACCATCTCTCCCTCTGCTTCCTACCATATTCCTGATTCACTAGATTGCCACTGGATACAGCCTGTCTTCCTTATAAGATCCTGAGCTTCTTGGCACCTCTATCCCTGTGTCTGACCCAGGTACTGGGGTGTAGCTGACCCTTAATTCATTATTGAATGGTTTTGTATGTTTTAGTCACTAATATTTTCATAATAAATATGGAAAAGAATATTGCTGAGACGCATTCCATCATTAGCAGAAGCTTAGAATTTTTCTTTGATTCCAAATGACAAGTGTAGCAGTTTAGAAACTAGACATCATATTTCTCAAAGCAGTTTTCAAACTATATTTTCCATTCATATTTTTCCTCACTCTGCATGAACATATTTATCCTTAGTCGGTAATAAGCACAACTACAGAACTTATGGTATGTCCATAAGTGTTTCATTTATAATAATCTTCGCTTGTTTTGCTTTTTAATTCTATCCACCTCTGCTTCATTACCTGAACAATTTTGCACATGCAGGCATTTACTCTTCTGGGCCCTGGGACAGGCAAGGCTGACACAGGCCTTGCATGTCCTTTGACGTGCCATTGATGGTGTCCATTGAAGACACCATCAGCATCTTCAACTGATCTGAATGGGTTGATATTTGTTAAGTGAATAGGACAGTTCCTGGCAGGCAGTAAGTGCTGTATAAATTTTAAGTAAGTTATTATACTAGTTAGAATTTCAAGTGACCTCAGAGATGATTAGTTCAGAATTTTCTAAAGTGTTACTTAAAACTTGAGTTTTTAGTTCATGGATGATGTTCCTAGATATGTTCATAGGTGAGGAACAAGAAGAGATGGGGCAGAAGGGGGTTTTCCTGGGGCCAAACAGATTGAGGAAGTGCAGAATTAGAATTTAAAAGGCTTATTTGCAACAGAACTCTTCAGAGGGTCTCTTTTACTCTGCCTCTTTTTAAGTAGGTGTTTCCCAAGTTTTACACTGAATCACAAATACTTTGCCTTCCATTTTTGTACATAACATCCTACAGAGAAAGAGAAAATTGATTTAGCTCAATATCCTCGTTACTCAATTAAAATGAAGTCTTGAAAGCTTAAGTCCTGAAAATCCAAGCTTCTGCAGATATTTCAGGATATGACTGGAGTCATGCTTACCATCTCTTATTGTATGCAGTGAGGACCTCTGTGGACACGTTTCGTCTGAGTGTAAATCTTAAAGTGGTTAATACGTTTAGCATAGTGTCAAGTATACTGAATACTGTTCGTATTTTCCACCATCCGTCTTTTTAGTAACCCCCTAAACTCTATGGGTCTCCATCATCTGAGATATAAAGTATAAGTGAATGGTAATGCACGCTGAATTTTATTCTGTGAGAATTTAGAATTATTGAGTACAATTGTAACAGCGTACATTCCAGTTATTAGTCAGAAGGAGACACTTTTTAAAGTAAGTTCCCTGACTTACTTGTCACCATAAACCATATGTTTGGCCCCCAGGAGAAATAGAGAGAGAAAGCAAGTTTTAAAATTCTTAACAAAGTTTTCCAGAAAGTCTTTGTTCCCAACTAGTTATTTATCCCTCTCTCTTCCCATTCGTATGCTATGACAGTTTTTTCCACTATCAGAATATACTCCCCCAGCTACCAAATCCCACTGTAATAACCTCCAGAACAACAAAATTTCTTTGCCACAGTTAAGATATTTAAAAAATTAAAAATGTGACTTACATACATAACATGAACGTGTGTCAAAGAATTTATTCAACTTATTTATTAGTTAGAGATTCAGTCAGATGATAAGGCCAGTTTAAAGAGCCGAGTATGTATAGGCCATTTAGTAAATGTTAGAGTCAGATTGCTGGGTTGGATACCTAAGTGGTTAATATTTACAGACACGAAACTGCAGCCTTTGGGATTATCTTTTCTACCAGACAGAAATTATTTGTGTCTCTATCAGATAAAATTCTCTGGGTTAACATGAAACTTCTCTAAGTCTTGGATCTTTCATCAATAATAAACAAAGTGAATCAAACAAAATGCACTTTCCCTAAATTATTAAATAGCCCTTGGCTAGGTCTGTGTCCCCATATGATACTGAAAGGACATGCTACTTAGTACTTTTTTGCCTTTTTCTAAGGTTATAACTATTTTTCCTTAATGTCATAAACAGTGTCCATACTTCAGGCAGATAGGATACATAATTTTAGAAAGATTCCCTTAAAGGTAGATCTACCTTAAGGATAAGAATTACGCTCTACCCTGATGGTCCATGCAGCAGGATTTGATCCACTGTTACTGTTGCCCTGTGGATGTCAGAAATGGAAGTCATGCATAAAATCAATATTAATAAAAACATTTTTAACAGAACCTTATAGTTTAAAAGAGTACATTCACACACACTTATATAATCTTAAAAACAATCTTGAGAAGTAAGGGATATTAATCATATTTTACACATAAAAAAAGAGAAGCTCAGAGAAGTTAAGAAACTTTCCCAAAGGTGTGATGGTATTATGTGGCAAAACCTAGTGCTAGAATCCAGGTCCAGAAGTATGATATTTTAACTGCGTGTTGATATTTCCTGGAATCTCATGAGACCTCCAAGTCACAATTACTTGATTTGTTTTATGTTTTGAAAACACTAAAACATTTTTGTTACTTTTAACAAAGAAAACATCCTTAGTTCATAGAAGGTAAGCAAAGGAAGGACCTTGTGAAATTAGCAAAGTCATAGAAGGAACTCTCCTTCACTTTATAAAGTAACCTGCAAAAATGCCTGGAGCTTCCAACTCAGTTACTTGATTTAGACTCCAGAGTAATCCAAGAGTGCTGTGCTTCTAATTAGAAGCATAGTCAGTACCAGTAAGAAGGCAGCAGTTTCCCCCTTACCATTTGCTTGTTTGATTTATTGATCTGTTTATCCAACGTGCATTTGAAAACCAAGCTAACTTGGGAAGAGTGCTTGCTAGTTCTCTTTGAGCTCCTTCCTGAAGATGACTTACCCTGTTTCAGGAAACCAAGGAGTGGTTCGATCTCACTTTTCTATATGTGAAAAAATAGGCACAAAGGACCAGGAAACATACAAAGCAAAGCTAATACTACACGGAACAAAGAAATAGGGCAAATTACCTCTCCTTCACACCACTCCACCCCTTTCTACTCTTGGCCATCAGCTCCTTCAAGTGCTTTCCCCCTTAAGGATCACATAAAACAATTCATGATAGGTTATAAAATGACTGGTAATAGCTCAAAAAGTGAACTTTCTCAAGAGAATTTTTATTTGTGCAGGAACTAAAGCCTTAAGTGAAAAGAACGAAAAGTCAAGCATAGCTCTCCAGTGTGTGCTGGGCAGCCAGAGGGGCTTTGCCTTCTCATTGTCCATGAAAGAACTCCTTCAGACTTCCTACTCTTCACTCTTATAAGGCTGACTTGCATGATGAGTTTGCATTTTCCCTATTCTCACACTGAACTTGCAGTTCAGCAAGAAATTGATTAGCCAAGGCCAGACTTAGGAATTAATCTCTGAAAACGTTGAGCACTGTGGGACCCTCCTGTTGGTTAGAGGAGTACATAGCAAAAACCCTAACCCTAAACCTGGGGTTCTCAAAGAGGAGAAAGGGGGCTGTGTTTGGAAAACCTGGTCTTCCAACTCCTTTTTTGACCAACTTGACCAATCAACCCACAGAAATGAGACAGGGCATTTGAAATGGACATGATCCTTGTGGCTGTCAGTGGTACATGTTGATCAAAATCACAGGCCACTATTTCAAATATCCAAAGAGTACCTAATATGTCTTGACTTAAAAGCAAATTGACCAAAACTTACCAGGGGTACAGGCTACAGTGAGCACTGGGAGGCCCTATGCTCTGCATATGAGCATTTCTCTTCTGCTTCATATGACTATTTATTCTCAATACACATTCATAGTGCCCATTAAAAGCTCTGAAAAGCCATGAGGCAATAAAATATATACCTCTTTATTGGCTTAGCATTTTCAACTGAATTTGTGAAAGTAGACATGATTAGTATACAGTAGGATAGATTGTATCTTGATTATTTTCTGCACAATGATGTGTGTTCATGATTTTTCTAATTACATAGTAACATCTGTCTTTGTATCTATCCATCCATCTATTGAGATACATCTTAAAAATTGAAAGTATTCCGCAATACCAAACTCGTACTCCTTTACCCCAATTCATTGCTAATAATTGAGTAGTAGTCAAAATTTTCCCATACATGTGCTAAACATTCGTGTGTTATATACAAAATGGCAAAATGGTATCATAAATTGCATTCTATTTCATTACCTACAATATTCACTTAACTATATATACTGGACAGTTTTTCATACATGTACAAAACTTATTACATTTACTTAATACTTCAGTTATTTTCTTTTCACAATCTGGTATAGTGAAAATGGTAAAATACATGTTTCTAAAACCAAGTTTATACAAAATGTTGGAGTGAATTCTGGCTCTGCTTGGCTTTAGAGAACCCTCAACTTGTCTGTAACTGGATTGCCAGGGCTTGAGAGGAACTCGCAGCACTGCTGGTGCTATCGAGCTGAAATGTAAGAGAGGATGCACATTACCTTTATCTGATCACTGGCCGTCTTTAAACAGGATACTCTGATCGGACATGAAGCATGTACAGCCTGCTGGAGATAATGGTATCTTAGGAATGAGTAACCTATTATTTCCATGCTTACTAAGAACTAAACTAAGAAACATGAAAGAAGATGCTGGAGACAAATAGTGGGCATTTGTTTACTAATAGAAATCACCTTAGTTCTTGAAATTCGGGCAGATTCTGTGTTTGTGTGATCCGTGCTGTGGGGCGTCTTATTGTCTTCGCCTTGGGAGCACAAGAGCAGTCTGTTATCTGCAGCCAACATTTTTCTTTCCAGGAAAGTTCATCATCTCTGGCTTAGAGCTAGTTCTATCAAAAGATCGTGTGTTAATTTATAACGTAAATTCTAATTCCTGTTTATCATTTCAACTATTTTTATATTCATGTTTACTTATATTTATAATAGATAGCATATTGTGTTCAAATATTTTGTTACAGCTGTGTGTAGTTGACCTAGCATTTTATTGAATTTCTGTACCGTATGTAGTACAATGTTTCAGGACCTATTAGGCAATTTTGAAAAGCAGAATATTGAATTACTGAAGACATTCACCATCTAATTTCAAAGTAAGAATCATCACTAGTTTGGGGATGAAAACGACTTATTGATGGAAATATGCCTACAGACTTGTTAGTTTTGTTTCTCAGTGATCATTCACATATGTTTACTGAGTGCTTTTGATAGAGTCTGATGCCATATGCGGAAGTTTACAAAGCAGTCATAGAATCAAAGACCACGGTTTGTGGGCCGGGAGCTTTGCTTGTGCTGCATTCCATCCCAGAGGAATCTTTGTCAGCAGGCTCAGTGCTCTCAGAATAGCTGGTGTTCATTTCATATTATCCAGTTCATAGAAGGCTGGCTTTCACACACACACATGCTCTTGTTTGTTTGTGTTTACAGGTTAGTAGGTGCCAATGTTATTTTTGTGTTTGTCAAGATTTGTCTTACAGGCAGCATGGCGATGCTTCTCCTATTGGAAATCTTCAAATGTCTCTGTCTTCTGGGAAATTACCAGATGCTGTCCCACTAAGATTATCCCTGGCTGAATTTTAGCCTCATTGAAGAATCAAAGAGAGAGAGAGAGGAAGAAGGTTAAGACAGAACACAGCTTCCAGATCCCCATATTTCCTAAGTTCATATGAGCTGGGTGATCTTGTTCAAGTGACTTTCCCTCTCTGTGCCTCAGGGACCTCTCCTCTACAGTTACACCTCTTAATCAAACGTGATTTTTTGAGCCGAATACCAGTAAGATAGATCTAATTTAGATGGTTTAGGAATATTAAATGATAGATAGAACTCACAGGTGAAAAAGCATAAAGGAATTTAATGTTTATGCAGTATTTTGGAAAACTTTCAATAATTGAAATAAGGAGACTTCCTAGAATCATCAGGATGGTATATTTCTCCATGAATAAGGAAGAATCATTTCATATTTTCCTAGAGGCATAAATAGGAATACAGGAATATAACAAACAAGAAAAATAAATTGGGTGGAAAGCAAGGGGAAAATGTCTAGGAGCCTATGGGAAAATTATCTATGGAAAGAGAAAAGTAAGAGGTTAATCCACACTGAATAATATCACTGAGTGCCTACTATTTGAGGCTACTAACTACTGTTGCGTTATTGAGGATGGCCTGGATGGAAGTGAGTAGTTTGTTGTTTTCCTTGCCTTTTTACCTGACTTCCTCGATGAGCTCTTTTTTGAGTCAAGTACTTTCTTAAAGCTTAGAGAATTCAGAGTCATAAGGCAAGAAAATAAAACTGGTCTGTATGAATCAGTTGCCGGGGGCAGCGTTATGATATTTACAAAACAAAACTACTGTTTATGATGACGCATTCTTTCCTGGAAAATCATTCCTAAGAAAATATCACAATTCAGGTATAAATCTCAAAATATCATCTGAGACAGTGAACTTATTTCCTTTCTTCCCCCTTCTTAAAGTAAAGAGAAAAGAAAATTTCTTTTATATTTTTCAAGATAAGCAGCAGCTGGAAAATATGCCCAGTACATTAATTAAGTAGCTAACACAATTATCATGCTTAAATTTAAATAGAAGCAACATTTGCCTTGTTTCCAGCCATTTTGAGAAAAATGAATTGGCTTCTGTGCATTACAAAAAGTTCATGTCTTCTTAGGCATCTTTAAGACAACTGTTCACTGAATACCTATTTTGTGCACTATGTCAGGTGTGTCATATTTGATGCTCACTCCCCACTATGGAGTAAATACTATTATCCTCATTTCCAGGAAAGGAAACCAAGGCTTGGGGAGTTACCTCAGCCAGGGTCAAACAGAAAGTGACAGAACCAAGATTCAGATTCAGATCTCAGACACCAAAGCCCATGATCTTTCTATGGACTTCATTTTTTTTTTTTTTCATTTTTCATTTAAATAGAAAGCAGGAATAAAAATACTAAGTTATCCTAAAATGGAACATACTGGCAGGACACAGAGGCTTCTGCCTGTTTTGGTGGTGAACCAGTTTGAACCTAACAACCCATATCTATGATAGCATCTCCAGAAATGGAGCCCAGACCGGTAGCTGGAGGAGTCCCAGTGGAAAGGGTCAGTTTAGATAACCTCCCTAAGGGATGTGAAGTTATTTTTCAGAGAAGAGAAGTTTGGTTAAACAAGATTTATCTGGGGCTCTGAGGAACCCTCTGGACTAGTTTAGACCTCTCAGGGGTGCTCAGAACTGTCTATAATATGGGGCATTCTGAGCTTTTCTTAGTGAACATCATTACAAACTGCAGGTAGAAATGGGCCCTGCAAAGCCTTTACTGTCTTGGTTAAATCCTCATTCATTCATTGATTTGTTTAGTCATTTGAATGTGTAAAATACGTCAGACACTGGTGCAGTGTGATATAAGTGTGTCCCCTGCCTTCAAGTGGAGGAGTCGTGTAAATAGGTGATTACAATGCATTGTGATCATTGCTGTACTCAAGAAGCTCACATGTCTTTGAGGTTCCACTCAAAGTGGTCCTAGGAAGGCAAAAGGCATCCTTGAGATTGGAGCAGACTGGAGAATCTTAGAGACTAGTCATTTGCCCTTAACCATAGGCAGCGATTTAGTTTGTGACCGTGATATGATATTTTAGGGAAATGCACTGCCCTATCTTCTGACTTGTAAATCCCAATTTTTTTGAGAGCTAGCTCTAACATCACCCTTCCTATGGAACTTTTCCTTTCTCCCTGCTCATTCTCAAGCAATTGGTTCATGTAGCAACTAGTAGTGTTTTCCAAACTTCACTCATTTATCTTTTTCTTGACTTTTTTTCATAGACCCATTCCAGTTATACCAATAAAGTTAGGTTTCCAAAGAGTCTATATTCACACAGAGCCAGCTAATCATGAAAAAGGCAGAGCCTCAAACACGCTTATGTCCTATTAAGAAAAGGATCACCTTATTTCAAAATACTTATCATTCTGTGAGCCATGTAGTTTGTACTAAAAAGCTATTCCTGGCCTGGCTCTGAGGTCCATGAAAAATAACCATTCTTGTTCTTTTAGGGCTGTCATAGTTTTAAGTTTGGAGAGAAGATGCTTTTTTTTTCAGTTAGGAAGATTGGCCCTGAGCTAACATCCATTGCCAATCTTCCTTTTTTTGATATGGGGTGCCGCCACAGCATGGCTTGATGAGTGGCATGTAGGTCCATGCCTGGGATCCGAACCTGTGATCCCAGGGCTGCTGAAGTGCATGAACTTAACCATTATGCCACTGGGCCAGACCCTGGAGAGAAGATACTTTTGCATTGTCTACATGATTTTTACAAAATACGAGTAAGAGAAAGCAAGCTATGCTTGTTATACTTTTTAAAAGAAGTTAGTTTAATGTCAGTCATTCCTATCCTTATTTTCCTGTTTATAGACAGTATTCTTCACAGATTTAACTTGACAGCACAATGTAAATTTAATCACAGTTATAGACCAACTACTTTTGCTTAAGTACAGGAAGTGTGTTTTTCAAATGAAGCCATAGCTGAATTTGAACGAAATCAAATATGCAGTAAATGTTACTTCTTTCAGTGGTTATTTGTGCTTTGATATTTTAGGAAATTTAAAAGATATATGAACATATTGCTAAGCTTTCTGGGCATATGTGTATTTATTTTGTCTTTGCAACATTTAAATTTCTGAGATCATAGGAATGAAAGCTACCAGCAGGAGGATGAATATGTAGATATTACATATCTATATTATATCTATATCTACCTATCTACCTATCTGTCTATCTGTCTATCTTAGCTGGAAACTCATTTGGGATTTGGAATATGGCTGTTTACAAAACTGGAGAGCTGGTGCCCCCTAGAAGTTAAGATCCAGGAGTTGATATGAATAGGGTTTTTGGCTTTTTGGCTATAAGAGGGATGTGCAATTTTTTTGTTTCCTGAGGGAGATTAGTCCTAAGCTAACATATGTTACCAGTCTTCCTCTTCTTTTTGCTTGAGGAAGATTAGCCCTGAGCTAACACCTGTGCCAATCTTCCTCCATTTTATATGTGGATTGTCACCACAGCATGGCTGATGAGTGGTGTCGGTCCATGCCTGGGATCTGAACTGGTGAACCCAGGCCAGCCCCAGGATGAGCAGATTTTACTAGAGGCCTCGGTAGAGGTCGGGGGAGACAAGGACAGTGGCAGAATGGCATGAAGTGTCTTTCCACCCTCTACCCCCACCCCAGCAGGTTGAGGGATTAGTTTGGGACTCAGAATGAGAGACCTATATGACTAAAGGACTGCTTCAGCCTTTCTTTCTCATTATGTTTATTTTAAATGTCCCAGACACAAATTAGATACCTTTTCTCTTTGCTATTATGTTACCTGCCTGAAAATAGCACATCATTTGATCAGTGGTTTGAGAATTTTGTCATTGTAGCCCTCAACTTTGGGTATTCATATTAATGGCCAAATAAAAACATTTTTCAGGACATTTTAAGGGCATCGTTCTTAGAATGATTCTTGCCATTTGAGTGCCTTGTGGAACTTACCCTTCTTTCCCCATGGTAGAGTCACAGATAATGCAGATAATGC
This sequence comes from Equus quagga, assembly GCF_021613505.1. Classification (NCBI taxonomy): domain Eukaryota; kingdom Metazoa; phylum Chordata; class Mammalia; order Perissodactyla; family Equidae; genus Equus; species Equus quagga. The sequence continues at coordinate 105,989,326 of NC_060271.1, forward strand.
TTTTGTTATTGGTACTAATAAAATCAGCTTTTAAGAATGTTATGGCATATATATTGTCTATTATAACCTAAATTGCATTCATAAATTTCATTTTCTGGTATTATGTCATAAATATGCGCAGTCAGTAAAAAATGTTGTCATTGTCCAGATCTGTGACCGTAAGCTATACTTAAGACAGCTATATATAAAACTGAAATGGTGATACCTCTGATAGTAAATTGTTGAGTATTTGAATGGGCTAAAAGGCATGAAAAACCTACTACAATATTCAGTACATGGTAGCTCTACTTTTTTCCGTCCACAGCATCACATTGGACTGGAACTCTGGGGGGTGGGGAGGAATCAGACACAAATTTTTCTGGGAGAAATGACTAAACTCTCAGAACCTCATTTTATCTGCTTCTGAAATAAGCAGCTGGATAATCTCAAAGGCTCCTTTTAACTGACTCTAATGTTCTGTGTTTCTGTGTATATGTTAACGATGACACAACAAAATGGGGTATCCAGTCTTATGCATATAGATATATTTATAATATGATGATTAGTGACTCCAAGCTAATAGACGAAACTGATTATATGCTAAAATAATACTAAGTTAAGGAGGCCCTAAAAATCAAAATTGTTTTGGGCTGGCCCGGTGGTACAGCAATTAAGTGCGCATGTTCCACTTCTCAGTGGCCCGGGGTTTGCTGGTTAAGATCCCGGGTGTGGAGATGGCACTGCTTGGCAAAAAGCCATGATGTGGTAGGCGTCCCACATATAAAGTAGAGGAAGATGGGCACGGATGTTAGCTCAGGGCCAGTCTTCCTCAGCAAAAAGAAGAGGATTGGCAGTAGTTAGCTCAGGGCTAATCTTCCTGAAAAAAAAATCAAAATTGTTTTATTCATTCTTCTTCATACTATTGAAACAGTAAGGGTGATAGAAAATGTATGTTTTCCATTGCAAAGCAGAATCAGCTCAATGGGAGGCCTGAGTCTTGAATAAAAAGATGAGATTCTTCTCCATAACGTTGGTTGCCTCACTATTCTGATGAATGAAATTCTGGTGTGAAAGAGACTTTTTACTGAACGCAGCAAGCATTTTTGTTGAGGTTTTTTTTCACTATTTATGATCCTACTTTGCCAAACTTTAATCCGATTGGAAGTCCTAAAACTCTAACATAATTTAGAAGCATTAAAAAAGGCAAGTGAGGAAAGAAGGCTGTACATTTGTTTTGGCTTGTATAGTATTGTGCCGAAAAGTAAATTCAAGTGGCTAATTTGCTTTTTCTGTCTGTAAAGACCCTTGAGTGGCCCCGGAGGGCGTCTTTTAAGCTTCTTGTGCTCCACTATGCTATTTTGGTGGGAAGTCTTTATGCAAAATATATTGCTTTGTTTATCTGATAACAGAACCCTGGAAAAGTTAATCAATCTAACTTTACTCATGGAAATATCAGAATGATTCACTGGATGGTTAATTTTGGTAATCTGGGGTTATAAACTCACTTCAGAAGCCGTAAGCAGGTTTGACCTTTCTTTTCCATAAGAAAACCTGCGTATATTTGACCTTTGGATTTAAGCCAACTCTTTTCTTTTCTGGAAGGTGGTAGAGAATTCTGTTTCTACCCCATTTTTGACTCGCTGGTCTTTTTTTCCCCCTAGCATCACCACGTAGTGTAGTGCTGAAGCATAAGGTTAAGAGAAAGGTCAGAATAAGGAAGTTTAGGGAACAGGGAATCCTTGCGTTAAAATGGACTCGCTTGATAAAGACACAAGAAGTCACAAGGGGAAACACCTCCCCCGCCACACATGTAGTAGAGAGAGGGGATAAGCACTTTGCTGTTTGAACTGAATTGTGTGGTGAAGTAAAGGGTAAATCCAGAGTCAGGACTTGTGGTGCCAAAGTTCAAAGCCACTTAATGAAAAACAGAGCTCTTTACCATCCTCAAAAAGCATTTGCTAAGCAGCCAAATGCTTGTGGTGCTGCAAAGAGAATTACACAGACCCAGCCCATGACCTTTAGAAAGACATAAAAAGATTTAGAAATAAAATGCTTGTAGTGTTGTCAAGTCACTACAGAAATCCTTCAGCAAATCTCTAATTAGAAAAACCATTACAAAGGAAAATAATTGATAAGGTTCTATACAAAGCCCATTCCATTCAGTGGAGTTAACTCACATGAAATTCCACTAATATCAGGGACATTTTCTGATTCTCCTGGGCATTCTTTACTATAGGGTCGTGTATGTGTCAAAATGGGCTATTGGCAGTGAATCAGAAATACCAAGCACGGTTGGGCACTGGAGGAAGTATTTTCATTGTGTGTGTGTGTCGGTTTGAACTAGAGTATTCTATGAATATCTTGTAGAAATTGACGTTAGAAGCACTGTCTAGCTGTTCAATTTTTCAGCCTTACTACTACTAATAATATTAATAAAAAGCCACATTTATTGAGAATGTATCATATGTTAGACACTAAGCTTAGCATGACGTATGGCATTCCCTCAATTAATTCTTGCAACAGTCCCGTAAGAGATATTATTACCTTTGTTTTCCAAAAGAGGAAACTGACATAGATGTAAAGAGCTTAGGTAAATTTCCTGAGATCACAGAGCTGGTAAGTGCTTGGCATAGCCAGGATTTGAACCCTTGTCTGTGGACCTGCAAAGCTGATGCTCCTAGCCTGTACATGTACTACTTCAAACTGTATAACAAGCACTGTATTTCACTTGGAAAAAGAAATGATTTATGATTATCTGTAGACAATTTTATCCATTCTATTTTTTATGTGGCTCTGATATGCAGGTAACTTGATAGTGTTAGATCAGATATTTATCTATAGTTACAGGCCTATATTTAACAAGTAGATTCGTTAGATTCGAAATGAGTGAATTCTGCCATTTGTCCAGAATGCCTTATTTTACTGAATCTTGATCAGTTATTACTAAACAGTGCAAAAAAAGGAATACGTTTCCATCTTTTTTTCTTTCCTGAGCTAGTAATTGGTGAAATCATGATTATTTCTGCATTCACCTTTGCACATATAAGCAACAGACGAAGAGTATGAGGCATCTTGTGTACAAACAACCTTTTCTCTTTGGGATTGTCACCTATTGGTGTGCCCGTACCAGGTTGGAATAACTGGCTGATTTGTTAATTCAGGGAAAGTATCAGATGTCACTCTTCTATTTTCTAGTTTTTTATTTCATTTTAATTTATCAAATGTGGTCACCCTTAGAGATTCCCTTTATTCTTCACTGGTTGTTTTATTCTTTTCATACATTTAATCCAACAACGTGTGTAGTTTTTGAACAAGTAAAACTCAATTCCATGGGAATTTAGCCTGAAGAATCACAGGGAGAACCGGTCTTAATGAGACATGACCATTTATCCTCATCATTTTAATGCGTTTCTTTCACCAGTCTCACAGTGTCACTTTAGGCAAAAGTAGATACTATCATTATCCTGCCTCTACTACGCAAATGGAAAAAATACAGTGCCGCCTAATGTCACGAACCCAGGAAGTCAGAAATAGGTCTTGGGAATAACCCTGAGTCCTAATAAACAGGGCTGTATGGTCCATTCAAAAATATCAAATAAAATCCCGTTTTCTTAAGATATGGCATCTACTTTAAAAGAGACTCATGTTCCACACCCTTTTTTATTTAGAAACATTAGTTTATGTTTCTGATGTTTTAACTGCCGCTCTTTAAATAGCTTGACTTTCTCTTTTCCCTTCTTCTTAGCTTAGTACTTTCCCAGGGTAAGTGACAAATAAAGCTGAAGCATTGGTTGTAAATTCCCTTCCTCTCTCTGCCCTCCATCCCACCTCAGATTTATGTGGAGACCAGGACATCCCACAGTGTGCTAGGACACCAGTCAGCATCACATGGAATAATATGGGATTGTGGAATGCTTGCAGCCAAGGAGTCTTCTGAACTTAAAGCTCTCACTTTAAACCTGGCAAGGGCCTAGGATGGGGACAAAAGAGCTTACCACAAGAACTTGAATTTGCAATGCCCCATTCTTGCTAAAGAATGCATTATGACAAGCAGTTAGAGTTCTTGACCCCATTTTGAAGATATGTCTTAAAGCTTATTGGAAAGAAAAATCCTTGATAACTTTGCCGATCCTTTTACCCTTTCTTCTCCTCCTCACCAGACCTGTTGGATGAGGATTCTACAGAACATCTTCTTGAAGACTTTTAGGTTTAGCTGGCAATCTTCTAATAGCCATTTATCAAGCAGCAAGAGGAAGCTCAGCCTTTGGCCTGAGAGATTAATAAATTTAAACACGCTTGTATTTATTGAATTTCTGGACTTGGCCTTCAGAAAGGGAATATTCAATCATGCAGACAGAAGTGTAAATTAAGTACTCTGTGCTATAGAATACAGGAGTTCAAACTGAGGAAACATAAGTCTGGGAAGGCTTTTTGGAAATGATAATATTTGTTGGACCAAAAGATTGTATAAGATTTCAGTAGGCCAGAGCATGTGAGTGTATTCCATTTGAAAGAAACTGAAGAAGAAAAGGTTCACCTGGGTGAAAGTCCATGTCTGTTTTCAGTGAATTTTAAATAGTCCAAGGAGTGTGTGTGTAGATGGTTGTAGTGTGAGGAAATGTAATTAGAGAAGTAGATTGGGTCCAAAAGGACCAGGAGAGACACATTAATGTGTTTGGATTTGACTCTGCCTGCTGACTAAATCTACTGGAAGGCCTTGGGTGGACAAGTGATACAGTCTACTCTATGCTTTTAGGAAGATACCTTGTAACGGTGTAGAGCATAGATTGAAGGGGATGAGGCTAGAGGCAAGCAGATCAGATAGGAGCCCTTGCAATAGTCTAGGTAAGAGATTTTGATACCTACAATAGGAGGAAATTGGAATTCACTGTGAAGCTGGGTCCATGTTTGGAAGCTTGATTGAATGTGAACTATGAGGATGAAAGAGACATCAAAAATGATGTGCCCTGAACTGTGATGCTTTCAAATGATCTGGAAAATGTAGAAAGAGTTTAATTTTGGACTTGCTGGATTTCAAATGCTGTGAGTGGCAGATGGAAATGTACGTATCAGACCAAAATGGAGAACTGAGAGCTACAAATAGATTGCAGAGTTAGCAACGAGAAGTAATGGCTAGAACCCGCAGATCAAGTGAAGTTACCTACGGAAAGAATATGAAGAAAGAAAAGGATTGGAAGAGAACTTTGAGAAATGCCTTCTATAAACAGGTTATTGGAGGGAGAGGAATTGAAAAGAAAGAAGGAGATTAGAGGCAGGGAAAGTAAACCTTTTTTAGTATCACATCAAATGTGACAGGGAAGAGAAAGTTTCAAGGATGAGGATGAACAACTCTTACTCGTAATGGAACTCCCCTTGGGGAGTTTGCAATCTGTGTGGATCAGGCTAATGAGTTAAATTCACTCACATGGTGCTTTTGAGGCACAGGGAGTTCCGGGGGTTGCTTAACTTCCTTTCTTATTGCACTGTGTACCAGCCTGGATATCCCCCCATCTTAACTCATCCAAACCTCTGAATGTCCCAAGACTCAATCAAAAGTCTAACTCTTCACCCACTCCTGCTGAATATGATCTTGTTCTTTCTTCTCTGAATCCCTATAGTTGATATAGTTAGTTCTCTTTTCACACATGTGTGTCTTACTTCTCCCAGCTGAATTGTATGATTTTCAGGGCAGAGACTATATTTTAAGCTCATTCATTTCTGCCTCAAAGCCTAGCAAAATGCTTTGTACAAAGAAGGTACTTGAAATTTGTTTTTTAAACCTATGATGTGAAATTTGGTAATATGTATTAGATGTCATAAAACGGTTACCTCCTTTGACACATTAATACCTCTTCTGGGACTATACTCTACAAGAATAATGTGAAATGTGAAAATGTCGTATGCACAAACATACTTGCCAGAGTTTATTCAAAACAATTCAAAGGTCCAGTATTGTGATAGTGAAGTGTTTATATGAATTGTATGAATATTTCATTCAATGGAATCATACAACTTTTAAAAATTATGAAGACTATTTACCAACTTAGAAATGTTATTATTATATATAAAAAAATCAGGGCCCCAAATTATTTGTGCAGTGTGGTTTCAAATGTATAAAATGTCCATATGGAAAATGCTAGAAGATTTAAATCAGAGAGAGAGAGAATTGCAAGTGGCTTCTTTTTAAAATTTGCTATAATGTTATATTATTTTTGTGTCATCTTACATAAAAGCAATGTTCTGTTTCCTGTGAAGAACTTAATACTGTGCAGTAAACTTGGAAAGTTACTTAGGCTGTTAGAGCTTTCTATTAATGACTTAAGATATGGGGTCAATACTTCTGCACTCTGATCAGGACCCTTCTCTTGTTTCCAGACAGTCATCTTTAAGTGTGCATTGTTAACCCAAATAGATCAAATAGATTTGATTAAGGCAACACTTAAAGTACAAGTCCTTCTGGAAGTGGCTAAAAGGTGTTCTCTTTAAATATACCAGTCATTACCAGGCTGTCAGGATCCATCAGTTGCCCATGGCGGTGAGCATCACTGTTGGTCCACTACCAATTTGTTTCAGCTCATAATTTTGGACAAGGAGACCATCTTGTCCTTTAAGTGTTGGCAGTTCTAGCGTCAAAAGAGAAAGAAAAAAGAAGAAGAGAGTTATGAGGGTGGAAATCCAAGAAGAGGGGTGGGAGAAGCAAATGAGTGGGCGGTGAAAGAAATAGGAAGATACAAGAAAAGACCAAGGGCAGAGAAGACAGAGTTTTAACTCCAAGATAAGTGTGTTTGCCTCTCTCTGATGTTCTCTTTATTCACTTTTTTTTATCTCTTCCCTGCTGCTCAGTGGAGCCTTGAAGATGGAAGCACTGTATTTTCAAAAGCCATGACCATTTTTGATCTTTCCTCTAATGAATATACTGAGGTGGTCTTGGCAAGAAAGAGACCTGCTCTCTGGAATTACAGAGTCTACCATAGCAGAAGTGGGGGTTCAGCATCTCAGGCAAAGACAAAGTACCAAATAGTGGAGCAAACAGAATATTGGTAGTAGGAAGGGGAAGTGAGTGCGTAGGCTCCTCCGGAAACTATAGGATGTGCCCTCCAGGCACCATTTAGCCTTTACTACCATGTTAAGGTGCCCAGCTCTGAGTTTGAAAAGGCTGGTGTAGATGAGTAGATTTTATCACTCTGCTACCTAGGCCTGCCTGGAAATTGCAGAACAAATGATCCTCGATTCCAATACCACACAAATTGCTCAACTGCTGACAGAAGGTGTGGTACCTCTGCTTGTGAATTGTCTCTGGACAGTTCAGAGTTGCAGACTTTCCCTGTCGGGCTATTGAGGAAGGTAGCCCATGCCTTTTGACATTATGCAGGCCCAGTAGGGTGCCCTAACACAGACATTAATGTGCATTTTACCTTTTTAACCATTCTAGGTAGTTTATTAAGGACAGTGAAACTTACAGAGATATCAAAGTGAAGAGGTGCTTATTTTTCATAAATCAAACACCTATTAGATTGACTCAGCTTCCAAGACTGGATTTGAAAGGAATTGAGCCAGGATTTTTTAATGGCATTTTTATAATATAAAATATATATAAAATATTATAATATATAATAATGAAATAGTAAATGGGTTCAACCTTATTATCTGCTTGAGTTGCTCATAAATTGATGAATGGATTTCCCAAGAAGGTAGTCATTATGCCTCGCCATCCTCAGGTATACCATTTGTCAAATTATTGATCTGCCCTACTGGTTTGAAAGGGAAAAGCAGTATCCTTGGGCTGGACCAGGACTCCTCCCTAGTTCCAGGGCTTTGACAGTTCTCTCAAAAATCATTCTCTTTCTGACCTACCTCAAAACGTCAAGTGTTTTTCATTGCACTTACTGGAAGAGGCAGAGTTGTGTTTTCCTTAAGTTGTTGAGCATCAGCCCAGAGCCTTACAAGTAAACTGGCTGTGTTTTTCTGGCCATAAAACAGAAAATATAAATTTTTTTTCTCTATAAAAGAATTGATTGCAGTTTTTCTCTACAGAGTTTGTAGGGGGAAAGCAGACCTTTACATAAATAAATTGGGTCATTATTTATTAAGGAAAGAGTGGGGAGGGATGTGTTGGGGATTTCTTAGGACTAAAGAAAGGATGTGGAAGCATAGCGGGAGCAGTGTGTGAGCACACTGTCAGGATCTGGAGGGAATTTCGAAAGGAAATAAGCAGGGACTAAAGATGGTGGCACAAACTGTGGGCCACATCTCTCCCACATCATCTGTGTAGCCATTCTGTCCTCGAACAACAGGAGGTGAGGTAGTGTCAACCCTCACCTGAAAATAGCTGCTGCATCAGAAGATGCTATGGATGTGCTTTTATAACAAGTTACGGTGCTATGACATTTCCGGTTAAACCAAGAACTTGGCAGGATACAGCTATTGTGAGTAATCAGAAGTAGTATGTTCCTGATAAACTTCAGATCTGAGACGTTTATGATTCTAATTAAAAGAAAGAGAGGGAGAGAGAGAGATACACACAGAGAGACACAGAGAGAAAGAGAGAGATTGAGGAAAGAGAGGAAAGAAAGAAGAAGGAATTGGCGGGGGAAGAAGGGAGGGAGGGAAATATCCAATAACCTAATTCTCTCCAGCGGGTGACAAAATGGCCACCTTGTAGAGACTAAAACCTTGTTAAAAATGAATGAGCTACTTTACTTTGAATCATATTTAGAACAGGGATTTATGACATTTCCCCTTATCGTGACCAAAGAGAAAGAACACTTCTCCAGAGTTAGAAGGAAAAAAAGTAGAATGCTTGGTCCTATTTAAGTGTACAAGAGGAGATTTAAATAATCCTTCTCTGAAATGGCCTCATCGTAACTTTGAACCCTATTTTGTGGTTGTCTGTTCAAAAACAGATGCAATTCCCATTCCTCTTCCTTGATTTTTTTAGACATTTCCTCCCTTTAAGAATATCAGCCCTTCTTACCTTTTCACTTATAGTATCAATTAATGCCACCTCTTTACTTTCAATCCAGGGTCTGTTGAAAAGTTAAAAGTGCTTTACTGATTCTTTTAAGCTCATCATAATTTCAATCCTGTGGATTCCTGTTTAGGATAGCTCCATTTCTTTTTTGTATGTTTATTTGTAAATAATGTGACTCCATGTCCCAGTTTTCACAAGACGATCTTGGTGTATAAGTATTGTGATCATTAATAGTACCCCTTCTTCTTATTCCAAGTGTCCCAATTTGGAATATAAATTATATGGTAACTCTCTTTGTAAGTTAAGTCTGCATGGAGATGAGCCAAATATTTTTACAGACTTCTTTTTATTCTAATAAATCTTTAAAAAAAGTAAACTCATGAAACTAGAATCCCCTCTCTCATAATTTTCTCATACTCCTTCAAGAACAAAATAAGCACCTTGATAAGAGGTCTAACTTTCTGATATCATTTCAGATCACTTAAACATTCTGGAGTATTTCTAAGTCCCTGAAATGCATTTAGAGTCTAGTTCAACACTCCTGGAAGTTGCTTGGATAGGAGAGTTTGTTTTTGTTGTATTTCCCCCTCCGAAAACAGCAATGGGACAGATAATCACCGAGTTGCAGCTGTTTTGGTCATATGCTCATTTATAATGCCACTCTGTTAATTTTACATTCTGCTGCTTCCTGGTACTTGAATTTTGCCTTACAAATATTTGTGGAATGGGTGTTAATAGAATTTTCAATTGGGGATTTTAAAAAGAAGATTATGACAGGCAAGTAAGCCAGAAATCCAGACTTGTTTTATGTCGAATAGATTAATCACTCAGTTATTTTTAGCTAAGGAAATTGACCTTTGTAAAAAAAAAAATGTGAAAAAAATAATTTGAGACTCAGAAATGACAATTTTATTTGCAAGATCTTTGAGTTTTTTATGGGCAGCAGTTTCTTATGGGAGGCAATTAAAGTCTTACGTTCCTTCTGTTTGTATTTCAAATGATGAAAAGGAAATATAGATAAAAATCAAGGTGATTATTTATGAAGTAGATGCTGCACTATGGATGTCAGTCTTTATAGCTTTTCAAGAAAAGTGATTGTCAGCTTTGTGATTTGTCTATGATAAAAACAGTAGAAGCTCTTGGGAAAGAAGTTATTATAGCTAGCTATGCTATGTTGCTTTACAAAGAATTAAGACTATTTCTGTAAATGTTCCTCTTTTCTGCTAATAACCTTTGAACTGTCTGTCATTAGCTAACTTTAGCTGTTATTTAATCAAATGAGTTTTAAATTATAAAAATTCTTGGACTAAATTTCGTAGTAATGGAATGGAATATGACTCTTCTTTCTTGAACAGTGCTAAATATGTCTCAATTTATTTATCCTCAAATATGGATTATAAAACCTACCATAAAGAGTTATTCTAAGGATTAAATGAGATTTTATATATATATATTTATATATATACACACACATATACATATATATGTGTATAGTAATATATATATTATCCAATACGTGATGCATGGAAGGTGGTATATAAGTGGCACTTATATAATCATCTTTGTTATTATTACATACTACATTGATTAAATTGATATTGTTCAAACATGGCTTAATGGCAACTTGAAAAGGCATTAAATATGAGAAAATTATGGCTTCCTTACCCTTCAACAAACATTTATGGATTACCAATACCTACTTTGGGATAGTTCCTTGAAATTAAAAAAGAAGATGAATAGAATAGTTCTCTGATTGAAGAAGCTTACATGATGAACCAGGGAAACCCAAAAACTCCTGTTCTTATATTAGGCGAAGCCACAGAGCAGCCTTCTTGAAATCATTACTGATACAATCTTTTTTTAAGCTTATTTGGTGAAGTGTTACAGGAGAAAGAAAAAGTCAAAGAACTGGAATTACTGCTTAAGAAGATGTCAATTTTATGAATAAATGTTATATCAGCTCTAGTGGCAGACATCATGCATGGGCCTTTCCATTTTCATAGAGATGCAGCAGCAAATCCTAAGGCGGCTAATGAGTGACAGGATTCCTTAGTCGAAGCAGACAGTAGAAGCTTAATAAATGCTTGTGAATTGATGAAATGAGAAGAAAATACTTTACGTACCAGTATCTCAAGTGATTCACGACATGGAAGATAACAACCCATAGACCCCCATGCCTTAGTAAGAGCTTTTGGGTCTCTTTTTTCCTGAGCATATCAATCTTGAGGCTCATTTTCTTTTCTGACTAACATAGTCTCAGTTAGAACTGATATAAATGGTCATGGTGGTCATGAATGCCTTGGGTAATTGACTTGTGCAAACCATACACCAAAATATCAGAAAAATTGATGACATCCCTTAGCAGATGTTTTCTGTGCAATATTAAATTTATTATTTGAAAGGGAAAAATCCAGCTGTTGAATTTGTTTGAGAGAAAGAGATATATATTGGGACTTTGGAAAAGATCAAGTTTCACATCTCCTTTAATTTGTAGATGAAGAAATTGAGATAGTGGAACCATAAATAAGTGTATGACCTTGAAACACATATGGAGCCAAATATAACACAGGGTTTCCAGCTCTCTGATCGGGGATTTTATGGCCTTTCATCTTTGGTGTGCATGGCTCTTTTCTCACTTGCAGTCCCTCCACCTGCGTGAGTAGAATGGGAAGTCCAAGGGGACAGGCTATGAGAATGAAGGGATAAAAGCTGTTGATGACTAGCTGCCAAATTGGCTAATTTTGTTCTGAGCAGTGACTGATAGAATGTTCTGAGGGCACAGAGAGGGAAGAGGTCAGCCACATTTAATTTTAATGTATTTTCATTAGTTCACCAAGTGCTCTTTTGAGGAGACTCTTAAAAGATCAAGTTTAAAAAATATTGAAAATAGAGGAAAATGTCCTTTTTAAGTATGATCTCCAATGTCACATAATCCATTTAAGATCAAGCCATTCCTCACTCTCCTCAACAATGAAACACACATCAAAGTGATTGAAAGAGGAAATGCTAAGAGTTTAAAGAGACCTAATATTGCTCAGCTGAAAGTGATTTCCTTATTATTTAATAAATTTCTGAACTTGGGAAGATCCCATTTTTTTTCATTTTTAACATCAAACTGTAGTTTGATGTGGATTTTATTAGGGTTATCTATAGCTTGAAACATACGTGAAAGCAGATTCTATGTTCAAGAAAGTCCAAGAAAGCAGACTATGTTCAGAAAGCCATCAGCTAATTCCAGGTAAAGTGGACCAGCCAACTAAGTACAGAAGTGGGACAGTGGTATGGAAAATGGTGTAATGTTGGAGGATAAAGTTGTTCCCTTTTCAGCCTGGCCAATATTTTAATCAGTGTTTTGATGAAGAATTAGATGTTTGTTAAATTTGTATTGAGTAACAGAATAATTATTCAATGTTTTTCTGGAATAAACTGAATAAATATGTGTATATATACAAATGTATTGTGTGGCTCTTAAGTTAAAAATAAAAAACACCTACAACTATACAGGCTGTGACCTAGATGATATGAAGATGATGGTGATTGGTGATGATGATGACGATGACCACAAATAACAGAGGAAGTTCTTCCTAGGTCCTAAGACTCCGCTTGTTGGTTCTGTTACACCCTTATCTTCACGTGTGTTAAGTGCACCTCATAGTATGTGGCACAGGGTGGGTGTTCAAAAACTTATATTTACTACCTATGTTTTAAAGTGCAACATCTAGGAAAAATAATAGGCTATTTTAGTTAGTTGCAAGCCATTGCTCAACTAATGTGCTTTGTAAACTCTTGAAATCTATGTTCATAAAACGTACTACTTTTGGAGGGGGCACAAGTGTTAAGGAGAAGAAAGTTCAAGATACAGAGATAAGTGCAATGTTCAGCTCCCATTAGGACTACTGGGTTCAGTTCTTATTGCGACTTTTTAATAGGGACATGGACAAACTCTCTCCAGAGAAAGATGATCAAAATTGTGGAATATCTAGAAGTCATATGATAAAAGAAACAATTGACATGAACGTGGAAGAAGTGGATTTAGGAGATGATAATAACTTCTTTCAGGCATTAAAGGAGTTGTGCTTGGGCGGAATTGTTTGTAGTTCCAGAAAGGCAGAAAGGTGGCTAGCGGAGGAAGGTTGAATGAAGGAGATATCTGCCTAACACGAGGAGCTTTATGACAGGCGGAACTGCTCACACCTGGCCTTATGGCACGGGCTGCTTAGTGAGGCATACATTCTTTCATTTATTTAATTCTTTGTTCGGGAAACATGTATTGAACATCTCCTATCAAGAACATACGCCCTAGAGGATGATCAATACTGCCAAAGCTGGATCAACCAGGTAGCAGAGGAAGCTCCAAGAATTAATTGAATAGCACCTGTAAAGGTCCACGCTGCAGAAGAGAGGGGAATAAAAGCCCGATGATGTGAAGTGAGGCCCAGTGGCTCCCTTAGTCCAGCTGCCTCTGAGCAGAGTGAAGTAAAGCAAAATTAAATACAGTCAATGCTGAGCAATTTGTGTCTTTTTCCAAATGGTATGAGCTGCTTGAGGCTTCACGAGCACCTGCTAACTGTTCCACTTAGGAAGCTGGAAATTCTCAATGTAATTGTATGAGTCTCGTAAAATAGTTTTTCAGTTCGATTTCTCTCTGTTGTGAAATGAAGCCATTCTCATACCCTCCTGTAAACAGGAATGTGCCAGGAATTAAAGGCCTTCTCCTTGAGTCTGCCTGTATTACCTACTCAGCTCAGCATTTTTTCAGCATCCTGGAAGCTGGAAAGCTTCCTGGTAAGTGCTTTTATAGTAGTGACAGATCCATAGAATCATTTTCAGGTTCTACTGACTATAACATCTATAGGAATTCCTTACCCCAGGCAGCAATTTTATGTTCAAACATCTCATTAAAATGTTGAGGAGAAAAAGAACAACTTCCAAAAAATTATCTTCCCATGTGCTGAACACAGAAGGCACTTGATATGACGGGCTTGGGTCTGATCAATCCTAACGTAATTACAAGAGTCCTGAAGACTGAATTCTAATATGTACATATTTGTTTCCTCATCAGTTACACTCAGGAAATAAAAATGTTAGCATTATTTTTGGACGAACTGTCATAACTATCTCTAGGTTTTACTTAGACAGCAATGGTCTGCATTTACATGCGGCATATACTCTGTGTGGTTGGAGGCAGTTTTGTGTAGTGGTTAATGGTGTGAGATTTGCCGCCAGATGTTTCTAGCTTCTTCACTTATTGGTCATGTGACCTTGGGAATGGTACCAAGTCTTGGTTTCCTTCTCTGCAAAATGGGAGTAATAATAATACTTGCCTCATAGAATTGTAGCGAAGGTTAGTAAATTAGCTAATGCAGTACATGGAAATGATTTAATACAGTCCTTGGTGCATAAGTGTGAAGTCTAAGCCACCAGCTCTCACATTGTGCTAAGTCCCAGAATCACCTGGAATGGATTTTTAAAAATACAGATTGCCAGCCCCCTCCATGAGAGTCTCTGATTAGGTAGTCTGGAGGTGAGGCTCAGATAATCATATTTTGAATCATTTCTCCAGGAAATTCTGATGCACACCAGAATTTGCAAGTCACTTGTTGATGCTTTTGGTTTTTTTTTTCCTCCCTTCAAAACTTAGCCCAGTTCCAGCAAGTTTACTTGGCCTGCTTAAGATGTAAAGAAAGAAAAATAATTAGGTTTTCCTCGTGACAGCACTCGTTCCCATGGATCCATATTTAGCTGCTCCTTTCCAACGAAACCCTGGTCTGGCCTCTTGTTGTTCTCAACCCTGACCCACCAGAAATCTGCACCGTCATTGTACACTGAATCCCCACAGCAATGACGTCACAGAGCTTCAGACACCACGGCAAGGAGTGAAGCAAACACCATCATCAATTTTCCAATGTAATGAAAATAAAATACAATTTTAAAAAATTGAGAAAATATCACAATTTACTGTCTTGTTTACATGCTGCCATGATTTTCAGATGAAGACAGTTCTCTTGAATAAGGCCCACTTAAAGTAATAGACTTATAGGGTTTGAGGAATTTTATATTTAAGTTATAAATTAAGCTTATTTCATTTTTCAATAGCTTCTATCTTTGAGAAAGCACAATGCAGAATAACATTTTAAAGAAATATTCCTATCATTCTAATCACATATTTTGTTTTTTAATTGTTGGCATATAGCCATGTGCATTTTTGTTTTAGAGGACATTGCATTAACCTGCGATTAACCAATGGTTATGTAGAGTTGTGGTAGGTTTTCTCTAATAAAAGCTGCTTTCTGTTTTTTATTTATATCAGTGCCTGGTTTGTCAGTGATTTGTTGACATGAGTCAGAATTCTACTCCAGCCTAAACCAAAATAGCTATTTTTCCTAACTCAGAAAAATATGAATCATAAAACTAATATGATTACATGATGTAGGTAGCTTATTTTATTACTACTGCCTTACATCAATCTGAGAACTGATGGATATTATCTGTCTCCAGCCTGGAATAAATATCAGAGGGAAGTTGAACCAGAGACGTTAGAAAACAGTATCTCAGCTTGAATCAGGAAGATTAGCCTTGTCTTTGCCAAAGATAGCTTCACTGAAGCTCAGCTTTTAAATAACTTACAAACTTAATTCTGGGAGAACTTATTTTTGATGTTACTGATACTACTAATAATGAATGTTGCTAGTGTAACCAAATTTTTGAACACTTACTGCAAGCCAGTGAACAAAATAAACAAATTCTCTGCCCTCATGGAGCTTCTATTTGAGTGGAAAGAAGCATAAATAAATAAATGGGTCAGGCAGGGATAACATAAGACAGAGGAAGAGGGATGTAGTGAGTTTCAGGGATAGCAAAGGCCCTGAAACCTGGTTGTTTTCACTTATCATCATGAGACTGAAATTAGATGTTGGCCACGCTGAGATGCTGGACCCCCTAGTGGGTATAATATATAAACAGAAAACAAAATGGGACAGGGAGGTGTTCTGGATGGCAGCCATGTAGGGCCCTGCATGTAAAGCAAGATGCCCATTTGGAAATCTGCTCAGAGAAGATCTGAGAAGCAGCAGAGGAGAGGATTGCCTAAGAATGCTATCAGGTACAATCTGCAGGAGGGGAATTGGCACTGGCCTAATATATGACTGTGTTTATTTTGTAGTAGCTTCCTCTTCCTTGTGAATTGTCTTCTTGATGGGAGAACTTGCTAGAAAGGCAAACTCCAGACCCCATCCCAAACCTACTGAATCGGGAACTCTGGAGGTGGGGCCCTGCAATCTATATCTAATAGGACCATCAGGTCATTCTGGAGCCTTGTTTTTGAAGAGATTTTTGAAGAGCCTGTGAAGGCACTTCATTCTGTTTTTCCACTCCTTCTCTGGGAACAATTTCATTAAATGGGGCTGTTGACCTGCTCCTAGGGACCCCTCGTTAAGCTAAGGAAGCTCTTTGAAGTTGTCTGTAGGGATCTCTAAGGATGTGACAAAGGGGAAAAGTCTCTCTTGTATGAAGCCTGGGTGCCCCATTTCTTGTTCTCCACCCCACAGCCTAACAAAACCTACTCAAATGTTAATAAAATTACAGGGCAGCCTAGAATTTAAAAAATAAGAATTAAAAACTGTTTTGCAATCTAATGAGCTAATATGGGAAGCACCTGCAGAGGCAAAGTCCAGTTGAGGTTCTCAGAGGTTGTCAGCTCTCAGCACATCACATCAGAGCAGATGTGTCCGTGATGCTGGGGCAGCCATATGTGTGGAGAGCTTGTTAGAGTGTGGCCGTCCTGCCCACAGGCTCTGGCCTCAAACTACCTAGCTTCAAATCCTTATTCTACAGCAGCACTTGAAAGTAAATACTTCTATCAACCGTATTTTACAGGTTAGGAAATGAGGGCACTATGGCTTTATTTTATCACCTGTAAGATGAGGAGAATGTTAATAATCACAATAATAGTTAACATTTGTTGAGTGCTTACTAGGTACCAGCCACTGTACTAAACACTTTAAATGTCTCTGCCATTGAATCCTGCCAACGTCACTGTACGTTAGGTACTGTTATTATCCCCATTTTGCAGATGAAGAAACTGAGGCCCAGGAACGTTAAATACCATGCCTAAAAGTGTACTAATAGTTTAGTGGAAGAAGTGGTATACAGAACAGGCAGTTTGCCTTAACGGCTATTACACATTAATATAATATTGCTCAAATTCTAATTTTAGATCTACTGTTATTCAAAGGTAGTATAGAAATACATCTTAAAATCAAATATCAGTGACTTCTGAATTATCTGCCTGGCAAACACCATTTCATTTTTCCAGTACAACTTCAATGCCATCCTCTCTGGGAAGCCTTCTCCTGACTCTCCCCTGAAAGTTCTCACTTCACACAGTTACACTGATTGTGTGTCTCTCTGACCAATAAAATGAGAGATCTTGCACCATAGGGATTGTTTTGTTTATTCATCTATTTCTAGCTCTGACACATACTCCCTTCTTTCGTATGGCTACGTCTTTGTGGCACACTGGTGCACATCACTGAGGGTTATATTTTAAGGTGCAGGAAATACTTTGGAATGTGAATTTACACACAAACCTTGTGTGTGCAGCGGATGGAAGCTTTTTAACGGAAGATCACACTGGCACTTTGTGACAAAATGCCGACAAATAGTGTCCTGAGAATCTGTCATTGTCACTGGGCCTACAAAGTCATTTATCACAGTGCAGTTATGCTATCTTTCCCCATGCTGGTTATCTTTATGATTCAGTTTTCACCAAAATAGTTTTAAGCAGGGTTATCCAGGTTTTTCATTGAATTACAGTGTGAAAATCTGAAAAAAGAAACCTATATGCTATTACAATACTTCCCAAGACTGCATTCAAATACCCAAATAATGACTGGTAAAGAAGCAGGGTGGGGGCAGAAGTCAGTAATCTCAAATTTGGTGATTTTTAAACCTCATCTGTTACATGGAAGGCTCTGAGGGCCTCAAGACTCGGTAGCTTTAGAATTACAAGTGGACCTGTTCTACCCAGTGCATCTCCATTCATAAATGTTTTGGAAGATGCTGGGAGCAGATTCTGAGAAAAATATAATTCAGTCCCTAGAAGATCATAATGACCAAATCAACCAGGTTTACTTTTCCTAATATTCCGGATAAGGTAGCCTAGTCTTTTGTTTTCTAAATTTATTTTATATTTGTTTACGCAAAAGTGTTTGTGGCGCATCCACGTTTTCTTTGACTCTGAGTTTTTGCTCAGAGTGACTAAACTCATTGAAATTCACAAGTGTTTTAGCAATGGTATATGGAAGCATGCAGGTTATAAAGATTCCTTGCCAAATTAAAAGGAAAGCATACTTCTTCCCAAAGAATTGAGTGGAATAAGTTGATTTAATGAGTTGCATCTCCTCTTTATGTTAATCTGAAGTTGCATATTGATTTCAGAATCATTTTATTTGACCCTTTTGATGATTTCATTATTAATAGTCTTGACTACATTGACATCCATATAATGTCTCAGTCAGCCTTGGCCTATACGTAAGCAATAACCAGTCAGTTTATGGGAATATCAGTCCAACTGGTAATTTAATCAAAAAGAACTTTTTCTGAATTAATGACCACTTGGGTAAAATGTTGGCCTCTATAATTCTGTAAAAGTACAATCTGAGATCAACAGGTGTTCCATTCTAATTAAACAGTTGAATATCAGTGAACGTTTAAATGGATATATGTACTCCTGGAACTTTAAGTTTGTAAACTGAATATATTGAGTATTATGGACATTATATTATTATACTTGTAAATCCCATATGACCTATGTAACAATTCAGACTTTTTGTCATAAATTAATTTGGAAATGATATTTAGCCGTTAAAAATGGTGGAAAAATTTTCTTTACAAGCTGATGTTCTTGAATTCATGCTTATAGCTATTTTAAAAGAGAAACAAACTTTGAGAATGGAAAATCGTTTTGTTGTGAAAACTCATGATCTCAGCTAAATTTTTATCATTTTATCTTAGCATTTTTTTCTTCTTCTCCCCAAAAGCCCCCAGTACATAGTTGTATGTCCTTCTAGTTCTTCTGTGTGGGACGCCACCTCAACATGGCTTGATGAGTGGTGCTAGGTCCATGCCCAGGATCTGAACTAGCTAAACTCTGGGCTGCTGAAGTGGAAGGCACGAACTTAACCACTCAGCCATGGGGCCAGCCCCTAAATTTTTATCATTCTTGAACAGAGAAATATACTCCTAATTTTAATATTTATAATAAACTAAGCAGATTTTTTTATGTAAAACATTTATTAGTATTTAATCAAATTCTGTATTCATACAGAGTGCTCAAATTAATAGAAAAAAATCCTTCTAATCCTTTAAGCCCTTTGAATTTCTCCAGGTTTTTTCCAATGAAGTGAATACGTTGCTTTGCAGAGGTATCTAAACTTATTCAAGTGGTGTTCCTTTTAGCAAATTACTTTTTTCCTAGCACCCAAGTGGCAAGTCTACTTCTTGATCTCTTTACGCCCTTAAATTGCAGAATTGACCATGATCAGCATAAACCAGCACTTGCCTTTTCATCATGCCTTCCATGTCAAGTTGTTCTAGGTACCCACAGAGGTTGTCTTAACGATAGAAACTCAGGTCCTGCTTAGAGAACAAAACACTTTCATATGATGTTTTTTCTACGTACCAATTGAATACAAAACCTACAAACTTCTTTCTACATAGAAGGTCTGTAGTACACAATTTAAATTGGTCTGAGGCCTGTGCAATTACTTATCTTGGTGGCATGCCCAGGTTCATTTCTTGATACAGCCCAGTGACAAATGTTCTCATTGGAAGAAGCTTTTCAGTATTCCCCCCTTTTGTTTCTTAATGTATTGTAACCACGTGCCAAAGGCTACATAGAACCAAGGTAAAACTTAGATAAATTCATATCTCTGGGACCCCGTTACTGGAAAATAGTTTTCTAAGATGATTGCTACTCTAGTTTCATGAAAAGATGTTAGATAAGTGTTCCAGAAGGTTTATTTTGGATAAGAGAGTGCCATTAAAGATGTGATTCATATTTATTTATCTTTATCTATCTTAACCAATTCTTCAGGTAGAGATCATGATTTGAGGCCACATTTTAAGTTACATATCAACTTTAAAATTCAGTGCACTTTTTTCCTTTTCTAATGCTAGTTCAGAACCAGCCCAGCTGGATTTGGAAAATGTAGACAGAAAGGGAGTTGTAAAAGATTTAAACAATTGAAATTCAAAAGAGCATTCTTAGAAAAGAAAATAGTTATTTTTTTATTTCGCTCAGTCCAATCTAATGTCATGGAGGCAGTAACCTTGACTAACCTTCTGCTTATTCAGAAAATTGCTCTGTTTTGGAATTTAACAGCAGCAAAAATAATAAAGTAGTAACCATATCATTATGCTGAAGAGCATCATATTAACAAACTAAAAAAGGAAGAACATATGGTCATCTCAATAGATGTGGAAAAAGCGATGACTAAATCCAGCATCCATTCCTAATAAAAACTCTCAGAAAAACTAGAAATAGAAAGGAAGTTCTTCAGCCTAATAAAGGACATACATGAGAAATGTGAAACTAACGTCTCACTTCACAGTGAAAGACTGAATGCGTTTCCTCTAAGATCAGGAGCAAGACAAGGACATCTGATCTCACCAAGTTTATTCAGTGTTATACTGGAGATTCTAGCCAGTGCAATAAAGGGGAAATATTGGAAAGACAGAAGTAAAACTCTCTGTATTCACAGACAACATGCTTGTCTGTACTGAAAATCCAATGGAATCTACAAACATAAAACTGCTAAAACTAGGAAGGGAGTTTAACAAGTTTGCAGGGTACAAGATCAATATGCAAAAATTAATTGTATTTCTATATACTAGCAATAAATGTAAATTGGTATTAGAGAAATAATACCATTTACAATATCATCAAAAATATGAAATACTGAGGGATAAATCTGTACAGGCAAGACCTATACACTGAAAACTGTACAATTTTGCTGAGAGAAATTAAAGGAAACCTAAGTAAATGGAGAGATGTACCTTTCATGAAGACTCAGCATTTTTAAGATATTAATTATTTCCAAATTGGTCTAGAGATTCAACATAATCCCAATGAAAATCCTGGTAGACTTTCCTTTTTTTGGTAGAAATTGTCAGGTTCTTTCTAAAGTTCGTTTGGACATATGAAGAACCTAGAATAGTTAAAACAACTTTGAAAAAGAAGAACAAAATTGGGGGCATAACACGACCTGATTTCAAGACTTATTTTATAACTACGGTAGTCAAGATAGTATGGTAGTGGAATAAAAATAAAAAGATCAATCAAACAAAGTGAAGAGTTTAGAAATAGATCCACATGTATATGAACAATTTTTTAAAAAACAAAATGCAAAGGCAATTCAATGAGGAACAAATATTGCTAGAAATATTAGATACCCATAAGCACAGAAAAAAAGGAATTTTAATCTATACGTCACTTATATTGCAAAAATTAATTCAAAATGGATCATAAACGAAAGTATAAAACTTTTTGAAGAAAATCTTTGAAACCTTAGGTTAGGCAAACATTTCTTAGGTCACTGAAAACATGATCTGTTAAAGAAAAAAGCTGATAAAATATGAACCTTCTACTCTTCAAAAGACATTATTCAGTGAATGAAAAATAAGCCAGACTAAAAGAAAATACTGGCAAATATTTCTCTAACGAAAGGCTTCTATGCAGAATACATAAAGAATGCTCACAATTCAACAATTAAGAAAATATACCATAAAAATTGAGAAAAGATTTGAGCAGATATTTCACTAAAAAAAAAATATACAGGTAACAAACATGAAAAGATGCTCAATATCATTAGTCACTAAGGAAAGGCAAATTATAACCACAATGAAAAATCGCTGTGTACCGAATAGAATGGCTACAATTAAGAAGACCATACCAAATATTTGTGAGTACATGGAGGGCTTAGGACTCCCCTACATTGCTGGCTGGAATGTAAAATGGTATAATCACATTAGGAGATAGTTTCTTAAGAAGCTAAACATACACCTACCACTTAATCCAGTCATTCTACTCTTTGGTATTTACCCAAGAGAAAATAAAGCATCTGTCTATACTAAGACTTGTACATTTGCAAACAACCCAGATGTCTATTAACAAGTGAATGAGTAGACAAATTGTGGTATATCCACACACTACAAAATTGTTCGGAAATTTTAAAAAATTTGCTATTTATACATGAAACAACATGGTTGACTCTGAAAATAATTATGCTGAATGAAAGAAGCCAGACTCACACCCCCCCCCCCAAAGTACCTAATGGATCATTCCATTTTTGTAAAACTGTTGGAAATTCAAACTAATCTATAGTGACACAAAGATCAGTGGTTGGTTGAGGAGGAAACAAATAGGTGTACGAGGAAACTTTTGGAGGTGGTGGATTGTCCATTATCTTGATTGTGGCAGTAGTTTCACAGATACGTGTTTCAAAACTTATGAAATTTGTGAAATTGAACACTTTAAATATGTTCAGTTTATTGTATGTTAATAGTACCTGAATAAAGCTGTTAAAAACTGGAGCAATAGACCTTGAGAACATGAGAATAATTGTTAAACATTGTAAGATAGAAAACTAACCTGCCTTTGCTACAATTGATAAAGTCTTACACTATGTGTGACAAGCCATGATTCCAGATCTACAAGTAAGAACTTCTGATTTTATTTATGTGATCAGCTTGGTATCCAATCCCATCTTGTATTTTTCAATGAAGCAATGAATTTCCATTGGTTTTGAAATTAGAAGTACATCTTTTAAAGTACTTGTGAAATTTATAGGAGACTAAGGAGAATCTCTCTCTCTCCTGGACCACTTTTAGAGGATGTGCACCATACACCTCTAGACAAAACCATTAATATAATCTATGGTGAAACTGATGCCTCTCATGATTGTTTATCATGATGACCCTGGTAGTTTGATCCCTTGTAACATAAACATGATCTATTCTTGTAGCTTTCAACCTCATGAATAAGCAAATAGGGTGATTCAAAGTGCCCTATTAAGAGGACTTTCCTGTGAGGTAGAGGTGGGTGAAAACAAGCTCAGCAAATGTGCCCACTGAAAAGATGCTCCTGTAAACATTGCAATAAGGTGGAGGTGACTTGCATGTTTCCTATATCAAGTAGACAGCATAAAGCTTGAAGATAAATCCTAAAGCACAAATTTTTTGTTTCACCTAGACAGAAGATGCTGATTTAAGAAATCAAAAGGAGTGAAAAGGAGCTGTACCTCTTTGAGACTCAAGGGCATAGAAGCAGGCGGGGAGGATGGAGAGTAGGTCAAGACCCCACGTATTTGTTTCCTTTCGTAAGCTTCCCTTTGTATTGATTCATTTTTGATGCAGAATAATTGAGTACTTCCTGAGTTTCTGAAGATGGTAAGGACAACTTCGTCTTACTTTGTCATGGATTCCAAAAGATATTTTTGTAGAACAAATAAGGAACCGGTCTTACAATCACAATCTTCAAAACGAAGTCTGTTTTTAACATTTTTAATTATAAAGTAATGCGTGTTCATTTCATAAATATTAGAAGATAAAGATAAGAGAACAATAAAACAAACAAAACAAAAACTAAATCCTCTTATAATTCCACAACTTGGGGATATAATTCTCCATATTTTATGGATGTCCCTCCAGATGTTTTCTTTCTATATATACTCAAATATAAATTTATATATATATATTTTTTATAAGATGTATAGACATCAATCTGTAAATATTCTTCTGTGATCTTTATTCTCTTAGCAAGTTGTCAGACTCTCCATGTCAGTAAACCCACCATTTAATGCCTTCAATTGTTTCGTTATATGAATGTACCAAGAAAATTTTAACCCATCTCAAAGCTGTTAAGGTGTGTTTATTTTTAATTTCCTTTTTATTTTTCTGAAGGAACAAACATTTCCTCTGTAACGTGATTCCAGCAGAAATTGATTAAAAAGCCACAGCTCTGAATTTTAAACGGCAAAGTGCTCTGGGAATCATGCCTTTTGATCTGTTAATTTTACAATGCTGTTGAACAGTAAACACTCTTTAGTGGTTATTCCATGAAATTTATGTGCATATTCTGGACATGACTGTTCTAATCACAGTACAGAATTAGGCCTTTTCCACTGGCTGACCTTTTAGGGAACTTCATTCATTTCTTTCAGTTTCTAAACCTATAGATTGATACTAATTTATGAAACTTATTTAAAATATAAAGGAACCCCATATGTTTAAACAATTAACCAACAGGGATTAGATCAAAGGACACCAAATTTTTCTTTTTGAGCTAATGTAAAAATATCTTCAGACCTTCAGCTGACTCTTGCATAGCATGAGGGTGTGTGAGTATATGCCACCTGACCTGCATTTTGACACTGACGTGTCGCCAAATCCAGCTGTTGGGACTATGGCAGTAAGATATTGTGGAAAATGTATCCTACTGAGGGGAAGGAGACTAAAGAGGTAATCCCTAAGGTTTGTGAGCTTGGGGAGATTTCTTAGCCTCTCTGGGGCTCAGAATGTTTACCTTTAAAGTGATGGAGTTGCGGAAGACAGCTCCAGTGCAGATATTCTGTGGTTCTGTGACAGAGAACTCTGGAGCCCATGCCCTTAGTCAGGGCTGCTGCTATAGACCCAGATACTTAGATCCGTGGCTGCTTGGCCTACATCCCTGGCCACTGACCTTGTCTTGCTCACTGCTCTTTCTCTCTTACTTGGTCTCTCCCCCAGTACTCAGATCTTAACTGTGCCCTTTGGACACTTCCTTTATCTTGTATTTTCTCTCCTCAATCCCCAGTTATGTCCTGTCTCTTGCTTATGTTCTGTAAAATTTGCCATGTCCCATTGGGTTAACCCAGCTACTTTTGGTGATGGTAACCCTTGGTCTGCACTATAAATATACTGCCTGCGACCGTGACATCCAGAGTAGGTCATGAAGGTGAGTTGAGTCTGCTCCAACTCCATACCTCTGGAAGAAGAGAAAAACTTTAATACCTAGCTGTCTTTTACATCATAATTGCTTAAAAGATTAGTGCTGACACATGCTGCCTTAGGAACTAGAAAACATTATGCCGAGTGAAAGAAGCCAGCCACAAAAGGCCACATGTTGTATGATGCCATTTATATGAAATATCCAGAATAGGCCAATACATAAAGACAGCAAGTAGGTTAGTGATTGCCAGGGGCTGGGGGAGGGGGAAATTAGGGGTGACTGGTAATTGGTACAAGGTTTCTTTTTTGGGTGATTAACATGTTCTGGAATTAGGGAATGGTGATGGTTACACACCTTGTGAATATACTAGAAACCACTGAATTATACACTTTAACAGGGTAAATCTTATGGTATGTAAATTACATCTCAATGAAAAGTATTTGTTGAGTAAGTAAAATATTCAGGTTATCATTTCTTTACACAATATGAATTGCTTAGACACAGGAATATGTCAATAACCAGTTTTAGGGAGGTGGTTGGGACCAAACGGGTACAGCCAAAATCACAGGTGCTTTTTATGTGTGCGCCGTCCAGCGCCTGGAGCCCTTCTCCCTAGGGAGGAGCTTCTTTTGATCACTGTGGAGCACAGCGGGAGCTGCAGCAAATCCCCACAAACTTTCTTCCTGTGTTGAAAAGGTAGTTCTTGTCCAAAACATTAAAAATGCACCTTGACTAAGAAGGTAAATAGGAAAGAAATGAGATTTTGCCTGAAGCACTGTAACTTTGGTATCTGGCCCCTTGAAAGCTAAATTCAGTAAAAATAATAATAATAATAAAGAAACATCAACAATAACAAAAACAAGTTTGATTTCACTAGCAGAGGTTTTTTCCTTTCCCCTGCAAAATAGTTGATTCAACTGGATATTTCACTGTGTCTAGGAGTTTCAGGTTGAATAAACATAATTTCAATATCTCCATTTGCTTTGGAGTCCAACTGTCCACAGGACCCAGTGCCCCAAATATTTGGAAGGCTGTCTTCTCTATCCACTTCCCCCAGGCAGATTCATTTCCTGTCATCTTGCCTGCTGAGAGCGTGTCCTATTTTTAAAGGTCTCCAGAGAATGCCTCTTCAAAGAGATGGGATGACAAAGCTTTACCCTACGCAGCACTCCCAGTGGAGCTAATCAGCCCACTGTCTCGTCTCTGTGGCGTCTACTTGGCTCCCACCTGCCCGGCAGGACTAAACCGCTATCAGAAAGAATTGTGAGCCCAGCACACCTTTAGGGGTTTGTTTTTATTTTGTTTTGATCTTTCTCCAAAAGAGAAATTCCTTCTTCTTACTGAGGGAAGTACAGCACTAGATTATTAGCTATGATTCCCGGAAGTCCTGGGCTCAGAGCTTTACAGCATTACTTCCCAATCTGCTTCTTCTCAGGGCCAGCCCAGTGGCGCAGCAGTTAAGTTTGCACATTCTGCTTCGGCAGCCCAGGGTTCGCTGGTTTGGATCCCAGGTGCAGACCTACACACAGCTTGTCAAACCATGCTGTGGTAGGTGTCCCACATATAAAGAAGAGGAAGATGGGCGTGTATATTACCTCAGGGCCAGTCTTCCTCAGCAAAAAAAGAGAGGAGGATTGGCGGGAGATGTTAGTTCAGGGCTAATCTTCCTCAGAAAACAAAAACAAAAAAACCCAAAAAACAAAAACAAACAAACAAAAGAATAAAACCAAGCTGCTGATTCTCATTTACTGCTCAGCAGAGATGACCCAGGTCCACTCAATCTGAGGAGTTACTGGTTTCCATCACATGTTGCATCAACATATACTGTGACTTCCACTCCACCCTCTGTGTCTCTTCCTACAGGTCTGAGAGTTGTCTAGCTCAGTCTTGTCACTTTGCGCAAGAAGAAACTAACATGAGGTACAGACTTGCCCAAGGTGATACAGCAAAGTAGTGATTGCTTGAGAATCCAGATCTTGAGGCTGTAGTTGGCATGCCATGCTGCTATTCTGTTAGATTGCTATCATTCCGGTCAGATTTACTGCTCCTTTCACACGGAAAGAATTATTAAGATAATCTCACTGCAACAAATCGTGAGGCACTTTCTATTCAGAAACTAGCAGAAGGCAGGTGCCGCAAAAGAAGAGCAACTCCCATGCTTTAGTAGGGACCAGCAATTCTCTAATAGTCTGTATATTGGACCCAAATAGGTTTCTTAGGCTTGAGAAGCAAAACTCTCTTGAGTAGTGTTTGTTTTGATTTGTATTGTTTTATTTCATTTTATTATTTCTTTTTGCTGAATCTCTTCGCGGTTTTTTCTTGCTGTTAATGAGACAGAACTGGCAACTGTCTTCAGAGTTGGTTGCTCAGGATGTTGCATTGTCACAACCCAGGGCTGCCAGTGGCAGCTAATACTACTGTACTAACTACCCATTTTCCCCTCTGGAGGGTTCCAGAGCCTTTGCTGTTATCCCATGCTACTGAAAGGCACAAATTAGATAGAACATGGGACAATAGTCCTAAATTGACATTTGTGGATTTGTTTCCTTTTTGTGAACAAAGGAGACTAACTTACTAACTAGACCCCTCAGGCTAACTAGACCCCTCAGGTACCAGGAGCTTTGGCTGCCCGTGAAAGAGACTAGACCCCTCGAGCCCATTTCTAATACTAAAACCAAAAGGGAGTGTTGTCCGAGGGTTTTTGGTTTTCTTAGTTTGAATTATTTATATCATGATTTTTTCAATTTATGAACTGAAACAGAAGAAGCCTTTACTACAGTAAATGCAACACTCTTCATTAAACAAAAAATTAGTGATTTGTCTTCTGACTCATCACAATATTCCTTCAGCATAGGTTGGTGGAAAATATTAACTTCCCCATTCTCCAGATAGGAAAATTGGAGCAAAAATGTTTTTTCATGTAGCCAACTAGCCATGGGGTCTGGCTCACCTTCAGATCTGCTGATTTCCACTCTTGTGCAGGAATTGACATTGGAGCTTAAATGAAGAAACTGTATTCTGAAAGGAAAGGTTTGCCGTTATTTGGGCAAAGGCTTGCTGACTTTGGCAATGGGACCAAGTGTCACACTTTCCTTTGGCAGCTGTGGGTATTCCAGTCCGATAGGTATATATTTCCAAGAACTTCCCCCGTGGGCCTATTTTTGGCTTCCATTTACAAAATATTAAGGGATAATAACATCTACCAAGTACGTGTCTAAAAGTTTGCACTGGAATGTTCCATGCTATGCACCCCCCTTCTCCATTCCTCTTCTTTTTGTTTGTCCTCAGATGCCCTTGCACCTCTGTACTCTCCAGTTATAGACTTATTGTTCTGCTTCACACTCATACTCTTCTCTATTCCTGCGTCTATATTAAGATAAATAACCCAAACATCTTCAACTTGCAACCTCATTATATGAGTCCAAATGCTGACATTATTTATCTTTGCTCTACCATCTGACGCTAAGACCACAACTCCACAGCTCTGTTCCTCATCTCCTCCATTCGGTAAATGTGGGCCCTCCCTGGCTTCCCTCTTACTCAGGTTCCCCCAGCTTATCTGTTCTCTGGCTTGCCATCCTATTTATGTGTGGTCAGATGTCATGCATCTGTGTAGGAGCATGAGCATCTCATAATAGACAGTGCCTTAGAGATGTGTTCATCCTCACAAAACCTGTAGTGGAAAAGACACAGCTGCTTAAGAGCACGCATTAAGGTGAGCCAGTCTACAAAATGCTTGAATCTGCTTGAATTCATTTAGAGATATATGCACACACATTCCTTTTTGTCATTTTCTAATATGAGTGTGCATAATAATGCCAAAAAAGCAGTTTTCTAAACTTTCCTTTTAGAAAACTGTTGTTTATTATTGCAGCAGTCTCATTTTCTTACAAATATCTATAATCCATCTGAATTACTCTGAAAGATGAGTTTGCTTTCTTCCCTTGTAATGCACCTGGTAAATATATCCATGGAAATTCATTATGTCGGTGAAGTAGTTAGATGTTTGTCTTTGGAATGTGCAAGTCTGGTTTCCACTAGACGAGGCCAGAAAGGTAAATTGCTGTAGTTACCAGGGAACATGAGGACATCAGCAGTTCATTTGTTTATCTAACGAGCTTTACTTGAAGACTTACTATGTGCCAGATGCTCATCACACATTCTGAAATGCTAGTAACCCCTTTTCCTGAATAGTGTGTACACAGCTCTGTAACTTCATCCATCATTTCAGTTAGAGGCATCCCTCCTTTTATTGTGCATTGCTTTATCGCTCTTCAAAGGTACTGCGTTTTTCACAGATTGAAGGTTTGTGGCAACCCTGAGTCGAGCAAGTCTCTTGGCACTGTTTTTCCAACAGCATTTGCTCACTTCGTGTCTCTGTGTCACATCTTGGTAATTTTCGCAATATTTCAAAAATTTTCATTATTATTTTATTTGTTAGGTGATCTATGATCAGTGATCTTTGCTGTTACTATTGTAATTGTTTTGAGGCAGCATGAGCCATGCCCATATGAGATGGTGAACTTAATTGATAAATGTGTGTATTCTGACTGCTCCACTGACTGGCCATTTCCCTCTCTCTCTCCCTCGCCTGGGGAGATGCCCTGTTCCCTGAGAAACAACAATATTGAAATTCGGCCAATTAATAACCCTACAATGGCCTCTAAGTGTTCAAGTGAAAGGAAGAGTCTCACGTCTCTGACTTTAAATCAAAAGCTAGACATGATTAAGCTTAGTGAGGAAGGTGTGTCAAAAGCCAGGATAGGCCACAAGCTGGGCTCTTACATGCCCAACAGTTAGCCAAGTTGTGAGTGCAAAGGAAAAGTTCTTGAAGTAAATTAAAAGTGCTACTCTAGTGAACACACAAATGATAACAAGTGAAACATCCTTATTGCTGAGATGGAGGAAGTTTTAGTGGTCTGGATAGAAGATCAAAGCAGCCACATCATTCCCTTAAGCCAAAGCTTCATCCAAAACAAGGCCCTAACTCTCTTCAATTCTATGAAGGCTGAGAGAGGTGAGGAAGCTGCAGAAGAAGAGTTTGAAGCTGGCAGAGGTTGGTTCACGAGGTTTAAGGAAAGCCATCGCCATAACATAAAAGTACAAGGTGAAGCAGCAAGTTATCCAGAAGATCTAGCTCAGATAATTGCTGAAAGTAGCTACGCTAAACAGCAGATTTTCAATGTAGACAAAACAGCCTTATATTGGAAGAAGATGCCATCTAAGACTTTCATAGCTAGAGAGGAGAAGTCAGTGCCTGGCTTCAAAGCATCAAAGGACAGGCTGACTATCTTGGTAGGAGCTAATGCAGCTGGTGACTTTCATTTGAAGCCACTGGTCATTTACTGTTCTGAAATCCTAGGGCTTTTAAGAATTATGCTATATCTACTCTGCCTGTGCTGTGTAAATGGAAGAACAAAGCCTGGATAACAGCTCATCTGTTTACAACATAGTTTACTGAATATTTTAAGCCTACTGTTGAGACCTACTACTCAGAAAAGCTTTCTTTCAAAATATTACTGCTCATTGACAATGCCCCTGGTCACCCAAGAGCTCTGATGGAGATGTACAATGAGATGAATGTTGTTTTCATGCCTGCTAATGTAACATCCAATTTGCAGCCCGTGGATTAAGGAGTGATTTTGACTTTCAAGTCTTACTGTTTAAGAAATACATTTCCTAAGGCTGTAGCTGCCATAGATAGTGATTCCTCTGATGCTTCTGGGCAAAGTAAATTGAAAGCCTTGTGGAAAGGATCCACCATTCGAGATGCCATTAAGAACATTTGTGATTCATAGGGAGAGGTCAAAATGTTGACATTAATAGGAGTTTGGAAGAAGTTGATTCCAACCCTCATGGATGCCTTTGAGGCGTTCAAGACTTCAGTGGAGGAAGTAACTGCAGATGTGGTAGAAATAGCAGGAGAACTAGAATTAGAAGTGGCGCTTGAAGATGTGACTGAATTGC
This sequence comes from Equus quagga, assembly GCF_021613505.1. Lineage (NCBI taxonomy): Eukaryota > Metazoa > Chordata > Mammalia > Perissodactyla > Equidae > Equus > Equus quagga. The sequence continues at coordinate 106,020,231 of NC_060271.1, forward strand.
TGCAATCTCATGATAAAACTTTAATGGATGAATTGCTTCTTATAGTTGAGCAAACAAAGTGGTTTCTTGAGATGGAATCTATTCCTGGTGAAGATGTTGTGAGGATTGTTGAAATGACAACAAAGGATTTAGAATATGACATAAACTTCATTGCTAAAGCAGCAGCAGGGTTTGAGAGGATCAATTCTAATTTTGAAAGAAGTTCTACAGTGGGTAAAATGTTTTCAAACAGCATCGCATGCTACAGAGAAATCGTTTGTGACAGGAAGAGTCGACTGACGCAGCAAAGTTCATTTTTGTCTTAGTTCAAGAACTAGCCACCCCAACCTTCAGCAGCCACCACCTTGATCAGTCAGCAGCCATCAACATTGAGCAAAAAGATTACGACTCGCTGAAGGCTCAGATGATGGTTAGCAGTTTTTAGAAATAGAGTATTTTTAAATTAAGGGATGTACAGGGTTATTTTTTTTTTAGACGGAATGTTATTGCATACTTCCTAGACTACAGTATAGTGTAAACAGAACTTTTATATGCACTGGGAGACCAAAAAATTCCTATGACTCACTTTCTTGTGGTGGTCAGGAACCGAACCCACAGTATCTCTGAGGTATGCCTGTATTAATTTACTTGTCTGTCGCCCCCCCCAGACCAGTGGTTCTCATCTAGGGACAGTTTTGCCCCCCAGAGGACGTTTGACAATCCTTGAGACAAGTTTTGTTTTCACACCTGGGTTGTACTGATATCTAGTGGGTAGAGATGCTATTGATATATAGTGCCTAGAGGCCAGGGATGCTGCTAAACATCTTATAATTCACACGGCAGCCCCGCAACAAAGAATTATCAGCCCAAAATGTCAATAGTGCTGAGGTTGAGAAACTCTGCCCCAGACTATGCGTCCTTGAGGGCAGAGGTTGTGTCATAATCACCTTTGTATCTCTACTATCGCATATGAGAAAGGTCTCCCTAAGCGGTGGCAGTGATAATAAGGTTGAAATTCCAGGAGTGCAAAGATGAATAGGACAGAGCCCCTTTCCTAGAGCTTTGCCATTCAAACGTGATCCTGACCAGCAAATTGCTATGACCTGGGAAGCTGTAAGAAATGCAGAATCTCAAGCCCCACTCCAGACCTGCTGAGTCATAATCTGCATTTTAACCAACCCTCAGTTGATTCAAATGCACGTTAAAGTTGAGAAGCATTGATCAAAAGGGTTTTAGAGTTAAATGGGTAGGGTGAGTAGGCTGAAGAAGCTCAAAAGCAGAAGTCCAAGTTCACCTGGCAGCAATGAGCAACGGAATTCCTCCTGGATTCATCACTGGAGCACAAGGTCTATGTGAGCATGGCTGTGGTGCAGAAAACAGCTGGAGTTGGGGATCTCAGAGCCTCAGCTGGTAACCCAGGCAGAACAGTGCAGTACCAAGAGAATAGAAGGCAGTGGTGGTGATGAATGAACAGACACTGCAGCACAAGTGGCAGCAGCTGGGTCAAGGAAAGGGGCGGGACCAGACTCTGGGCTGTCCGTGTGGAAGATGAAGACTGCCAAGCAACGCCAAGGAGGCTGACAGTGGGAAAGGACAGGCCATGTGCCAAACCCAGGAGAGGCCAAGGCTCCGAGACTGTGGGGGTGAGAGGCAGCAGCCCAGACTGGCAACAGGCAGTTCATTCCATTGTCTGGGTGGCTCGAGTTCATTAGGGGAATCGAGTTACTCAGAATCCTTATACAATAGCTCACAGTCCTTCCAGGACTTGATAATGTGGTAATTAACATGGGGATTCCAGGAATGCCTTGGATTTGAGTTCTGTCTGTAGCAGGCTGATATGTCTGGAATCTGGATATTGAAAATTACTATTCCAACATCCTCCTTATTTCCTTCATGAAGGATCAAATGGACTAAAAATTTGAGCAAAAGGTCAAATATGAACTAGACGAAGGAAATCTCTGAGGGGTGTGTTCTGGTAGCATTTGTCAGGTTTCCTAGCAGCACTTCCGTATTTGCCTGTGGTCAAAATACTACCATTGTGTTTGAACATTGTGGCATTATTAAAGTTTATGAGAGATATTAAAGAACTTTGATATTGTGCTTCTGTTATTTTACGTTTGTTCAGAAGACACTGGAGCCCTTTTTTAAGGAGAGGTTGACTTAACCAAGCTATCTTGCTAAACGACATCTTGTTGTTTGGGGCTCCCCTCACAGCCTAACCATGGCCTGGACCATTTCACTTGGTCTGGAAGATGAAGGAGACTTGTCAGCTGCCCAGACTGTGTGGTTAGATGGAGACTCGTATCCCTTAGTAGAGTTAACAAGTCTTCCTTTCGCTGCCCCAAATTAGCTTTTGGCAACTCATCAATGATTCCTCTATGTTTTTATAGCAAATTATACTTCTGCATTGCGTGCGTACCTTAATTTCAGATTATGACTAGGCCTCGCAAGTCAATTCATTGCCATATATGCTTTTCTCTTCCTCCAGCACCTTCAGAAGCACACAGGAACGTAGGCAACGAGATACCTAGAGCTCTCCCAAACTTGAGATGGTCTAAGAAAGGCAAAGTGGACTTAGTGCAGTCTTTTGTCCTTGGCATGGGCTGTGCTTGCCAGAACTGAGTCTACTCTGCCCATGCAGTCCAGTGTATAGCAAAGATATCAGTGGGTACCTAAACGATACCTCCTCTTCCACCCTCCTCACCCAGTGTTGGCCCCGTGAGCACTCTGGCCACTGATTAGCCTCTGAATGTGATGAATATGTTTGCAGCTAAGCAGATAATGCTCCTTGAGGTAAAATTTCCTCCTTTTGGGGACTCTTTCCTGCTGTTGGGGGGATGGGATTATAAAACCAGGAATGGTGCAAAGTTTTTAAATTGAATGAACATAGCATCATCTGGTCATCTGAGAATTGTACTTCTGGAAACAGCCACTTGTCAAAAATAAATCCAGTTCTGGTAGGGTGTAGTGACTGCATACAGATTCAGTTGGTTTTGCTGGTGCTAGAAAATGCCTCATGGGTTTTACTTCTTATAGGTCTTTAGATCTCCGTGGACTCCCAGAGCTAGGCTGGCAAGCACTTTGCAGATCCTGTGACGCAAGTTCAGAATTTTATGGCTAAGGAAACTGACACTTTGAAGCAAAGTAGTCTAAAGATTATAAGTTTGAGTGTTGGATTCATATTTATGTTCTACTACCAGCTTAGGTACTAACTAGCTTTGTGGCCTTGGGCAAGGTATATCAACTCCTCTCCCCTTAGTTTCTCTATCTCTAAGAGTGTACTTATAACACCTAGTTCATAGGGTTGTTCTAAATCCTAAATGAAATAGTACGTATAAAGCACTTAGCAAATTCTCAACACATACAATTCAGTGAACAAAAGTTGTTATCACTATTTTTATTGTTGTTGTTACTGTCCAAGGTCATGAAGTTAGTTAGTGCAAGAAACAGGACGCAAAGCTGGACCACCTGACTGCCAGCAATACGAACTTCCTTGACCTCCTTCCTCTTTCTGTTCCTACAACATTGTAGGGCCCGATCATGATGTCGTATTTCTCTTCAGCTTGAAAAATTCCTGTCCTCAAAAAAGATCACTAAATATCAATTTTTTTGAATGGTAAGAGTTAAGAATATTAAGAGTTGCCTTAATCTACCAGTGTGAGACACATGTTGGTAACCCCTTCCCAGTTCTTAGGTCTACATGTTTGATTAAATACTTCTCCATGTGGCTCTTTAAGATCATCAGCAAGAAGAGTCTCCGTAAGGCCAAATAAAGACCAAGCACTGCTGAGGCTGGAGTACGTTCTCAGAAGGCTGCTGACTGTCTTGAGCCTTGCCCTGAGCTGGCTACTCAGCCCACTTTGCTTCTGGGGAGCCATCACTTGTCCTTCTACCACAGACCCTCCTAGAGATCAGGAAGATGGGCTTCTGGTCCCAAGTCTGAGCTCAATTTCTAGGCAGTGGCCAAATTCAAAGCTCAGGGGCTGCAGCTCACAGTTTATGTCGGAGGTTTGAACTCCAGAGAATTCCTGGGCTCACAGGGGCAGTGGGACTCAGAGGAATTCTGGTCTACTGTGCACATCGTGTTTCAGCCTTATCTTGAGGAGCTGAAATAAAACTTTATCATGAACCAGCCGAGGAAACAAATAGGAAATGTGCAATGTCTTTTCTATGGGATAGAACATTCTAGATTTTAAGCACCCAACTTTCTAAAGCAATGAAACATAAAGGCTTTGGCATCATCGAGGGCTGGATGGAAATTCTAGCTCCACAATTTATTAGTTGCGTGATCTCTAGTTATGTGACCTCTCTAAGCCTGTTATCTCATGTGTAAAATAGGTGTAATAACAATAATGACTTCAAAGGATTGCTCTGAGGATAAAATGAGATAGTACTTAACATGTCTGTCACCAAAGCAAGTAGTAGGTGTTATGCCTTTCCCCTTTGGAAGTATTGGTGCTATGTGATTGTGTCCTTTACCAGGGGCCAGGATTGCGATGGAGGTGTCTATGTGTGCATGAAGGGCACGAGTTCAGGAGGCTCAGAGATGCCCACAGGGAAATTCTTCTGGCGATTTTGCCACTACTTTGTCACCACTTCCCTAAACTGATTAGTATGCAGAAAGGTCTACTCCTCAGCAAGTCACTCAGTTTATTTTTCTTGTGTGCATGGAACGTGGCCTAGGGCTTACCGTGCTAAAACCTTCTTCCACCCAACTGCATTTCCACTTTGGAGGACGCTGGACAGAGGCAGATGGGAAGCTCTTGCAGGTGCAATATAGAGCGATGGAATTGAAGATGAGAGAGGATGCAGGCAAGAAGCCAGTCCCCAGATTCCCTGGATCATCATGCTTACAAGTCCAAATGTTTCCAATCTACCTCTGCAGTGCCCCTTCCTGAGAAGTGAGCCAACAAGGTGTCACTTTTTTACATCTCCCTTCCCTTCCTCATGTCACATCCAGTTTTAGAACAGGATTAACAGATATTCCAGGGCTCTTGAATTCAAGATGAACAATCCGAGCAGGAAATGAGTTTATCTACAATTTCTATTAGAGAATGAGGAAAAGACAGAGAAGGAAAGGAGAAGAGTCTGACTGCTGACAGTGTAATCTTGTGGCTAAAAGTATCTTTAATCTTTTTTTCCGCACTCTGTAGAAAACAGGCAAATCATTTAGGCAATCAGCTCCTTTCATGGATAATGAGTATGGACATCTTTCCCAGGATCTTGATGGCATAAGATGTAGAAACAAATTGTTTGTGACACAGAGCCACAGAAACATTAGCTGGTAGGTGCAGACAACAACCTCACATGACTCCGTCACCCAGAGAGGTGCTTTGTGCAATGCTGCCAGCCTCCAATCCAGGTCACTTGGTGAGAGATGCCCCAAATAACTGCCTTGCTGGAGAATTGAGAGTCTGGAACCTTGGTTTTTTCTTACTCTTTGAGTAGCCTACACCTCTGCCCCCAGTGGATCCAGCTTCATTGCCACCCTCTTTACTGCCTGTATGTGGCCAGGGAGGAGAGACAGGAGGCAGAAGGGATGAGGCCCAGGGCAGAGTATGGACCAACTGAGTAGTTGCTGTAAATATCAATCATTAATTTTGAGTGTTCCTGAGAAACATTTCTCAATTCTAAATAAATGAACATCTATTTTATTTCACCATCAATAATAGTACTCTACAATTATATTTAACATTTATGTAAGCTTTTATAATTTTCAGCATGCTTTTCTATGCTGTCTCTCACATCATCCTTACAATGATGCTCCAGAGTATGTAAGTTATTACCATTTTACACGTTAACAAATGTTGACCACAATATTGAAACCATTGCCTTTTAATTTCTTTCAAAATATAGTAAATAGTAGAACTTATCTGCAACTAATCTAAACAGATTAAATTAATTCATCTGTTGAGGGACAGCAAACTGTTGGTGAATATTGTCTGTGTATGTTTTTTTTCCCCTGAAATTAACACCTCCATTCATTACCCATATGCCTCATTCCTCCCCCACGAAGAAAATCTCTTAGTAAATTGCTCTTTGTAATAAAAATGGCATATTTCATTCATAAACCCCATTAAACTAAAGCTGCTGAAAACACAGCATACCCAGTTTTCCAACCCTATAACCAGATCCACTTATGGGACGAAAATAGCCAAGAAATCAGTGTGACTCCCAGTAGGAGGCAGATGGAAGCAATTTGCTGGACAAAGTAGTCAATTTGTGTTTGATGTGTGTGCCCCATTTCTATCACCCACACACTAATTAGCCACAGTAAAGAGAGACGCTAGAGTTATTTAGAATATTTGTTTTATAATTCTCCCAGTCTGTATGAAGCTCACACTTAAATCATACATCTTTCTCTTAGTTGTGCACAGAATTCTTCAGTTTAACGTAGTAAGATGGTAGCCCCCTCTTTTGGGAGGACTGATTGAAGATGAGTCATTAAAGGTTTACTCATTCCCAGGAATTGTCAATCTACTGATGCCAAGATCACCTGACTTCCAGTAAAGTGTTTTAGGGGTTTCTGAGTTCCTATTTACATATGTTAGACAGTTGGATGAAAAATCCAAGCTTACTGATGATTGGCATCGTATTGAGTTCTTAGATATGTGATTAAATATTTGCTTTATACAATATGGAGGCAAGACATTGTTTTTTATCTCAGGACATATTGACATACTAAAAATATATATTTTAAATTTCTCTCAGACAACTATGGAGAGTCAGGGAAATGGGTCATCAACCCACTTTGTTACAAGGTAAGGAGTGGTCACTTTAGGTAGAATTTTATACCTGAAAAAGAGCTTAGAATTTTTAGTACTTCTTTGTTTCAGATTTAGAACCAAGCTTCTTAAAGACTAAAAGTCACACAGCAAGGAAGTAGCATAGCTAGGTCCACAAATCAACTTCTTCAAGAACCTGAGACTCTCCCGATAAATAATTATTGACCATCTAATATATGTCATGCAGTTGCTGGGTCTGAAACTGGAAATTCAGCGATGGATAGGATACAGTGTCTGCCCTCCAGGAATCCACTTTCTATTTTTATATCGTTTTTTTTGGTGAGGAAGATTATCCCTGAGCTAACACCTGTGCCAGTCTTCTATCTTATATGTGGGGTACCGCTACAGCGTGGCTTGATGAGCGGTGTTTAGGTCTGCACCCAGGATCCAAACCCTCAAACCCTTGGTGCCAAAGTGGATCATGCGAACTTAACTGCTATGCCGCTGGGCTGGCCCCATCTATTTCTGTATCTTTTGACATAGTTCTGGTGTAAGACCAGGAGAATACTACAAGAATCATGTGCCTTCAGTTCAGCAAGACATTTAAAAAAAACTTTCATCACGGTCACATGATTAAGCTGGAGAAATATGAGGTCAAGGAGGGCTGGATTACGCAACTGTGAAGTAACAATCATACCAAAAAGTGGTGCTTGATGTCAGCCTGGCTTCGAGGGAGTCTCTAGTGGAGTGGCATGGAACAGTCCTTAGAGAGGTCCGTCCAATGCTTTGTCAACTCCTTGGGTGAAGATACAGGGTGATTAATGAACTTGATGACGACAGAAAGGAAGGAGACAGAGCAAAAACATTATGTGACAGTTTCAGTATCAACAAACAATTCCTGCAGGATGGAAAATGAGTCAAAAATAAGGAAAATTAACATGAATAAATATAAAACACGGCATGGAGCTATCTAGCTTGACAACAAATACAATGAATTAAAGTGACTTAACTGTTTTATTTCCATTGAATATTTTTAGCAGTTTTGTCTTTAATTTAGTTTTACTTGGTAAAATGAGAAATAAAAAAGAATCAGAAGTAGAATTTAGGAAATTGCACTATGAATGTATACTAAGGGGTGGGTTTATTACAAGTGAAAATGTTGGCTTTAGGAACTTCTGTTTTGCCCAGTTCTCCATGACTTACCTTATTCCTTAAAGGTATTCTATAGAGAGGCACATGTTTACTTTTTTCTGCTTGCCTTAAAGCAACAGTTTCAGTTTTTTACATTAGATAATGAATCGTTTATATTCAGTATTTTGTTTCAATACATTTGCAGAAGAAATGAAGGATGTTTTAAGTACATAGTAGCTACTCCTAGTGTTTCCATTCATTAGCGTGCATTTGTTTATAGAAAGCATGTAATTTAGCAGTCAGTTGAAATTTCAAATGTCCGCTTATTGAAAGTCATTTAGTTAACAGCGTTAGAAGGGACCAGCTAGTTTTTTGCACCCATATGGTTAATATGGAAACATAGGACAATGTTTCTTAAAGCCATAGAAGGTAGCAAAGCCTCATTTTAACTGAAGTTTAATAGATCTCCTAAATGAGGCATAACATCCTCATAAAAAAGAAATCAGTTTACTGCTGTTGCTTGGCTGGTATCTTTACTCTCATGAAACAACTAGAATTTCTTCTTAGAAGTTGGGCTGTAGCATGCGCATATTTGAGGTTGCTCTCAACAAGGAGATGTCATTCCTAGAAATTTGGGGACCTAGTCATTCTGCCTTTGGGCTCACCTAGTTAAGAAAAAAAAATGCCTGAAGCACTTTCTGGTAATTTTTTTTCTAGCATCACTTTTAATATTCTTCAGTTGCCATGGAGGGAGTACTAATGTACAATGCAAATCAGATCTGACTAAACAGATTAATGAGAGTGGATTGAGGGCTGTTCCTTATTTCTTTGCAAAACTGAGTAAATTATTAGGTTATTTAGCCAAAGCCCAAGAGCAGTAACAAGTTCTCATAGGCAGTATAGGCAGTTCTCAGATTCTCAATATGGCACTTGCACACTAGGAATGCCTTTCTTTACCACCAGCAGCCTCCTTCCCTCAGGCACACCCTCTCTTTTCCCTTTGTCTCCTGCTCACAAGAGTGAGCTATTGGAGAAGTGGCAGGAGAGAGGAATTGTGCCTTTAAGGCTTAATGATAGCTGTGTCTTTAGATAGAATGTATTCTAAATGTAGATTGTTTGTGGATGGGCTGAGAGTAAAGTCCTTCTGTTAACAGGAGCTTATTAAATTGAATTTAATTTATAGGATTAATATCTTTTGATCACATCATCACTATATAGGACTTATCAAAATTCAGTGTGAACGTGTCATGATTCACAGGTGTTTTTTGTACCACATTTTCTTGTGATCAAAGTGTGATGGACCCTAATCCTGCCTTGTATCATTCATCACATAGAAGAATTTCATAGCGTAACACTAAATAAATAAAATGACTATCTGGACAAAGAATTTTCTTGTTTCTTTAGTCATTTTTTATAGGTAGATATTTTTTTAAAAACAATACATGAATCCTTTAAGAATGACTACAGTATACGCCAAATCACTACAGCTTCCATTATGATTTTTATATTCAGTATGTTCCTTTTAAATCCATTGTTTGTTAAGTAATTTTGTTATCTTTATGGATTCATTGTAGTCCTCAGGTTTCTCATGTATATACTGTGTGACTAAGGAAATTTGGCAGAACTTAACATAGTCTAACTTACCATCTATTCTTTTTTTCCTCAGTGGAAGTCATCTCAGGACTATATATTTAGTACATATAGAGTATACATACATGTGAATATAGACTATATAAAATTGGATTTTGTTGGGGCTGACCTGGTGGCCTAGTGGTAAGTTAGTACGCTCTGCTTTGGCAGCCCAGGTTCAGTTCCCAGGCACAGACCTACACCACTTGTCAGCAGCCATGCTGTGGTGGTGACTCACATACAAAATAGAGGGAGATTGGCACACATGTTAGCTCAGGGCAAATCTTTCTCGGGGGAAAAAAAAAAAATTCTTGCTTAGATTCAAACCCTAGCTTGACCACTTAATATATCTGTGGCCTCACACAGCTACTTTGGCTCATCTTTAAAGTGGGGACAATAACTGAAGATTGCTGTTGTTATGAATGTTAACTGAGTGTGTGAAAAATTCTTAGACCAATTTCTGGCAGATAGCAAACAATATAATGTCAGGAAAAAAAAATCCCATATTGATGGACATTTATGTTTCCAGGTTTTAGGGGGGCTTTTTTTGTTTTGTTTTTTCAACAAAAATGCTACATTAAGAATTTTTATGGACTTGTGAAACTATCTCTAAGATAAACTCTTTGAACTAGAATTGCTGGATTAAAAGGTATACATAAATAATCTCCTTGCTCATTTTGACCATAAAGATATCTCATTGTAGTTGGAGGTGAATGAGCAACAAATTCTGGTTGGTTTCCCTCTTACCATCCAGGGCTTTATTTAAAACATTAAGCAGGTTGTCATGGATTCTATTGATCCCAACTTTTTCTATACACAAAACTTACTAAACCTGCCATATAAACCTTCATATACTAATCAAAAACACCTTGAACTCTGTACCAATCAATGCTGTTTCCAAAGTAACATCTGGATACCTTGTTTTGCAACTGATTCAATAACATCAAGAGTTTGACTTATTTTTTCTTTTTGATGACAGAAAATTATGTAAGCGAGTATACCATGGATAAGCCTATTAGGCCTACTCCTTCTATACGCCTCTGACTGGAGAGCCGTAGAGTAGCTGCTCAGAAATTGTACCCAACTGAGGACTTTTCAATTGCCTTGAAGAAACTAGAGAGAAATGAGGTCAAAAGCTTAATAGAATTGCTTTCTCTGCCCTTCACTTAGCATCAATACAGTGATTTTTCCTGTACTTACAAAGCCCTATAAAAAGTCTCTGATATTAGAGGAAGAGAGAAGTGTTTAACTTTCACCTAGAGGATAGGCTTCTATTGAGAAAAATGTGATTTTATAATATAAATGACTGAAAGTTGCACTGGCTTATATACAAACTCTAAAAAAGGTTAAAGTTTATTAATTGAACACAGTAACTTCAGTACAACTTTATTTAAAATCCATGATTATGGCTGTCAGTTTTTTTCAGAGACTCCATTCATCCACTTATTTTTTAAATTCTTTGATGTGGTAAATATTAATTTAATTCCTGCTGTATGTTAACATACATGTTCCCTGCCTTTATGAGCCTTTCATGCCAGTAGGATATGCAGAAATAAGAAAAGAAACAAGCAAACCACAAGTGTAAATGCAGAGTGTGAAAAAAAATGCTATAAAAAATTAAAGGATACAATGAAAGATTGAAAAGGGAGACCTGACTTAGATTAAATGGTCAGGCCAATTCCTTGATAAGGAAGTAGCATTTAGATAGAAACCTGAAGTGCAAGCAAAATTCGGGTAAATGAGCAGTAGAAGCATTCCAGAGAGAAGAAACAGCATGTGCAAGGATCCTGTGGCAGGAAAAAAAATGTGATCTACTCAAAGAAGGGAAAGAAGGCCACTGGAACAAAATGAAGGGACAGTAACCCAGAATTAAGATGGAGAAGTACATGGGCCCTCCTCTAACATGATTTATGGTCTCTCAACGTCAGTTAAGGATGAATTTCTAAATGCCTATTCTCTCTATGCTTCGTGAAAGTCCACTGGATGAAGGAATAGATGCACTTATTACTGAGTTTGGTAGGATAATAGGCAAGATAACAGAACATTCTTTTTATGCCCTGTTAGCACTGTTCAAGGTCTAAAATCCCCTAGTCTGGCCCTTTCCTCAGAATGACTTAACAAAAGACAAATCAAAAAGTACAGTGGTATGTTGAGAAGGGAACCATTATTTTATTTTATTGTTTTTAAAAGATTTTATTTTTCCTTTTTCTCCCCAAAGCCCCCGGGTACATAGTTGTATATTTTTAGTTGTGGGTCCCTCTAGTTGTGGCATGTGGGATGCTGCGTGGCCTGATGAGCGGTGCCATGTCCGCACCCAGGGTCCAAACCAGTGAAACCCTGGGCTGCTAAGCAGAGCGCACCAACCCAACCACTCAGCCACGGGGCCAGCCCTGGGAACCATTATTTTCTGAAGTCAAGTTACAGAAGGCTTCCAAGATTTTGTTGACTTAAAAGATCACAATCACTGCTCTGGGTGTGCTTCTCTCTAGTAGGTCTTCAATCCACACCATGTTATATTCTGAAATGAGCTTTCCTGGGCTAGATTTGTCCCATGATGGATAATCATGTAAATTGTGGCAAGTGACCCTGGGTCCTTCTAAAGGGGTGTCTCTGGGGGCAGCTGTTCCACAGCTCATGACCCCAAATCCGGCTCAGGCACTGGAGACAAAGCCCAAAGCCCCATGTGAGATTCCCTAGTTATTTGGCAGTTTTGTTGCCGAATCCTTTAGAAGGCCATTGCATTGTGATGCAGGGGAAATAAAAATGAGAGAAAAGATGGACAGGTAGTCTGACTGTTCGCCAGTAGGCATTTGAAGACTCCTGTAGTATGTGTTAGCATCATAGGTAGCAAGGTCCTGAAAAAAAAGGTACTTTCTTTTGTCATTGCCCTGATGAGAACATGTGAGTCATAGAAAGAGAAAACTCTGTATATTGGTCTCATGGCTTAGTTTTTCTTCCCTGTTTTCTTGATTTCTTTCCACTGTATCACATGTAAAACTCCTTATGTGGTTTATATTTAACTCACCATGTACATGTAAAGACTAAAAGTAAAATTAATAATTATAAACTATTCTATTTATTATTATATAATTATAAATTACAATAAAAAAATAAAAATAATTCTACAGCTAATCATGTAGTGCTAGAAGTTAAGGCGATATTAGATCTCTGACATATGTTGGTTGTACAGGTGTTCCTAACGATGTGCAACTTGTAAGAATTTAAAAGGGAGCTGCTGGGTGGTGAAAGAGCTGAAGGTCCTTTCTCCAATAATCAGTGTATTGTCGTGACTGTGTATGACTTCAACTTCATAGTAAAAATGGAGTGAATCCATTTTAGCTTGTTTTATGAAAATATAAAAACTTTTACATTACCTGAAAAATCCAGTGGGTAAAATATGTTAACATAAAATGACAAAGGGCTTTTTGAGGGACGTGAGCAGTTATTCTTTAAATATTTGAGGTCATGTTGTTCTTTCAGAGGCAACTGAAACAGTTCTGCTCTGAAGTGAGAGGGGGCAGAGGCACCATGAGGCCTTTTCAAAATGCAGATCCCCAGGATGCCGTTTGTAGAAGTGTTCCCCATTTTCCTGCCTTTTTGAGAAAAAATATCCCCGTGACTGATCTACAAATGAGTGACATCATGATAGTGGTGCCTTGGGTTTTATCAGGAGACTCCCAGTTTAGGATCCACGTAACTTTGAGAATTTCAGCTGGTAAATTTACCTTCCTATTGATAATGTATGGACTTTGTTTTCATCTTTTAAATTTTGTTGAACATAGTAAGCCACTCAGATATAAAGCCATGGAATCATAAACTCTTAAAGCCACTGGTTCAACCCTTCGGACACACCTTCCCTTTGTTTCATCTGTGGCTTTAAGTTGTAGGTTGGCAAGTTTGTTTGAGAAAACACTCCTGATACTCAAGAACACAGATGTTTAGTCAGCATAAACTTTGCCTGCTGTACATTACATTGAATTTTTATATCTAGAAAATATGCCCAGTGGTTACAAATTTCTGTCATGGGTGCAAACTATGGGGAAAATGTCAAAGTTGCTGACAAGTCAATTGGCGTCTAAGTAAGTTGCTTGAAACATTTTGGGTTTTTTTTAACTGCTGTGTGTCAAATATGAAGACAACGAGATACTGACATGGACTACTTTAGGCTATCTATGAAAAAAGAGGAAAAGTCATTGCTCATAATGGGATCTTTAAAGTCCTTCAAATCCTGATGACTAAAACAGAAAATTACCTATAGCAACTAAAATAGTCTTTGTTTTCTGATTTCAAGAAAACATGCAAGGTTGTGTTTTAGAGACCCAATTTCCCTTTGCTGTAATTCTCTTATTTTTGAGCCTCTAACAATGACTCCTAGGACAGGGAACCTGGATAATGAGAAATCAGCAAGTTATCCCAGGAAATACATTGTTGTAAATCTGGTCTCCTAAGGCTGCCACAGTCTTTTTTTTTGACAATTTGTCAGCTTGGCTGCCTCATCTATAGGAGGGGATGAAGTAATCGTGGAAAGAACGTGAGTTTCAATCTGGTGTTATCTCCACGCTAGGTGAGAATTGATGCTATATATGGGTCAAGTAGAAGATATAGAATTTGCCCAAAACTGTGTTATCTCACCTGCATTCTAAACTAAGATAAAAACACAGAAAAACTTTAAAAACATGGTAATTTTGTTGCCTTTCATACCACATTCCTTATTTATTCAGCAGATATTTATTGAACTTTAATATGATCCATGTGCCATCAAGGCACAGCAATGAGGAAGATACAGAGTTCTTGATTTAGTGAAGCTGACTGTCCAGCTCACAGACTTGAGACCAAATCATGGACAGAAATTCTCCTGCTCTCAAATTCCCTGCAAGTGTCCTTATATTGTCTCAAATTTGCTATTCCAGACCTCTTACTCCTCCAATAGCAGACTTGCTCAGGACTTCTCCTAGGTCCAACTACTTATGACAATATGTTTGCTCTCTACCTGTTCCCTCACACCCCATCTCTCTCCACTAATTGGATAAAATATATATATTTTTGATAATCATTTATTTCCATGTTACCTTTCCAGGGAACCAATGTGTATTTTAATGAGGTTGTCTGGAGCCAGTAGCTGAATGCCAAAGATAGACTGCAAATAAGGCATTCAGGGCTTTAAAGCAAGCTGGCAAGAAAGTTGTTAGAGGTTCTTTTGGGGTCCCTCACTGCCCCTAAATGTGAAATTATGTTTGTAACTTGAAATGAGAAAAATTTTCCCTTTGCACTGTAACATAAACCATAAATTTTCTAGCCAGAAACATTATTACAAATCATTTAACAATATTTTTCATCAGACTTTATCAAAGCAATTATTCTTTGAAAATCAGGACTTGATTAATCTACCTGTTTTTTTTGTTATTTTATAGCTTACATCCCTATACTTTCTTTGAAGGGGAAAAATGATATTGCTTATGACTTTATAATACATTTCGGTGAAAAAAGAACCATTGTATTTGAGCATTAAAAGTAGCTCTTAAACTGTGTTTTTATAGAATGTACTATAATATTCTCTAGCCAAAATATATGGTCATTTAGCAGACCTGTCTTAGAAGTAAAGTACTTTTTGAGGTTCTCTGAAAACCCAGTGGCATGCCGGTAAACTGTCCCTTCTCAAAGAAAAGTCCTGATTTGTAGTGTTTGTCTATTCCCACGCTGTAAGTACTTCCACCATTGACGATTTCAAGCTACCAACATGAATTCGTTGAACGTAGAATTGGGAAGAGATACGCACAATTAATTGTCAACAGCCAGGATGAGCCGGCTCCTGCACAGCACGAGTTATACTCACTTGGAAGTTGTCCCCGGCTAGGATGTTTCAGCTGTGGTAGAAGTGGGGGTGGATGGGGGCCAGGAGGTCGGGGAGAATTTTGGCCAAGTCATGGTTATCAAGAACGTAGGCTAATGAGTCCCACTGAAGGCAGAACCTCCTCAATGAAACTTCTGTTGTTTCTCTTTTTCTTCAGCTGAACGTGCATTCCCTTTGAAGGCTATTTTTGAAACCCTTATCTCTGTGTCAGACTTTTTAATGACAAATGATTACCTTTCCTAAAATGTGATTCTGTTAAATAAAAACAAAGCAAATGAGAAGTTCATTTTGTGTGTGAAGCCCTAGGAACTATTTTCCAGGGGTGTATTTATTTGTTTTTTAGATGAAAATTCTTGAAAACACTGTCATGAATCCAAACCCCATGGCAGGTTTATTACCAGAACAGACCACCTTGCCTGAAGCAGCACATCTGGTTTGCAGAGAGTCTGCAGGGGGCGGTGGGGCTGAGGACAGCGGAAGGGGAAAGCAGATGTGCTTTCTATGTCAAATGACAGGGAACTGATTTCACAATAAAATCCACTTCTTTTTCTCTTCCTTGTTGCTTCAGGCTGCCACCCATTGAAGTTTTATACCCTTGTGTGTGCTCCTCCCCTTTCTAGAATCCCTGTAGGAACCATAAGACCTGGGACTTGGTGAGGCAGAGTGGGGTCGGTGTCTCTTGGCGAGGCAGAGTGGAGCAGTGAGACAAAAGAAAAACTGCCTCTGTTTCCATTCTTCCTCTTTGCCCTCTAGAACTAGCCAGGAGTTAGAGAAACAGCAGTTTACTCTTTACCATGATGCTATTCTGTCTTCATATAGAGGAATAAAGTGCCTGGCTCAGAATAACACAGAAAGTTAATGTACAGCCGGCGGGAGGAGGGGAGACAAACTTGCATCACCCCCCCTCCTTGCCAGGACGGCTCTTCATTGTCATACCCTGCAGAGCCTCTATTCCAGTTTCCCATCCTTCAAGTCTCCGTCCCTCATCCTCCTCTTTCCCTCACTCCAGCCTTCATGACCCTGTCACATAGATGTAGTGAGTTGGAGCTAAGAACCCCTTGTCCTTGCCCACATGCGCACACACACACACACATGCATGCAACCATACAACCTTTCGCCTGCCTGATTGGCTCAGAGAATCAGGAAAGGGATTACCCTCTGCCGGGAGCTCCTGGGTGGGTATATCCATGGCATCCCAGATATTGTTCCTCTTAGAGCAATAAAACATCATGAATTTGTATTCTTAAGTTTATGGTTCAGAGGCTTTATGGATAATGTAAGCTTTTCTGAGTGCCTAGCTCTCATTATTTCTCTGAGAACATATATAGGCTGCTGCCAACTTACAGACACATTTTGGAAACACAACTGTTTTATGTACTCTCCACTCATTGACATCTCAACCAACCACTTAATCCTACACCTAGACTGGCTTGTATTGCTCTGTAATTATTATATTTGTGTTTGTCTTTTCTACTCAACCAGACAACACAACACCGCTTGATACTTTACTTTTGTCTCAAGGTTGTATCATTCAATAAATATTTACTGACAGACTGGTAACATGGTGAGTCTTATATTCTTTTAAATATTCTCTACCGGAAAAACAAGATTTGGAAGTTCAGAAAATATCACTTATTAAGCTCCAAATTGTTTTAAATGCCTTCTAGGAAATAGAGGGGGAACCTTGATGACCTGTTACTCCTCTGAAAGAGAGCAGACATTACTCAAGGACCCTAGGAAGTCACTTTTTAAAATCTGACTCCAAATTGCACTCAGAACGTTCTGAAGGCATGATTCCAGCCTGCCTTTGATGGCATCCACCTCACTGTGTCTAAGGTGAAAGTTCAGGGAAGAACACATGTGCAGAGCTGGTTCACTCATAACTTTGGTCAGACCAATTAAACACATGTAACTTAGAAGACAGCATGATCCATAGAGCACTGGAATCATCAGTTTCTCCAAGTTCCATATGGTAGGTCCATGGTGCTTGGTTTCAGCTGAAAGTTACTTTAAGAATGGTTCTGAATGAGTGTATGTGATCATTATTGTCCATCTTAGGTGAGTGGAACAGAGTCATCAGAGTCATCAGTGGAACAGAGATACCAGTATAAGTTGCCTGGTACAAAGTTCATTAGATTGGTACCTTAGGCCAGCTGCCTTAGAAAGTAAACTTTCCATCTTACAGACCAGTCATTAAGGTACAGCCAAGTCCTTCCTCTTCTGACCATCGAAGGCTGATCCAGGAGTCACAAAACCCTCTTCTATAATCAATGATTTCATTTTAAAGAAAGCTCACGTAGTTGTCTTAACATAAACATATTTCCAGCAAGTTACCTCTCAAAATAAGGCACATGAGGCAATGGCAAACTAGAGGAGATGCCGGCTCTCTTTTGTATCCTGGTATGAGTTTGCTGCTTAGACTACAGTGTAGAAGCTTAGATCAGAAATAAATCAACAGAGGATGCTCTCCTGTGATCTGGGATTACTTCTATAATGAAACCTCCTCCTTCTGAAGATAAAATGGAATAAAAAAAAATGAAAGAGTCTACCTCTAGAAGCTGCAGAAGGCACCATAGTGGAGGATTCCACTCACTCATTGAACAGACATCTCTTATCTACTATTGTCTACTACGTGCCAGACACTTTTCTCAACACTGGGTATTGAGCAGTGAGCAGCACAGGGAACCAGCACAGAGTTCCGAACTCTGGCTCTTTGAGAGCACTTCTTCCGGTTCTAACATTTTTCTCTTAGGGATGTTTTGCAATATTACTTGTGTCTCAAACGCTATTTTGGCAGTTAGTCTCCCATCAGAAGATCACGTAAAGGACTTCAGGCAAAATCTTCTGTTATTAAACACCGTGAAGAGAAGCCAAATGGAAATTTAAAACTTTCATCCTTTTTTGATGCCCAGGGACCCATGGACTGAATTTCATTTCTGTCTCAATTAATTGGAGTAACAAGTTTTGTTGTAAAAACCACATTGTCAATGTCTTGTGAAGAGAAATGAACAAGATCAAAAGCAGTGTAAGTGCCCTTACCTTGTACGAGCAAAACACTGATACTTTGTTTAACCAAGAGTGATTGTTTAAGTTGACATCGAAGGCTCAGAGGAAGAGCCAAATTACCTTGTGTGCCAACACTGCGATCTCCCTCTCTGTCTGTGAGAGTGGGCCACTCCTGTTGTCATTCCCTGGGTTTAGCTTTAGATGAGTCACATTCAGCATTGGTGGGTGACGTAAAACAGTGCTTTGTTTTTAAACCAGTTGTTATTTTATTTGAAAGAGACAGAGACTATGAAAGAGTAGGAGATCTGTTAAAAAAAAAAAAAAAGAAAAACCTAGAAGCTGGCTTCCCAACTCAGTCTCATAGTCTATGGTGATATTCTTTTACACAGTATTACTGAAAACATGAGTCTATCATTACATACAACCTTCCTTCTATAGTTATGAAGTAGTTACAGAGAATGTCTATCAGATCTAGATTGTAGTGCTTAAACAATACAGGTTTTGAAATCAGACCTGGGCTCAAGATCCCATTTCGTCTCTTACTACCTGTGACCATCTTGAGCTTCCATTTCTCCATCTGTAGAATGGGGACGCTGATAGCCAATTCACAGGATTGTTGAGAAGGGCTTAATAAATGTCTCTTGAAGGAAAAAATTCTGCCATCTCCCTGGTCCTGGAGTCTGGTTGGCCATTTTGCACAGATGAATTTGTGAGAGGTTGTACTCTATGTCTTAGAAGGCTTATAATCATGTTTTCAACTCTGACATTCTCTGGTTCTAGATAACTAGAGTATCAAAAGGCATGTGAGTGAGATCTGAGGAAGGCCTTGAGAACCTGCCCGCATAGCCAGCCATCCATATGAACAGGAAGCTTGCTCCTTCCCAGGGCTACAAGGATCAACCCCATTTATCTCCCAAAGAAGGGCAGGGAGCTCCTCTCCTGCTCAGCTGCATAAGGCAGCACTTATCATTGGTGAGCAGTTGTTTGCAAGGCAACCATTCGGCATAAGTTGTTTGCAAGGCAACCATTCGGCATAACAACCAAAAAAAACCAGTGTTAAAATTTTGTTAAAAAATTTTTTTTTCATTGAAAGCTTTTGGAAAAATTGGAGACAATAAGATTCATGTGTAGAACTTCATACAGAGGAGAAATTTGTTTTCGAAATCCTGAGGGTCTGGGCTACATATTTGCAGAGACATTCTATATTATGGCCAAAACCACCACTTCTCTTAAACCACTAGAATTACACGAACAATTACAAGCCTGCTTTTCCTGGACTCTGCCAAAATCCCTGGGTGAACGGCCATACAGCTTTGCGTTTCAGAAAGAAGAAAAAAAAAAAAAATGGGGGGAGGGGATAAATAAAATGCCAAACCACTGACTTTTCCAATTATTTTCCTTCTGCCTGATCACAGCTCTCTATTCTCAAAGCCTTCCTTCTCAATGAAAGTCTGACCCTATCCCACCTTCAGTGTCTGTGGTTGGGAAGGCTGTGAAGGATATACAGGGGTGTTCAGATTCTTCTAGAGATGGTGTTGCTTTGCATGTGGCAGAGAGGACAGCTGAAGGGAAGCCCAGAGAAAGGGCGTGGGAGCTCTGCTCTGATGTTTTCGAGGACTGGCTGCAAGAGATAATCAAGCAACACTGTTTTCGCTCTTCGTGCTTTGCCTTTGTGTGTGTTTTCTTCGTGATTTTGGAAAGCGCTGTTACAAAGACTGTGTTGGGAAGACGTCAATCTTCCTTGGTGTGTTGGAGCTGATGGCTCTCGCGTAGGTGTCTTTGAGAGGGAGGCTCTGCACAAGCACCTTTTAAGTGGTCCCTGATGAACCATGTAACTCTCCAGATAACAACACTCGCCAAATCACTGTTTGTTATTCTCTTTGAGAAGCCATTGCCTGTCAGAGATCCACATTTTACCACTTGTTTAACTTGTTCTTCAGGTTTATCAAAAAATCACAAATAATAATAGCACCCAGCTCTTACCAGGACACCAGTCCAACTGGAGGAGAAGTTATGAAATCAGTGGAGACATTTGCTTTACTGTATCTTTGCTTTCATGTCCTCTTCCTCCCATTTGGGGAAAAAAAAGAAAAATGAGTTTAAAATTTGTGGATTTTATATTTTGTTTTGTTCCACTGAGTGGGCCAGTTGTTCTGATATCATGTTGCAACCCTAAAGGCTCCTAGATTGTCTTGAGATCTAGTAGAATAGTTCACTTAATAAAGTAAAACGAGTGGCTTGATAAAGAATCAAGGCTTTTTTGAGAATGAGTGAACAGGAGAGAAAACGAATGAAAACCAGATCCTTCCAGGAAGAACCTTTAACGAGGCAGGACCAATTGGGTTTTTGCACTGTATGGACCAAAGATAAGGCTAACTCCAGGATTTTCAAGATTCGTGAGGGCTCGGGCATGCAGGAGGGCCGATATGATGCATCTATTGGACTTAGACTGGATCCGAGGTCAAGTTCCCCTTGCAGCCAGTGTCTGGATACTTGTAATAACTGTTCTCTGTTACTGGGCAGGACTGCACACAGAGAAGATGATGATCCTTTTTAAAATTCCTGGCAAGTAATTCCAGCAAGAACAGGATCTCATCCTTTCCTCCAAAAGCTATGGCATGTTTTTCTTTTGGTATTAGACCAAATCGAGCAAAGAAGTGTGAGAAAATGAGACAGATGCATGTCACCTAGCATTGCATTTGGGGGAAGGAAGATCTCTTGAGAGCAAAGTCTTTCTGTTTCCATTTATATTTTTAATCTTGGGTAATAATAATAAATTAGCAATCTGTGTGTGCATGAACAATGTACATATGCAAACTTCAAAACTAGACATCTCTTGCATTTCAGTAAGCATTCTGCTTGCTCACAGTATGGTGCTCAGTGTTCTGGCTAGCATAGAGATGCAGAAGATGGAGTCTTGACCCTCTGCTGAGTGTGAAAAGAGATGTCATTGGGTAACTATAACACTTGTTCTTTTTTCCTCCCGAATGTTCGTTAGTTTTATTGTGTTTTGTACTTGGGGTGAGAAAGCTGATTAGCAGAGCTTATCCTGGATCCGAAATTACTCCCTACTACTACTCCAGTCTTGAGGATTTCTAGAACATTTTCTTCTCAGATTTGGTGAAATTTCCCAGCATGCCTCTGAATTAGGTAAGGAAGGTAAACGCCCTAGAAGAAGAAGGAAAGAGAAAAAACAGAAAAAGTGGCATTTTACTATTTTGTTGTTGAAAGGAGAAAAGGCTGAAGCTGATGTAGCAGCCCCAGCCAGAAAGCTCTACTCTTGTACTGGGGGGGCTGGACTGAGGGTTAGAAGCCAGGAGCTAATCTGCCGTTATCACACTTATTTAGAAGAATAAACAGACTCTTGTGAATCACCAATTTTGAGTATTAGATTAGGATGAATCCAGGAGGGCTTTATTCCACCCAAGATTCAAGCAAAGACAAAGCCTCCAAAGCTCCAGGATGAAGAATCAGTTCCTAAGGATCAGGAACATGTGCCCTTAATATCTGTCATTAACTGATTCGGCTTACAGAAATTCCCCTGAGAACTGGTGTCAGACTAATCGCTGCCCTCTTCTCTACTTATGCAAAAAGAAATCAGTTTTAGATGATAGGCCTTCTCCTTTCCAGAAATTCCCAGCTCCATATACTTAAGGCTTTCGTTTGTAAGTTGCCTAAAGAGAGCAGAGCCCTACTCATGCTCTTAAATGAGCCTCTTTTCCTGTTGGACCTGGCTGGGGCCCTGAGCGGTGCTGGGGGAGGTGGCTGTCTCCTCGGAGTGACTTTCACAGATGCTAGTTGGGATTCCGGAGTCACCAGACAGAGCTCCCAAGCCCTGGCTGATTTGACTTACCACTCTGTAGCTGTTCTTGGCAAGGGGCCTAAGTAGAAATGGCCTATGAGACTTTTCCCTGTTTATAGCACCTTTCATCTCAGGCACTGAGAATGCTGACCAACACTGATGCTTTTTTTATTCTTATTGCCTTTTTCAGAAACTGTGTAGAAGGCAAAACAATTCCCATTCCTCATTCCAGCCATGCCATCTAAGAGCACATTTCCCAGACCCTTTTTCCACATGACCACAAAAATGTTGGGGATGAGATTCTTTGGAAAGACTAGAAGACTCTCCTGTCCTGTCCCTGGGAATTGGGTCATGTTTACAAAAACCAAAGGGTTTCCCCTGTTGATGAGTGAGTCAGTAAGTGTTTTGGTGAAATATATATTTCACGTGTGATTTTTGTGAAATCTCACCGTAACTCATTCATTCATTCCATCAAACCTACATGGGCAAGTTACAAGTGCAAGACCAAACAGGAGGCAGAAAGATGGATCGGCCTGCTTCTGGGAGTTACTGTCTCCTGAGGGAGACGAGCATGCAGATCAATAAAAATACACATAATATTCATGCTGACAGAAATAAAGACAACATGCTGAAGCGCTGTATCTGAGATTGATTAATTCTATCTGAGAAATTGCAAATGCATTTTCACCCATCTCTGCTTTTGCACAAAACATTCCTCCTGCCTAAAGGACCTTTGCCTGGCTGTTTTTACAGTGCCTTCAAAGACACTCTTCGCATGTCACCTCTTCTTAGGAGCTTTTACTGACACTGCTGTCCTGGATTCATTGTCTCTTCTCAATTCACTCTTGTATTTATCTCTGTTACAGAGCAATCACATCATCTTCTAATTCTTTGGTGTTTGACTTCCTGGCTAAAGAGGGAACTCCTGAAGGCAGGGATTCAATTTTTTCTTTCAGCATTCCCAGTATCTGATGTCATTCTGTTGTCAAAAGGAAAGAATGAATAAATGAATGAGTTAATTAAGCGTGATGGTGTTGCAACTTTTGGGCTTATCAGAGTTTCATGATTAAAAGCAAAAGTGATATTTGTATGTTTTGACCCGCAACTTTTTTACATCAAGAAAGAGTGGTTATCTAAAAATGGAATACATATTTCCATGTACTCATGTGAAAAATTCTCTGTGGGGCTTCTCAGAAATAAATTTTTGTTATTTTTCCATTAGAACAGATGTTTTATCCTGTGACTATGAATGGTGAAATTAAATTTCAGGACTTTTAAGGAAGAGAAAATAACCTGCTATTTTCTAATGTTTATTTCCTCAGGTTTTATTATCATTAAATTCTTTTATAATAGCAGACAGTCATATTTCAGTCAAGCTTTCATTGTCAACGTTCACATCTGGTTTTGCAATTTACATGACCCAGAGATAATCCTAAAAAGCTGCAACTACTATCTAAAAGGCTAGGGTTTTCAATTCTTTGTTGTCCTCATCTAACTTCTCAATATGGCATTCAGTGCTCACCATAGCTCGCAATTCAGAAATGCCTTATTCTTAAAAAACAGTGGCTCCCACGATTCTAAGTATCATATAGATATATAGAGATCATATAGGTAGTCTACTACATATAGATGCAATTGTATATTAATTGGAATTTTTTTTATCAGAATGGAAAAGAGGCATGGAACTTTTTAAAAAATCCAACATTTATATAGTGCTTTCTCTGTGCCTGACATAATTCTAACATTTTACAAATATGAATGAATTTAACATGTAACAATCCTATGATATTATTAGCATTTTATAGATACAGAAAGTAAGGAACAAAATATTAATGTAGGAGGGTTGAACAATAAACAGTCCAAAACTAAATAACAAATGCAAAAAATGGGAGGGTCAAGAGCTGGAGATTTTGTCTGTGGGTTGGAGGCACATTAGAGCCAAAAAACAGAATGTATCCATTTTTCTCCCTGGTTACTGATTTTACTTTGTGTACCAGTGTGCTTTAGGTTGATCCATTTTCAGGGCTGATATAATGACTTCCCTTAAAGGAAGGACTGGAATAGGATTTCCAGTGCACAGTTGGGAAGAGAGGTGTCAGGCCCTATCAAACATGGAATCAGGTATAGCACCTCCAAAATCATGTTCATGTGTGTAAAAGTTGGTTGGTTTGCCCTAAAGAGTCTTGCTTTGTTCTTCAATGACAGCAATAGGAATTGTTCCATTGAGTTTCAGATGTCACAGTGCGCGAAATTGACACTTTATTAATCACTTCTCTTTATACTAACGAAATTGTCTACCCTTGATCCTAGTTTGAGTAATTTTTTCTCCGTTCTGGTACTTGCTTTTTTATTCAAGAGTCATTTTCTGTTCACCAGCATTTGAATAAGTCTCTTGTTTTAAAAACCTGGATTATAGATCATTGCAAAATTGTCCAAGTACCCTGTGAATGCCTAAATGCCATGGGCTTCAGTGTAGTATAAGGGAGCCAGAAAATTGCTAGTTGAAGGAAAAGCTGTCTCAAATGAGAGTGAAATGAATAGCAGTCCCAGGAGGATCAGCTCCTGGACTCTCCAAGATCTCGGGCACAAAGACACAACAGCTGTAAACCACTTGTAAATAGCTGTGGACCACACATTTCAAAATGTCTACATCAATGGGAAAACTATTTCGATACTTGAAATTACAGACTTGATTCAGGGCTTTGGCCTTGTAAAATAATCAAGCTGTCACGTCTTAAAAGTCAGAGATCAAGTTTAAAATTCCATGGCTCTGGAGTAACCATTAAGACCCAGAGCAACCAATATTTAAGCATCTGGGCTTTGAAGACAAGTCAAAAAATTTAGGGGAAATCATTACAAAATAAAAAGGAGGAAAAAAGCTGTAAAAAAGGAATATTGATTAAATTGTACAAAATTTTTTAGAGCTCAGATGTCAAGTGGGGGGTTCTGTTTTCTTGTATAGGCATTAGTGATAGAACAGGAGGTAGATATGCGGAAAGAAAAGAGACAAAGGGCCACCTTGTCATAAGTCCAGACATTCCATCAGTGTGTGCCTCCTAAAAAAAATGGAAGAGAGATCAAAATACCTTGATCTCTACATCTCAGTCTCTAACACTGAAGTATATTTCTTTGCCAACATTTGGCATTAGATACTTTTTTTTTTGCATGTGTGAATGAATAATACGCAAAATGACTCTAACTTCCCCATATCATCATTTTGTGGTGCCTTTATTTTTAGAGCTACAAGTAAATAAATTATAGAGGTAATGGCTGCTATAAAAGAACCATTGCCTATTTTAAAAATGCAGTGATGTATTTTTGCACAGAAACCAATGATGTCATAAACAAGATTAAGAAAACAAAAATTTGTTAAATCACTTCAGGAAACACTGAGCGATACTTGCAGATTGCATGGCCCAATCCTAGCTCCATCATGTAGAGTTAAGTAAGTTGCTTTGCTTTTCTGTGTCTTGGTTTTCCTGTCTGTACAATAGGGATAATAACATATGTACCGTATGAAGTTGCTGTTAGAATGAAATACGTTAATAGATAGTATGCTTATACGTATTTAGGACAGTGGTCACTACATACTAAACAAACTATATACATGCTTATTATTGTTCTCATTCTTGTTCTGAGTTTTTTATTTATTCGTAGTCAAATGATAAGTATTATCAATTTTACTATGATGAATATTTGGTGAGTGTTTACAATCTTTCAGACATAGTGCTACATACTTTGCAGTGATGATTTCATTTAATTTTTATGACTGCCTTATAAGGTAGCTTCTATTACTACCCCTATTTTAAAGATGAGAAAACGAGGCACAGGAAGGATAAGTAACTTGTCAGAATAGCAAAGCTAACGAGTGGTAGA
The DNA here is from genome assembly GCF_021613505.1 of Equus quagga. Taxonomy (NCBI): domain Eukaryota; kingdom Metazoa; phylum Chordata; class Mammalia; order Perissodactyla; family Equidae; genus Equus; species Equus quagga. Next base: position 106,046,230 of record NC_060271.1, read on the forward strand.
AGCAGAATATGGTAATATGTGTTATTGTTATTATCAGCTTCAACTATATATATTTTTGTTGTATTAACTTCCTCTTCCTCTATCCCTGTACTTTATCATGGTGATGTGCATGTAGCAGGATTCCCTCACTGATTTTTAATTTACATATGATGTTATTTTTAGTTGAATAACTTTAGGTTACCGGGTAGGCTCTCACTGTCCTTCTACTTGGACTTTCTCACCTCGATCATTTAACTGAAAGTAACCTTTCTAAGCTGAACCACCACAAATGGTTAAGCTTTCCCCGTGACTCCCAATCTAAATTGGGTATTGTCAGTGTTCAGAATAAATCCTCTGATGTGAATCATTTTAACCATGGGAAATACCTGGTATAGATGTAAACAAAGCAGAGGAATAAAAAATTCTTGCAGTCTGGAATAAAGATGTCCAGTAAAAACAATGGCCTCTCTAAAATGCATTTTGAAGGATTAAAGAAGTAGTAGGTTCCTGGAACTCTCAACACACTGAATAAGACAGAGAAAGAAACGTTCTGTCCTTCACCACACCCCTCCTTGAATATTTTACATCATCTAATTTGCTGGCCTTGATATAAGTAGAAACTGCTAGACTCCTTTGCTAGCTGAGCATCTCTGTCTTTTTAAACCACAGTCTCCATGAAGAAAGAATGAGCTGGGCATCTTTCCTCTGTTGGCCAGAGGAGAATGCCTGAGGAATAAACATTCTCTGAAATGAGGAAAATGCATCAAATCTGTTGAAGGCTCTTTTGTTTTCACCCATTGTTCTCATTAAGCCTTAGAGATTTGAATGGGAACATAATCTCAGTGTTGTTTCCTCAGTCTTTACCACGTACTGAAACAACTTAACCAACTTCCCACATAAAGACATCCGTTTAAGGAATACATAGTCATAAAGTGTGGCCATGAAGATGAGGCGGCAAGTCAGATTGATCTCTTCTTACTCTTCTTGCTCTGGCTCCATAATAGGTGGGAGAACATGAAGTGAAGGGAACGCAACTGTTAATTAGCTCCCAAACTCAAACTTTCCAAATATTTGCCAAATTTGCCAATATGAAGTCATTAAACTGGCAAAACTTAGACCAGAAGATTTCACGTGTTTGATTTTTACAATTAGCTGCATAGATCTGTTTGCAAATTAGAAGATAAACATCCTCGGTGCTCAGTCTGCTCTCGTGATGGATTACAGGAGCTGTGGCTAATGAGTCTTTCAGAGTCCAACTGTCCTGGGATGTGTTCAGGGATCCAGCCCGAGGGGGATTCAGCTCCCACACCTGGAGTGAGATAACCAGTATGCAGAGAAGGTAGTGAGTCCCTCCCCATCCCACTCCCCGAACATCCACCCAGGCTGACCTCCCAGCGTTCAGACTTGACTCTGGACTGCCGGGTACCCTGCCTTATTAGAGTATTTCTAGTATTTCTCAGCTTACAAAGCACCTTTCACATAATTATCCCATGTGATCCTCACAGCAGCCCTTTGAGTTAGACAGGGCTAGGATCCTTATCTTCATTTTAAAGCCAGGGGAAATCAGGCTACAGGGGCCTGTGGCTTACTCAAGCTTAGATAAAGGCCAAGTGAAAGAGAAAGGCCTCGAACGCAGGCCTTCGGGCTTTAAGTCCAGTTCTCCTTCCAGACAACCTGCTACTGCAGATGAAAGCAGGCTCTACCCCAAGCGACATAGAATATATTGCTTTTGGAAGTGAACTTTAAGAATTTTCTCCATAGGTAGCAGAGTGGTTCATTTGCAAAAACTTGTGCACTTATTTAAAGTTTGAGTGGCATTTGTAGCCAACAGCTAACTCTGGATCCTTAACATAAAACAATTCTCTCTTTTCTTTAGATAATAATGATTTGAGTCTCATGGCCTCGTCATCAGAATGAGCGACTTAACTGCAATGGTGTGGACAGATTCTTTAGTCTTCTATTTATTCCACTGTTGGTTGTTCCAGGATAATAAAAACTGTTATACAGGGGCCAGTCGCTTGGCTTAGTGGTTAAGTGCAGTGCGCTCCACTTCAGCAGCCTGGGTTCAGTTCCCAGGTGTGGAGCTACACCACTTGTTGGTGGCCATGCTGTGGCGGCAACCCATATACAAAATAGAGGAAGATTGGCAAGATGTTAGCTCAGGGTGAACCTTCCTCAGTAAAACAAACAAACAAAACCTGTCGTACAATAGTTTCGACTCAATTTTAAAGTGCTCTAATTGTAAAACACAAGTATATATTTCCTCCTCCATTTGTTTAAAATAAGGTAATATTTAAAATTTTACCGATTTGTCAAATATTTGGATACTAATTGGATTAATCTTTGTATATTAAATAAAAATGCTTCAAATTTGATGCACTTTTGCAGAAGAGAAAGGAATGAATTCATATTTTCATAGTTTCCCTACTGACTGTGGAAAACAGGCACTTTGTGCCATTATAATTTCATATGTATATGTAGCCTCAATTTAATATAAGGGAAAAACCAAATGGTTGATGCACAACACAGCTCCATTTACAGAGGGACCTTCTGATGAACCAGTCTCCATTCAAAGCAACCACATTATATATAGGAGCACTTTGGGTTTTTATAAGTGTTTGCTGTTCTTCTTCTATGGGGATATATAACTTTTAGTTATTTATATTTATTGAGACATCCATGTAGCATTTTGATTTATTGTCAGCAATGAAATTAGTCTTCCAATGAAAATAACAAGAATTCCTATATCTAGATTTCCTACAGCATACATAGAAGCCCGCTGATATGCAGGTATCATTACCTAATATTTTGCAAAATATCTATTAATGAGCATTTATGTCAAGTGATAAGAGAGTTTCACATCTCCTAATCATACCCCACCCACACACACATAGTTGAGCAGTCTCTCTGGCATTCCCATTTTCCAGATAACCCCACTCCATGGCTTTTCACCTGGCTGTGGTTGGAAGGTCTTGGGGCACAGTTTCCATGGCCCTTCAGTAATGGGCTGGACAGCCTCGCTTTACTGTTCTTAGTTTATTTTTAAACCTAGAAATTATGTGTTTATTTACACACTGAGCAAATTTGGATAAATCAATGCATATAGATGGGGCTATAAACATGATACAATGCTGTGCCCCGGGTTTCAAACCTTGGTTAAAGGCAAACAGGTGAATGTCATCCCAAGAGGCAAACAGCTGGGAAAGCAGTGTCCAGTCTATTCCATCCAGAAGGACTGCCCCACATCTTCCTGGGGTCCTCTCACCCCAGACTATTCAGCAAAAGAAATGAGCAAATGTGACTACTGATCTAAAAAACAGTGGTGTAGCCCCTTCTTTACAAGGGGACAGAGAGGCTGAAGGGCGGGGCCATGAAAGAGGTGCACAGCCCCTTGCCTGAGTACAACACCCAGCAATCCTGGGAGACACAGAGCCCCCCGGGGAAGTAGGACCATCTCTCTGTGCTCTGGCCAAGACAGAACACTGTCAGCCCAGCTGAGCTAAAAGGAAGAGAGGAACATGGCATAGTAACTATTTCTTCCTCCTTCTCTTCTGCTGTGCCAGAGTGCCTGAGTGACTGACTTCTCAGGAATTTCACCCCATCTTGAGGCATTAAACCAGAGAGAGGAAAAGTTCACACTGACCTAGAAATGCTATGGTGTCCTTTAACAACCTTATTTAGTTAATTACTGATTACTAAGCCTCACATTCAAAATATAGAGTTATGGTTAGCCCTTGTTAGCCCTTATTAGAGCTAATAAATAATGTCTAATTTTGGATAGCCTGTAAAGTACTTTGGGGCTCCCCCTATTGCTTATACTTCAAATAAAATTTCTGACATCAAGCTTTCTTGCCGACAAATCAGTGAGCAGGACTAGGATTTCTGTGCCTTGTGTAGCTTCTTCTTGGCTCATCCGTTCCTAGGAAACATCTCCGTATAGCTCTTAATTACTGAGCGTTTGGAATGTGTGCATCTTCCCACACAGAGCCCAAACTAACTCTGCCTGACATATCTTGTAGTACACACAGGGCATGTGTCAGTGCTCCCTATCTGATTTGCCGTAGGCTGTGGTAGCGGAGTGAGCTCAAGGTAGAAATTAGCTCAGGCTAATTTAGAACCATTTATTTAGCATATGTTCTTTAAGGAAAACATTGAATTGCAAGCACAATGATGGACAAGAGGGGGAAAATATTAGAAGGGCATTGCATGGTGCACTGCCACCTAGGCTGGGCTAGAAATTAGAATAGCATGCCCATTCTGACTTGGCCAGTGCTAAACCAGCGTGACTTTCTAGATCCATATGGCAGGATCTGCAGAGGTGCAGTGATTTGACTCAATCTACACAACACAGTCTCTGTATTGTTGGTGCTGGGGCCATGTCTCTTGATGCATACCTCACTGAAATCCTTTGCTTATCTAGGGAGCCTCTCTTATGACTTCAAGATATTTTCCTCTTTGTATGCAAATGAATTTGTATGAAAAAGAGGAGTCTGTAGGATTACAAGAGGGAGAGGACCATAGACGTACAGATTGAAGCTTTCTGCCCCTTACCTGCTTCTCATCATGGCCACCAACACAAGAAACCTCCCAAACTGATGACGTTCTTGTATCAGGGACAGTGACCTATTATGGATCTAGGTTAGATGCTCAATAAGTATGTGTTGATTGGATGAATGAATAAAAGAATGAATGCGAAGAAGGGAGGGCCTTGAGATGGAAATGCGTATTAAAAAATAAACTTTGCTCCTCAGTAAAGGTTGACTCTGGATAGAAAAACCAGTCAATCAGTGGGACACTTTGAGGGAAAAGGGCAGACCATGTCAGTCTTTTTCACTGCTATGTCACAGTGTTCTTCACATTATTGGTGGTCAAGAAATTTGTGGTGAATTCATTCATTCAACAAACATATGAATAGCTCTAATGTGTAAGGCACTGTTCTTGGCTCACTGGGATTTCCCTGCCCTCAGGAATCTTCTACATTCTAGTGGCAGAGACAAATTCTCAACAAGGAAAACAAGCAAACACATGTAATGTCAGGTAGTGGTTAGGAACATGAAAAATAAATAAATACATTCAGTTAGAGGGATAGAGAGTGAAGGAAGGGATTGGTATTTTAGTGAGGGTGGTCAGAGACGTTCCCTGAGGAGATGTTATTTCATCTGGGTCTGGAAATAAGGAGAAACAAACCGTGCCTAGATCTGGAGTCAACTCCTCCAGGCAAAAGGGGCAACAGGAGCCAAGATGAGAGTTGGCTGGGGGAGCTTAAAGAACAGTTAAAAAGCAGCTGGAGTCCAGTGACCTGGGAGAGGAAAGTGAGGGCAAATCAGAGACCAGTCCTGGCCAAGCCATGTAGGGCTCTGCCTGCCATGGCAAGGGCCTTGAGGATCCTTTCCTGAGTGTGAGGAAAGGCATTAAAGAGATGTGAACATGGGAGTGACCTAACCTGACTGTGTTTTTAAGGATAACTCTGGCTGCTATGCAAAGAATAAGCCTGGGGCAGGGTGGTTTGGGGTATAGGGCCAGAAGGGATCAATGAGCAAGGAATAAGTATAATCCAGATGAGAGGCAATGGACCAGAATGATATGGGGCCGTCAAGGTGATAAAAAGAAAGGGTACTTCAGAAAGCCAGTCTCAACTCCTTAAAGGGTTCTGGAAGGAAAGCAGTGACCTGAAGCCCCACTTCCTCCTCCAGCTAGCTTCTTATCTAGGAGACTTTGATCCTCTGGGAACCTCCCTCCTGACACCTTCTACCCTGTGTGTTAGGCAGAATAAGGTCCACACACACATAAATATGTCCTTGTCCAAATTTCCAGAACCTGAGAATAAGTTACCTGACTTGGCAAAGGGGACTTGGCAGATGTGATTAAGTTAAGCGCCTTGACATGGTGAAGTTATCTTGGATTTTCCAGTGGGTCCAATATAATCACAGGGGTCCTTAAAAGCAGAGAACCTTTCCTGTCTGTTGTCAGAGACAGCTGTAACTACAGAAGAGTGGTCAGAGACACAACATTGCTGCTTTGAAGATAGAGGAAGGGGCCATGAGCCAAAGAACGTGGGTGACCTCTGGAAAGTGGAAAAGGCAACAGAACAGTTTCTCCCTTAAAACCTCCAGAAGGTGATTTTGGCCTAGTGAGACCTGTCTAGAACTTCTGACCTAAAGAACTATAAGAAAATAGATTTGTATTGTTTTAAGCCACTAAATTTTGGGAATTTGTTACAGCAGCAATAGAAACTTAATACAACCTCCTATGGCATCTCCCTTTTTAGAGCTCCTGGCACTACCTGGGACCTGAAGCTAGAGTTAGAAGGTTCCTGCTCTATGACAGAGAAAGTGAAAATATCCTGGCATAAAAAATTGGACTCTTGAATTTCCCTATCAACACAATGGTGGTAATCCTGGGGCTCTGCACCCTTCCCTATGCCTCAAAGATAGAGTGACTTACGTAGCTTGAGGACCTCCTGATCATTTATCATGTGGGTTTTGTGCCGTTGCCTACTCTAGACTAGGGACTTTGATGATATCTTAATTAATTAGAGAGCTCTCAGGCTCTCAAACATACCAAAAGGCAGATGGTGTAAGATGTGCCATTCATCCTCCCTGCCACGTGCCCTGGGAGACTTCAGTTCTCTGCCTTTCTATATTACTTACTTGGTGCTTTACAAGCAGCTACAGTCAAAATGAGCCAGGGGAAGTAGCTGAACTTTGGCAATGTGGTGATGGGGAGTAACAACCTGTAAATTCTGCTGAGCCCAGAATCCCCCAGCCCTCATGCTCCATTGTAATCAGTGGCTTCCTGTTCCAAGACTTGACCGAGGTTCGTATCTACACTGAGCTCAATAAGTCCTCTTCTTGCTTTAAAATTCTTCATACGATTCTATAACTTCTCTTCTATAATAAGAATAGTCAGTAATAGAGTTGAGCTCTCGAAGCCTTATGAATGCTCACTACTCTTTCTACACCAGGTTCCTGACTCTCCTAGGCCCCAAAAGCCCATCATCCTCATGGTTTTCATAGGAGCTTGAGTGTCTGTAAACCTGTTGGACATCATGAGTTCATTTTTGGAGTGCTTATGCTCCCTAAATTGTGTTTCGTAATTTCGTGCTGCTCTCTAAACTGCAAGTGAGGTAATTTTGGTGTAGCAATGTGTTATTTGGGGAGATTAATAGCTTCTAACAAGTTTATTCCACACTGTCTTTTGAGTACGGTTTGCTTTATGTGTTTTCTTGCTATTGAAACTTTTTCCTTAAATTTTGGACTTTCTCTGACCTCTCTTACCTCTGGGGCTGTCACTCACTGGGGGAGGCAGGAGAGCAAGAGCCTTCTCAGGACTTTGGAGTTTGCTGATACAATAGAATAGTTTCCAGAGAGTAGCTTACCAACTGTGACCTATTTTCTGCCCTTATCCATGTGCATAGGAATCCAGATGGTTTGATTAAATATAGCCTCTCCTGGTTCTAAAGGGAACACTTTTCAGCATGGAATATAGAGAATCAGCCACATGAGTCTCATTAACATTAATGGAGGGTACCAAGGCATTCCCCATATTCTGAACTGCAAATGCAACTCTCATGCTTGCTAAGGGGACATTTCTTCCATTTGGACTTCCTCTGGCTCCTAGTATTGTGCAAGTGCATGAAAAATTTCTTGCCCCGAGAATGTGCATTTAGAGGCAGCTGGACATAGTGCAGCACTTCTTAAACTTTAGTTTGCGTTAGAACTATCTAGTGAGTTGCTAAAACTGGAGATTCCGGGGCCCTATTTTCAGGAATTCCACTTAGTGAGTCTGGGGCAGGGCCCAGGAGCCGTCATCTTTAGCACCCATACCCGTGCACTATGGAGTAGAGTTTGGGAAAAGTCATGTCATCTCTCCTAACTTTTGATGACTCATTTGATCATAAGACTGCTAATGTCAGCATGATAAGTTTGCTTTCGGGATTAAATGTGATAAAATATGCAGAACACCCACCTCAATTCAATAATTGTGTTTTTCTTCTCCCTCCCATCCCATTGACCAAGAGATAAGTGCCCAACAGGAAAGGTGAGCTGTCATTAACGAGTCTCCCTTAGGCCATCCTGCTGCCAGGACACAGAAGACTCTCAGGAAAACATGCCGGAAGAGCCCTGATTGTCACAGAGCAAGGAGTTGTTGCAGAACAGTTCCCTGTGTGCCAGACACACCCCTGAAACTCACTAAAGCTTTTTCTTCTTCTATAGTATGAGAAAATAATATCTACCTTATAGAGTTGTCATGAGAATTCAGATATGATTAGTGAAATGCCTAGCACCCTTTGACCCATGGTACGTGCTTAATAAGTGACAGATTCTATCATTTTTTTCTCATTCATTTATCCAACAAATTGTTGCTGAATGCCTTCTACACCAGGTCCTGCAATGGCTGCTGGGATAGACCATCATCATACATGTTTCCTGCTTTCACAGAGCTTACAACTGAGTGGGGGCAAGCAGGCAATTACAAGACTGCGTGTTAAGTACTTAGTGTCTTTCTCTAGACTGGTATTCTTAGAGGCAACTACAGGACTCAAGACGAAGAAAAGCACAGTACGCAGAATAGTGGTATGCCAGGAAAATGTTAATGAAAACATTGGTCATTGATATGTGTTATGAGCTGACTTATTAAGTAAAATAGTTTCTAGGATATCAGTCTATATATTCTCCCGGCCTGCATCCCTTTACTTTTGTTACTTACAAATGGTAAGGGTTACGGCTGAAGTTATCTGGAGACATAAGACTCATCTAGGTGACTCATGCAAACATAGTCTTCCTCCTGCAAGGGAAGGATCTGGGATCTTTTTAATACGCAGCAAAGCCCTTGCTCCTTTGTTTTCCTGGTTTATATTCCAGTTAATGAAAGTATTTGAATATCAACGGTGGTAGAAGGGTTCTCTCTTTTTTTCTACTCTATTTTAAACAACTTTGCCCACCTTTTTGCCCAGTAAACCTAATGAACCCAGCTTCCCAAAGTTTGCTGGTAAGTGATGAACCCCATCCACAAAACAAATTACAAGCAGGAAGAAAAGCCCTCAGCCTCTGCCTTTTGGTTGTATATCTTTTACTTCCAGAGGGCTTAACAAATAACCTGTATTGACAGGATATTTTATCCTGGATCATACCAGTTCAAGACATTTACTGATGAGCTAGCCATGCCTTTTAAAAAATCCAAGTTAGTGAGAGTAGAAGCAGAGTACTAATTTCATTCACAGCCCACTTGAGGGCGATGGCCATGCTTAATGACGCAGGAAGTAGTGATCCATAAGCATCAACATGCAGCTTAACCAATATCATTAGCCCAATGAGGAGAAAGTGAGCAGTGATCCGAGGAGAAGGATATGGTACAAATTGTACACAAGTCTGTGAATGGTCTCTAGTACGGAGCTGGTCATTGACCAGGCTGGCTTCTCCTAACTGTTCCCTTGGGAAATTTTGTCCTAGAAAACAGCAGATGAAATGGCAGGCACCATTCTCCATAGCCTTCTGCTTTCTAATGTCTGGAAGCCGTGAAGAGACTTCTTTCTAATGGTCTCACAGTAGTTCCTACTCTCCCCTCCTTGCTATTCAAGGTCTTTACTCCAACTCTAGAGATCATAAGGTATGAAGGAAATGCAAAGTAACCCCTCATTATCAGATTTTTGTAGGCTCTGGGCTAGGAGTTTCAGGATAGTATGGTTGATGAGAAAAATGTGAACCTTGCCATAGCTGGGGTCCTCAGATAGTGATGGACATATTGGGCTCAGACTGGCAAACTGAAGAGTAGGAAGCCTAGCAACATAGTTCTGCAGTTTTGAAAGAAAGAAATACCTGCACCTGGTGACCCAGAAGAGATTCTTATAGCAATTTTTTTAAAGGCACATCTATTTCAAATTAAGTTGTAATAATCTGTGTGCACCAAATTCTAGAAACTATTTGAACTCAGTCTTCTAGGGGAACAAATAGGAATTCTAAATTATTTATCCTCTTATTGTTGAAGTTAGTGGTGACTATGATTTGCTATAAGAATGGTTCCTTTTGGGAAATTAATTTGATCCTTTTATGTTAAATGTGTTGAACTGAATAGATTGCAAGATTTGGCCTTGAAAAGTTTTTACAGTGGTTATTTCAGTGTATGTTGAGATCTGTGGCTTTAGTAGATTTTTTTTCTTTTTGCTTGGGACTTCTCTCAGTAAATAATTTCACGCTATAGAAATGTCATGCTCTGAAATCTTGTTTCCAGTAATGTACAAGGGGAGGCATGCTGCAAATAAAAATTAATCATTTTTTAACATCTAAGCTGCAGCTTGAGTGCCACATGGGGAATGAATTACTGCCTTTGGTCCTGAAGAACATCATATAAATCATTTAAAAATTGATTTTGTAGCTACAGTGTTGCAGGCTTTGATAAGGGCCTGCCTTCATTCCATGTAATTTTCAGGTCGTGAACCTGTGGGAAATAAAGAATTCTGCAAAACTAATGGATCTTTTTGACCAGTTTTATTACCTGCCCACCTCTCTCCAACTTTTTAGTTCCCTGCCATTGACCTTTGCTCAGAGAATTTTCTTTCTAAGTCTGTGGAAAAAAATTAATTTTTTTCCAAGTCAAGGATGAGAGCAACAGGAAAGTCAATTTTCTTCTGAAGAAGCGGCATCTGCTGAGTGTTTTATTTCTAATAAGTAGTGAGGATAAATAAGGTGGTACAAGAAGCACTGGCCTTAATATCACGAGACCTGTGTTTGAATCCTAGATCTGAATAGTTTTTAATCTTGAGCAAGTTAGGATAAACCAGGTTTTGCTACAGACAACTCCAAAAATCTCAATGGCTTAAAACAACAAAGATTTCTTTCCTGCTCCTGCTTCATGTCCTTCGTCAGCAGGAGGGGACTCTGTTCTACATTGTCCTCGCTTCAGGACACAGGATACTGGACAATCTTCCTTCTGGAACATCACTGTTTGTGGTGGCACAGGGAATGGAAGATGGCCCTTTAAAGGCTTCCACTCGAAAGCAACAATGCCTTTCTGACATACACTTCATTAGCCAAAGCAAGTCACATGGCCACATCTAACTTCAAGGGGAAGGTGAAATGTGATCGTCTCCTGTGCCCAGGAGAACTGAAAGTATTAGTGTTCTACCCCTTTAAGCCTCGATTTTCTTACCTGAAAATTATATATACTGTTGTCCTTTGAGTGTTGTGATTAATAGTCATTAATGAAATGTGTGTTCTGTTGAATATTTATTCAGCTGCTATGATGTGTCACTTACCCGGCTAACCATGCACTGTATTATTTTATTTTGTATTCACAACAACCCTATAACCTAGGTATGATTATCACTGCTCCACAGATGAAACTGATGCTTAGAAAGGTTAAGTAACTTTCTCATGTATCAACCAGCAAGTAGAGGAGCCATGACTTAATTATTTTTGTCAACTGACTCCCCCAACCTATGTTTTGGCCCTGCTCTGTAGGTTGTCCAAATTTAGCTCATTCATTAAAGGGACGTTTACAGTATGGAACCACTTTAGAGTTGGCATGGCCATGTCATGAAGTCGTTTCAATGCTTAAATACCTTACATTCTTCGGAATCACAGGAGGACCGTTTTCTAGGACAAATGTTACTGCGCTGATCCATGGGTACCTCTTTTCCTACTTCATTGTGTGCATCTAGAAACACCTCTTCCTTTCCCAACTTAATTGGTGAGAGAGGTGGCAAGAGAACTAAGTATGATCAAAATTTTAGAGAGTCTTTCATGGTATCACATCATTTGTTTAGAGCAATTTGGCCTAGAACTGCTATTTTGACTTCATGCCCACCGTTCCAATCATGTATGCATTACGAGAGTGAAAGCTCCATGAGCAACCCTCTGCCATATTCACCGTGAATCCAGAACAGTTCCTGGCACAATGTAGGGGCTCAGAAAGCATTTCTTGCATGAATAAATGGATGCTATTATGTTTTTGTCTTTAAAAAAGACAGTGTTTCTATTTTATGGCTTAAAATGGTTTATAGACCAGTTACACCAAAGTGTACTAGGAAACATTCGAATTTTACTCATTCAATATCCAAGTCAGATATTGCTGGAATTCCCAGTAGATCAAAGACCATGTTCTCCAGCTAATCTTCTTCATTTCACACCTGGCTTTGGTCATCATCAAGCCCCAAGAAAATCCATATTAACTTTTCACTTGGAGAAGAATGGGAACCATTGGTTTAAAGGAGACAAAGTATTCATTTGCTTTTTCTTGCAGTGTGCCAAGAACTATGTAGGAATTGGCAATATAATGAACAGAGCAGACATATTCCCTGTCTTCATGGAGCTTAAAATTTATTTGTGGAGCGAGCACTAAACAGACACTACACAAAGGAAGACAAAATTGTAAACTTTGATAAGAGTAATAAAGGAATGACTTGCTCTTACGTACCCCAAATCCTTTATATCCACCCCATCATCATTTTCTCTTTGCCTAAGGCAGGAAACATGAGAGGAAAACATTTGTACTTCCTGAAAAACCCAATACAAAGACTGAGTTGCATTGTTTTGCAGTGCCCACTCCCACATTTTCCTCCTTAAATTATTTAATCACAACTGCACACAAATGAAGGCGTAGTATCTTAACATCCAGAATAGCATAGGATCTTCCTCAAGTGGCTGATGTAAAAGCTGCCTCATTTTCAGGGTCTGCTAGACCCCCGTCTCAAATTGGCATTGCCTAAATCTCTGAGAGCAGGACATCAAGTCAGCCAAGTGAGACCTTGGGATTGAAGTTACCCAAAATGCCCTAAAACTTTCATAATATTTTGTTTGAGCATTTCAACCCCACTAGAACCCCAGCAAAACACCAATAGAGCAGTGTCTAATACATTCTGTTAGATTGGTGCCTCTGCTTAGTATGAGGGAGAAACCTTTTCAGCCAAGAGGGAAAATAACCAATAAATAGAATCTGAAAGGAGCTGAAGAATGATTGCTTCTGCAAGCACAAGCTGTTAGTGTGTGCGCAGAATACTGATGGCCTGGGCTTCCCCTGTTTCCTACAGAAGAGAGGCTCCACAGGGACTTGTGGATAATTGATTTTGACACACACAGTGAGCAGGCCCCAGATTGACCTTCCAGTTAGTGTGACAGAATGGCCTACCTTTCTACTACAGAAGATCGTCACTACCAAGATTTCCCAAAGCACAGCAGGAGTCATTGTGACCTGGTTCTGTTGCAATCTTCATATGCTCAACATATTTAGATTGTAAAGACAAATTGATAGGAGTCCTTCCATCTTTCTTCTGTCCTGCCTCTTCAGTAAACTGTATTCCAAGTTGCGGCTACATGCCATAATTCCACCCTTTTTAATTTGTGGAGAGAAGCAAGATGAAAAGTTCCTGTAAATACTTTGGATTCTGAAATGTTTGCCACATACACTTAGTCTGATGATGAGGGAGAGAAAACTGTATCCTAGCTTTCTTGCCTGAAAGGGTCCAGATGTGTAAAATGAGCCACTTTGTTTCAGAGATTGTGGTTATATGTGGGAGATCTAAATAAAAGAAACAGAAACAAGCAAAATCTTCTTATCTCAGGTAAGAAAGATAATATTTCAGTAGACCATGTCACCCCTTGAAAGGAACCCAAATTTATCATTTCAATATCTGCTTTCTTGGAACTTAGAATTCATATTACCTTTCCTCCACTGACTGTGAGTATAACTGATGTAAATTTAAATATCTTTGAATTTATTCAGTCATCACCTTTGGCAAGAGAGAATACTTCTAAGAGGAAGTTCCTTTGTTTGGTCTTTATTGCTAAGGCTTTTGTTTGTGATCACCCCAGGTCAGAGTAGGTTAGAAGCCCATGGGACAAAAGGGTGAGGTTGGTCAAGAAGCTATCCTTTATCTTCAAAGTTGACACCACAGACTTGTCTTCCACATGCTGTGGACCTTTGAGTTGTTCATTCTGGAGCTGAGATAGGTTTTCAGTGAGCTCTGCACATCCCTTACCTGGTCCTCCCTTATGGTTTGCCTTCGAGAAACAGCTTCCAGAGTTAGATAAGCAGGTTTTGAGGGATAATTCACATTTGTCTGGAAAGAAGAATGAGAGAGAGAAAGGGGGAGGGAACAGAAACTCAAACCTCTGTTCACTTTCTTGGGCTAAGGAAAGGAGTCACTGTTAATGTGTAGATGTTAATTGGGTTGCAGTTCATCAGAGTGTTCAGATATAAGCTGTTAACACCCCAGTTTAGGTTAGTCCATTGAATTCACTATCAACTTTCTTAGGTCTGAGATGTAGGACCCATACATTTTGGTAGGAAAGATGGTTGCAAAAGGTCCTAAGTGCCATCCACTTGGGCTTAATCTAGTAAGAGGGTCCCTGGGCAGCTAGCAGTCAGCATGGAGGTATCGAATGCCTTGTATTGAATACATGATAAAGGATAAATTATAGCTCATTTACTGGGTGTGTTAACCTACAGGATTTGCCATATTTCAAGTAAAATGACTATTGTCTCTGTCTAAAAATCAAAATCTACCTAAATAAAATGAAGATTTATTATACTGATGATGTTCCATGACTCTCCAAACTCTAACAAAAGAGGATTATGAGAAGACAAGGTTCTCTTGTGAGTGTAAAGATTGAGAAGAAGGTGAAGAAAGAAGTGGGAAGGAGCTCTTATAACAAAATAGAAAGAAATGGCTATGCAAACGAGGCAATATCTGGAGGCTAAGAGCTCTCACTGTTGAGTGGATCTTGATGTTGGGACAGGAGTGGGAGGGACTGTTGAAGAAATTAAAGATCCAAATCTTAGTTCTTTTAGCAGCCAGGTGTTTGTAATGGAAAGGCTATCTCATCGCCATCTTTGGAAGCATTCCAGCTCAGAACATCAGCCAGGAATATCATAAACAGGATATCTCTCATTATTTGAAAAGGGAGATTGTGTGACCTCCAGGGTCCACTTCAACACTTAGCAAGCCAGACATCTAAGTTAGAGACTGCCTGTGGACTTTCTACAAAGTAATAATATTAACACCTTACATCTGTCTCATTGGATCAGCATCTCTGAAAGGAGGTTTCCTTGCAGTACTTCTCTCAATTTATAAGAATCTATCCATAGAACTGTGCCAAACTCTAAAGAAATTGAATTAGAAAAGTATTGTTTCCATTTCTTTTTCTTTCTGGTTCAATTACAGCCATTGGGGACATCATCAAGAAATTTGATTTTATATTGAAAACATCAAAGCCCTTAAAAAACACTTTAACCAAGTCCAGAAATACAAACAGGGTCTTGGGTGGAGAAGGACAAAGAGGTGACGGGTAGGAGCCTTGGAGCAGAAATCATATTTCAAGTTTTAGGACCCTTCTGACCCTAAGAATCTAAGAAAGAAATATGGATGTCAGTTATTTTATTTCATTTTGACGTCAGAAGGCAAGTAGTTTCCCATGCATTGAAAGGTTCTTTCTTCCTGCTCTTGGCACACCAGCTCTCCCTGACAGTGGCTAGAACCCACCCGAGAGACCTGCTCGATTACTGAGGGGACAAATGGCTGCACATTACATCCAGCATTGGAGATGTCAGTCTACAGGCAGTCAGGAAAGCTGGGGGTTGTAATTTGAACAAAATGTCACTGTTTAGAGATTTTTTTTTTAAATGTGCTTTTTCTGTGATGATAAATCACAGGCCTGTGCAGGGGATAATAACACACAATGTTTGACAGCTTTTCTTACAATTGTTTGGCATTCTATTTGCCTAATTATTGTCAGCATCACCCACACTGGTAAATTGTTATAGAGGAAAACTCAGCGGTGACTGTCAGAGTGTGCACTCGCCATTCTCCTGCCCTCCTCTCTACTCCTGTCACTGGGGTTACAGATTGGGCATCACCAATGTTTGCTGTGTGAAGGGCTTAATTAACCTTGGAGTCCTGTGTCCACGTGGAGGTGTGGTTGTGGTTCTGCCATCTGACCAGATAGGAAAACAAAGCAGAAAAAGTTGGTGGAGAATTTCTGAAAAGTTATATAAAGAAAAAGGATAATTTAGTTCAGTTAGCTTCTTTGACACACTGAGGGAAGCACAGAGAAATCTCTTGCCTTATGGGTAAGGATTGGAAAATTATCTATTTATGTAATCACCCTGCTTTGAAAGGGAAGGGAATTAATTGCTTTAATTAACTCCAGTAAAAACTGGATTGTCGCAGGGGGAGTGTGGACATAATGTGCTTTGCCATGATCTGATATGCCCTTGGAAATAGTGGCTATCTCTGTAATCATTTTCCTTTCTGTGGGACCTCACTGATGTGATGTTCCTGCCATAAACTAGGCTGCCTGTGGGGAGGGTCAAAAAAAGAAGAAAAGGTCACAGAGAGGGTGGTAAAGAGTTCATTTCCATAATTATCATTAAATGTTTTACAAGGGTTTCATTATCATTGCTTAGGTTTCCTCTGATTTTGGCTTATCTAATTTTCCACCAGTAGCTGATGGCGAGTGAATAGGATCTAGTGAGTCAAATGTCCTCATCTGTTTATGAGCTGCACGTTGAGAACTTGTTTAGAAGATACTCCTCTATGGTCTATCTAAACAGGTTTTCTGAAATGTATGGAAGCGTGCAGGTGTATTAGGAAGTCTCCATAGTACACTGGAGTTCATTTAAAATGAGCTAAGACTTCCAAGTAATTTTCACCATTCCTTTAGCTAAAACACAACTGAAAACCTTATAGCAAACTTAAGATTCGGGCTGAGAATTATGAATGTATATGTGTGCATATATACATATATATGTGTATATGTAAATATATACACAAATATAGTATATATATAAATGTATATGTATTTTTTTCTTGATGGACTTAGTCCCATGTTTTGGCAGTTGGAGCTACAGCAATTCTGGGTCTGGACTTCAGAAGGGCTCACCTGCTGTTCTAAATTGCAGCAACATTCCCCCCCTCACTGCCCCACTGTCAACCACAGCTGCAGAGAGGGAAAGGCACCAATATGAGGTGAGACTGGCTGTCTGGTCCCAGATGGCAGGTCGGAGGGATAGACCCAACATGCCCAACCCTATGCATGCAAGAAGTGCCTTTGGCCTCAGGCATCTAGTAGGCCTGGGGTATGGTCTCGGGAAAGCACAGCTCAGAACTGAGAACAAGTCTTACGACTTCTCTACAGACTTTTTGCTTTCCCTTGACTGCCTGGCCTAAGCATCAGGAAGTGATGTGTGATGTCAAAAACAAAAAACCTACCAACCCCATTTATAGAGCAAAAATGTGCCCAAAAGGAAACGTATAATTTAATACAGAGGAAACAAGAATATTAAACATAGCCAATAGAACACTCTAGATGGTAAAGACAGAATTACTTCCATTATGGAACATTTGAAAAGAGGATTGTCTTCTACATTCATTTTGGCATTTTTGTCATATAAATACATACACTTTTGTAACATGTGTAATAGGGCCATATCATAGCTATCGTAACATTCTTGAATTTATGAAAGTATATCTTGCCCAATGAGCCTTAGTTTTAAAACATATTAGAATAACCCTATTAGAGCCCAAGCGGCTGACCCAAAAATTGATTTTATATTCCATATCTTTCCTGGCTTCTTACATAGAATTTGTGAAGTGTCCTTAAAACTGCGTTGACATGACATTCAGTTAAGAGTGGGAGGGACCGATTTCATTGGATGTTCATTTTAGGAATCAAATAAAAATGTTGTCTTATGGTTTTAGAAGTTTCTTACAAGGTCACAAGGTGGCTTTTCATACAAATATTGCCATGTCAGTATCCCATCATGGTTACCAATCCATGGCTTCTGTTGGATTTCAGAGTTTCAGAATAGCACCAGAAACAGCTCGGAGGGCCTGTCAGCCCTGCTCTTCCAGTATGCAAACTGGAATGACTATACCATGGCCCTAATTTCAGTTCTGATACACACATGGGCACAAGGGTGATGCCAGTGAGGCCACCAAATGGAGTAATTGCTTCCATCTTTTTAGCAGAACTCTCTTGGGCTCAGAATAATCACATTTGCTCAACTAATTGATGGGAAGAGTATGTCATTTTGCTTACTTTTCTGCCACAAGTCTTGTCTCATAGACATGTTTCGGGAGCGCAGTGATAGTCTACTCTGAAGATAGCTTGTCAACCAAGGCAAGGGAGACATCCTATACTATTTTCATTTTTCTCTTAATTCTGCACTTATTTTCCATAACAGAGTCATAGAATTTTAAAGCTGGAAGCTCTCACTTTAGAAATGAGAAAAACAAACCCCAGAGAGGTGAAGTGACAGACCCAATATCCCGTAATTGCAAAGGGAGGACCCCAAGGAACCTCAGTCCCCAAGGAACGCTCAGTCCAGAACACTATCCCCTACTCCACATTAGCCTCCTTTTGTAGTGAAGATCCTCTCTATACAAGAATAGCTTGGAAAAATGTTTAACATTTTCCCTTTGATTGTAAGTGACAAGAGATAGTCCAATAGCTGGGAGGCATTGTGAGCTTCTGGGACCTCCCAGAAGCTGAGGATCTGGATCCCTGCCACGGGTTGCATCTCCAGTTGGTTTTCTGCCCACTTACAGCCTGCAAGGGTGCAGATGGTGAGGATATCATCATTTCCCCCATGGAGGTGGGGGAGAGAAGAGACACTGTTTCATTTCAGTTTATTTCAAATTCCTTGTTGTTTGTAATGTTAAAATTCTCTCACATTTGCAGATGTTAACCAACAACTAGGAGGAAAGAATTCTTGTTTCAAGTGCAGCTATAGTGAGATGGCATCAAAAAAGAAAAAGGAAAGATCTGTCATTTACTGAGAAGGAAGGAAGAAAGGAAAGAGGAGAAACAAAGCACAGAGGGAGGGAATCTAAGGAAGAAATGGAAGTTGGAAAGAGACAAGATGGAAGAAAAGGCAAAGTCAGTGAGAGGCCGCAATCCCATACTGTTCTTATAATTAAATGGTGCCTTGCACATCAGTCCAAATCTTCACTCTTTTGATATAATTGTATCCTCATTAACATATGCAAAATTACAATTGCACAGTATGAGCTCTCAAGTGGAGATGTCAATATTAACATAATGAGCCTGTCAATCTTGTGAAAATGAACAGCAACAAATACGCTGGCAGAAATCCACAATCTCCTGAGAATTTGGTGGGTCTGATAAATTTACCAACTATATAGACCTACTAGATCGCATTCGGGTGGCATTACCTGGGAGTGTGTATCTTGTAGGTTAAAACTGACAGTTTTCTGGAGGGAAATTTGAAATTAAAAAGCAAGAAAATTCTTAACACATTTCTACAAAGAAAGTCATATTTTTGAGAGTTCAAGATGGTAACTCTTTGCTGCATTTAGCTGCATGTTTTCTGATCACCATTCTGAAGAGGCTGTCTGTATGATGCAACATTATAATAGCCTACAAAGACAAAAGCATGTTTAACAAGTGAAGTTGGGAGCAGTTTGCTAGAAAAAGGGTGTGTTATTAATTCAACGTGCCAACTCTGAGCACTGAGTGTTGGCTGCCTTCTTACAAAGTGGTGTTCTTTTTGACCCTTACAATGTGGGGAAATGACTTAAGACCCCAATCGCATTTCTATTTTCAATCTATTGATGACTTAGCAATTAGAAAGAACTCTTTTTTCTTTTAATGTGTGAACGAATGCTAACATTTGGCTTCTGATTAAGTGGAAACTTTCCAATAAAATAAGAGCTGGTTTGCAATCTTATTTTATCCCCGTTCAAAACATGCAACTTCTGTGATGACAGGTTTGAAGACACACATTAAAAAAGGCATTTTCTTTTTTTAAAAAACTTGCAAACAAACTTACAGATGTAGAAAGAGCTGTTTTATATCTTGGTTTTGTCAAACTTAATCTTTCTTGTCTCAAACTCTGTAAAAGAATAAACGGCAAAGTTCAACAGCTGAGACTAGATTCACGTTAATAAATGATAAATTCTCTTTGGATGAGTAGTCTTACAGGCACATTATAACACACTGAGAGATGAAAATTAAAAGAAGGAAAAAAACGATAATCCATAATTTTCACATCCGTCATTAACGGCCATTAACTGTTTACTTAATTATTGTTTGCTCAGGAGTTTTACAGATTTGTAATCCTACTGCATATATAATGGTGTAAAAACACAAAATTTTTCTCACTGATGCTTAGAATGAGAGCATTTTTCTGTACCATGCACTATACATATATTAAGGAATGAGGTTACTTGTAACTCGAATGCATTTATCTACAATGCCCCATAGGTATTGAATGAAGGAAGCTAATGAAGGGGAAATAATTGCATTTGGATATATGTTTGGATTAGATACACTTCTCAAAGAGTAAAGAGATGTAAGTCATATGAGACTTACTGTGTGTATATTTACTTACTAAATGGTGGCTCCTGTCAGGCAGGCATCGCACCTGCCTGGAAGCACAAAGTAAACATTGGTTGAATGTCTGAATGAAAAGGTCCCCTGTGGGACTACTTCCTCACACAGCGTAGCCAAGTACAGGGGGTAAAGTATTAAGGGAATCATGAGACAATGCAAAGAACTTCCAAGCTTTGTTTCCAAGTGGTTTACTAAGCTGTCGGCCTGGGTCGGCCAGGTTCATCTCTCAGAGACTCGGATGGCCCTCTTTGGAAGAAAGGCTTTTCTATTCTTGTTTTTCTCCCTCCCTGCCTGCCACCTCTTCCTGCCCTTCTGAAAAGAAGCATGCCACACAACAATGAAGAGGTTTTCCACATTAGCCTCATTGCCCGCCAGCCACTTCTCTGTGTTTAAGTCTGTTTACACAGTCTCCTTGGCAACATGAGGTAGAAGTTGATATTTTTTGTATCTCTGACTAGCAGGTTTGGTTTTCCCTTTGTCTGAATCTTATCTACCTCACACACTGAGTTTTTCTACTGAGATTTTTTTTTAAGTTTTAAAAAGAGAATCATTTTCACTCCCCAGTATTTTAGCAGTATCCCATTCAGACATCCAATATTTTAGAGGGTTCTTAAAAAAAAAAAAACTTCAAAATTATTAATGAATAAAACATTTCTTCTTCATTAAAACTTGATAATATTTAACTCTTCCCAGTAATTTCAGTAGTTCTGAAGATCTCTGCACACTCTTGCACCTGATGCCTTCATGTGATGGCTTGAGGGGGCCAGGGACCATGAAGTAGAGAGAAAACTATAAACCCTGAGTGGGCATCCAACTCTTCTCTCCCTTTGTTCTGTGAACCAATCAGTGGAATTACTGAGCAACCATGGGCACTTTTTGGCATACAAATATACTTATTTCAGCTATATTGTTCTGAAGTACTCTGGGCAAACAGCACATTTGTCTTTCCTCAAAACCCAAATTAAATGTGGGCCATAGAGAGACTTGAACCATATTGACACTCTTGACTAGAAGTTTCTTCAGTAGCAGGTCACTGAGCAATGATGACCAAACGGTAATCCATAAAAATGTCTATTGAAAGATTAAAATTAACTGGACAGGTCATTCTTAACCAGAGGTGCGCATCAGAATTACCTGGGGAGCTTTACATGCATAAGTCCCACTCTAGACTTAGATTCTCCTGTATGGAACCAGGGCGTGCGTATGTTGAAAATTTGCCCAGATCATTTTTGTTTAAAGTGCCAGTTAATAATCAGTGACTTAATGACAATGGCAATGTTGAGTATCTATTATTTGCTAAGGTCTTAGATTGTTTTCTCCAGTTAGTACTTATAATCTCTTTGTAATGCATATATTATACCCATTTTCCAGATTAAGAAACTGAACCTCAAAGATGATAAGTAAATTGTCACATAGTGATAAAGCAAAAAGGTTAACTCAGCCTAATTCCAAATCCTATTTTCTTAACACTATATTAAATTTCCTCTCCCAAAATAATAAAGTAATACTTAAGAAACAATTCTCTGTGTTCCCAATTTTTATTCTGCTAAGACGTTTTAATATTCATCATAATGTCCTTTTAACAACTTTAGCTAAGGAATTGTTTCATAAGTCTTTAAATCAGGATACAGAACAATGGCTTGGTTTGAATTACTTAAAAAATATCACACACACCCCCAAAGGTTTTGAGAATAGATAACTAGATCAGTTGATTTGGATATTTACTTCTTAACATAGCCTCAGCACCTTTCTTTGAAACAACTATTGCTACTTATCAAAGTACGTTTTTCTTCCCCCAACTAAAATCTACAAGATGAACATCAATGAGTCATTTCCAGTAGAGTTACCACCCTTCCTTGTCTTAAATAAGGTCTGGATAGATTATTAGACTGTGAAGCCTTTTGACCCACATAAGACATTATAGTTTGTCAATACTCTCAGTGTTTAAATGATTCTTTGGCAGTTTTTACTACCTATCATACCAAACCTCTCAATCTCAAGTTTGTGTGCCCGACATGCACCAAGTCAAACACTGAGACATCAGTGCTTGGAGATGGAGAAAGATTTATTTGAATTGGCCAAAATGAGTAGATGGGAGCCTGGGTTCCCTCAAATCTGCCTCTCCAAGAACAAAAAGTGGGGGTTTTATAGAGCTAAGGGGCTTTGCAGGAGGACCTTTGGCGAAACAAAGGGGTCCCTCCCAATAAGCCCCTGGACAATCTGACTTCTGGACTTCAAGGGCTGCTGAGGGCCTGCCACCGCCATTGGGTGATTGCAACCTCCGAAGGCATTCTCTTTCTTCTGGAAAACATGCTCACAAATCCTTGAGACCCCTGAGTCACCCTTCAAGTAAAACAGCAAATTGGTTTAATATCTACAATAACCCTCAGGTAACCGGCTTCACCGACAATGTGAGAAAGGTGTTGCACTTATTCAAAATAATGGTAATATTAACACTGACTTTACATAAAAAAATTTTAAAGCCATTTTTAAAAGCCTGAATATTTTTGGAGGAATCATCTAGAATAGTATTTCTCAATAGGGTAGGAATGGAGAGAAGCAAAATACCTCCTCTCTCTCTCACTGCCTTGCTGGAGACTGGCAGGGTAGGGCCCAGGCCTTTCCACCCACTTGAGAAGCAGTAAGGGTTAAGAAAATATGGAATGGGGTGAATTATGCAAATGGACAGTACCAAGACTGAATTTTGAAAACCACTGATGTAACAGGACACATTGTTTTGATTTTAGCATTTATCCCAAGTAAAGGTACTTAAAATTTTTGAAACCCGTGTTCTGTTTATTTCAAAATGTTTTGAGAGTATTTACTCTTAAGAGTACATGGGCATTTCCAGATCAATAAGCCTATTTTCCATTTGATAGATGTCATAATAGAGACATTTCTAATGAGTTAATGCCAGCCCTGAGAGGTACAAGACCAAATGAATTGATCTGCTTAAGTTTTCAGCATGGTGGTGCAGCTCTTAGTTTGGTCTCCTTCAACAGTCGTTATTTTATTTTAAAAAATTCATCTGCTTATAAGATCATGAAGAAAAGTGGAAGGACCCATAATTCCATCTCCAGAGAAATGAAGTTTTGTGAAAGGTGGTTTTCATCTTGCATTGATTTCCTGGAAGGTATTGTAGCAGGACACAAAGGACCCAAGGACACAGTACTGTCATAATTGGCAGGCTGATCACATCTTCGACTGTGCTAGTCATCCTGTTCTCACCAAATGTTCCTAGAAATAAAAGTCTATTTTGCCCCTGGTGATATGCAATGAAAGTAAAAGACATCACGGGGTGTAGATTTGTTTGTTTTGAAATTGCTTATGGCCAAAATGTTACTTTACAATGAATAGACAGATAATACAATCCCTTCAAAACCAGAAATGCCTAAAGTGCTCAAGATTATATCCAGATCTTCTCTATCAATAGCCAATAGTCCCACCTCAGTCTTCATTTGGTTACAAATGCCAGTCCATTTATGCCCAAACTATATATCACTCAAGGGAGATTTGAATATATGTTGTTAAACCTAGGGAAAAAAATGACATATTTATTATTGCCCCCAATAAGACCTCAATAGGGAAACTTTAAAATCAATTTCAAATGACTGTGGAAAAATGCACCTTATAATTGGTACTTTATTTTTAGTCACAATCTGGAACATTCAGTTCTCTCAGTATGCCTTAATGTCATTAAAAATTTCGAAATTGTTATTTATCCATCCTTTGGAATGTGTTTTTCTAAAGATTCTGTAAATATTTTTGATTTGATATAGAACTAAGATTAAAAAAATCAAGTGATTTTTTTTGAGGGACTCAGAATCACGACTTTCTATCAAGTTTGAGATCAGGGGACATGCACTTACAAAATGTTGTTGCAACATTTTATTGAGAATTGGGCATAGCTGAGATAAGTTTATTTTTGCCTCTGAGTCTATTCCAGGGGACGGTGGAAATAGTATTGAACATGAAGTCAGAGAACCTGTATTCTAATCACAATTCTACCATTAATTACGTGTTAGACCTTTAGCAAGTCACTCAACTTCTCTGCAATTTGGTTTAATTCTTGATCTCACCTTTAAGATGAGGGCTGGAGGAGATAATCTCTAAGTTTCTTTTCCCTTGTAAAATCCTGTTATTCATGCATTTTTATTAGAATTCTATGTGTAAAATTTGCATTTTTCTATTAACATATGAACAAAAAATTTAAAAGAGAGCTATAAGCTGGAGTGATTAAAATGTTTATCATTTGGATGTAGGCCAATACAACTAATGTGACATATATGCCCTGAGTCTTTTTTCCTTCATTTTTGTAGCACCATCTGGTACTCGAGCATATGGGAGACTTTTTTAAAATAATCACATTAGTAAAATCTAGGCCTTACACCCATCTCTACGCGTGCGCACACACACACACACACACACACACTCACCTTTGTTTGTGTTCTAAAGTTGCTTTGGTCAGGCTTCTTCCATATTCTGAGATTAAGCATTTCCAATCACCTGGCAAATGAAGTGAAACAAGGTCCATCTGGATTTGGCCCAACCTGGTGGTTAGGACCATGGTGAGCCTGAGTTAAGCAGTGCGCCTCGCCTGCGCCTGTTATGCTCTCTGGGGGCAGTGGGCCACTCCATTCCTGGCTTCAGAAAGCCAGTGCCCTGTGTTTGGAAAAGTCACCAGAGCTCGAAGCCTTAACAGTTACGAGTCGATTCTAAGGTACCAACTCCGCAGTTCTGCCCAGGAAGATGGCCAAATTCTCCTCCACCAGTAGTCCATAGGAAACACCCTTGGCCTTTCCACTCCAGCGTCTTTTCACACTAAAATAACTGTTTCCCACCCTTCAGATATTACGTTTCAGAAAGTGTGAGGAAAAATGGAAGAATCTGAAGCAATAATGGAAAATGCTCACTTTTTTTTTTAACAGAAATCTATTAGAATGCAAATGTTGCCAGGCCCTGGCCGCTGGATTGTGTTTGCATAGCTCTAGTCATGTCTGACCATTTTCCTTTAAAGTGATAGAATTAAAAACAAATTTAAAAATTTCTTCTGAGGTGTCATATGGAAGCCCATGAACAAATAGTCATAATTTTAAAAATTATATCTTCAAGAGAAGGCAAGCCTCCCGTGAACAGCCTTGGGGTGAAAGCATATGCGTTAACCATCCACCTTCAGAAACAAATGAAGCAGCGTGACTTTTCCTCATGAAAGGTCTGTTTGGAGGGCAGTGTCGGAAACATACTCAGCTGGCAGATCTTGAGTAAAAAGGGAAGGTGCAGAGGGGTCCGCTCCTGAGCCGACTGACTGGCCCAATGTCTGGGCCATGCTGCTGTTATCTGAGGCTCTGGAACGAAACACAAGGAAGAACTACAATGAACAAAGTCTGTCTTAAAGACTGGTTGGAAGCATTTACAATAACCCATACTGAGTAAAACCCAAGGAGAAAAATTTTGTTGCCCTGTTTGACTCTGGCCAAAAGTACGATTACGGGGTAAACCCAATAAAAACAGGCATTCTTAGCTGGAGTCAAGACCACAGTCTGCATATTTCAGATTTCCCCTGTTCGGAATGTATGTCTAAAGCAAGGTCTGGATGGATGAGCATCACGTGCTTGTAGCGGAGGTGTAACCACCCGTAACCAAAAACTGAAATTACAAAGTCTCTATCTGGAGCTCGTGGGTTTTTTTTCCCTTCATTTGAACTTGTGTGCACACACAGCTTAAAAATTAAGAATTGCTTACCCAGGAAAAGAAGCACTCAAAAACCTACTAAAACTCTTAAAAGAAGAGAGGTTAAATGAATAGCTATTTTGTAAACTAATCCAAAATAGGTCATATGGCCTAATGATTAACATCTTAGGCTGCTAAGATGACCTGTGGAGTCCCGGCTCGATTACTTACTAACTGTGTAATCTTGGACAAGTTGCTTGACCTCCAAAAATGTCAATTTCCTCATCCATGAAATAGATTTTGTGAAATAAAATAAGGTAATACATATAAAGCATTCAACATCTCTATGGCACAATGCATAACTATATATAATTACATTACATAATATAATAATATATAAAATATCATTGTAGCTTAGAACCTGGACATGATGTCTAAGTAGGGATATTTGGCATGATTTTAAAACTTTTTGCTTGTGTTTATCACAATACGCATCACAAGAGACCAGCAAATAGTGTGGGGAAGGAGTGATTAATTTTTAAGAGAGTCAACTTTATAAGTAAAATGAAAATATTAATGCAAGGACATGTCTGGTTTGGTTTGGGTTCTTTTGCTAAATTAGGTGGTTCAAGTGGGTCCTGTGCATTCATGGTTCTTTTCCAGGCAGAAGCAAACGTGTGTACACAATAAAGTCAGAACATGAGGAAATTTTATCTTCTCAGATTCCACGCTTGCCAAATTGTCCTCCCTGTTCTGAGAAAATCCCACTGCTCCACTTCAGATTTGCACATCATTCTTCCCAGGTGGACCTTTGGCCTTTGGCCATGAATTTTGTCACAAGGAAAAAAATGGCTTGAGCATACTTCTTAATTCACAGACACTTAACGTGACCATGTAGTATGTGGTGGGAGTTGGAAAGCAGTATCAGAGGTATCAGGCATAGACCCTCCAAACTAAAGAGAAGAGGGTCATGTCGGGGAGAGAGAGCTGTGCATAGAATAGCTCAAAGGGTAGAATTCCAACCCTCTTCTGTGTGCCACTTCCATAAGACTGTGTCAGTTCCAGTGGGAATGATTCTTAATTTATACTGAATTTCTCTTTTTTGTGATTTTTTTTCATGACCATAACATATGGTGTGTATCCTAGCCAATTTCAGGTTGCTCAGTTATATTGGTTGCCCATTTTTAACACAGCCATTTATATACCTCTTTCAAGAGCCAGGAAGCTACCTTTGAACACTGTAAATTGTCCAATGGTCTTTGATTTACTAGATTCCTTATCACTTGGCAAATATATACACCAGACCTTTTCCAGAGAGTGAATGTATCAGTCTTATCCTCCAGACATTCCTTCCTTTTGTTCAACAAACCCACGGGCTCCTGCTGGGACTCCAGCAATTCTTTCTCTGGTAGGAAGAAGCCTCTGGATTTCAGGAGCGCCCCCCTGTGGCTGCTCCACAATGCACTGATACTCTCTGCTGATTTCCCTGAGGCCGGCTGGGGTGGCACTCCACAAAGAGCAAAAGCCTAACTGAAAATTGAGGTAGACGCTGTTCGTTTAGAATTATCCAGCAGTAGGAAAACGCCCTGATCGTTCATCGACAGGCTGAAATTGACTAGCACTTGGTGTCAGAATTTTTTTTTTTTTGGTTTTTCATATCACGCACAACACTTGCCTCCTCAACTCCAAAAACAACATTCTCTCACAGCAATTGCCAGGGAAAAACATGAGGTGGAAAAATCAGAGTAACGTCTTCCCTTAGGGCGAGATTATACAGGAAAAGTCATTGGACAACTCCCAGCCTGGGCTTCATAGGTTGGCAGGAAAGACTGTTATTACCTTAGCGTCGTTGGCAAATTTAAAGAGATAATAGACCTGAAATGCTCAGAACAAGACCCTCACATAGTTGGGGCTCAGTCAATGATGGTGGTTAGCCTGGGGTCCTCTTCCTTTGCGTTGGCTCTTTCCTGATCCTCCTCCCATTGCTGAATCCCAGAGCCCGGCAGCTACTTACTTTCTAACCCCCTGGGGAGACGGTCTGGAAGGCTTCAAAATTTCTACATAGGAAAGCTTAGAGGAAGCAATCTAGCTGGAATGTAATGCTTGCAGCTGCGTTTTCACAGCACTTTCCATTAAATTGCTCACATGTTCATTTTTCATATCTGAGAAGGGGGGCTGCTGATGTGGAGTTGGCCCTCCCACTCTAGAACCCTCTGCATTCAGTCATTACTCAGAAGTGTTGCAATCTGCCTGCAGGCTGTCCCCATTCTACCTGCTTCCTTCTTAACATTGCTCCTGATCCAAGTGTTCCTCTCAAGGTTTTAGAAATATGTTTGTTTATCGAGCACTTAGACTCATCAGAGGGAGGTGCTGGAGCCTTCACATGGAATTCATCCACCACTTGAATATTTTTGATCTGTCAGGGGGAAAAAAATGCATTAACTATAAATGTGCGGTAGAGTTGGGATCCCCTGTGAACGTGTTTTTGAGCGCACGGGCCAATCCATCACAAAGAAGAGATACAACACCCTTCAAAAAATATACGTAGTGCTGATGGCATGTTGCATTCCTTTGTTCATCTTCCTAGAGTGAGGTTAGGGGCGACAGGCTCCATTTGAATGGGCTTAGTCTAAAACAGGTAAAACCAATCCTAAAGCCACGATGTCAATACTTTTCTAATATTGGATTTAGACTTGAGAAGTTTTTCCACTTTCTTTTCATGAGTTGAAAATAATTCCAGTAAGTACTGAATTAGCTTAGTGTAAAGATAGAGGGACTTCCTTAGTATCCAAAACATCATAGTCACTTTACGTGGAAACTAAGGGCCGTGAAACGAGTCTTCAATGTCACTAGTCCTGCTCTTACTGACAGTTAGTAGGCACCTGTATCCATGTTTGTTGGTGTAATAAATGAAGGATTTGTCATAATTACATTATACATCTCTTCAAAGATCCCAGATTTAGGAAAATAATCTTAACAACTGTGGAATAAAGAGCAGAGCCTCATTAGCTTTGCTTTTATAAAAATGAAGATGGCAAGAGATGGACTCTCCATTTCAACTTTCTCTTTCCAGTCTAGATAACTTTGCCCAAAGGCACAAATTTAGGGGCTGGCCCTGTGGCCGAGTGGTTAAGTTCGTGCGCAGCAGGTGGCCCAGTGTTTCATTGGTTCGAATCCTGGGCGCGGACGTGGCACTGCTCATCAAACCACGCTGAGGCAGGGTCCCACATGCCACAACTAGAAGGACCCACAACGAAGAATATACAACTATGTACTGGGGGGCTTTGGGGAGGAAAAGGAAAAAAATAAAATCTTAAAAAAAAAAAAAAGGCACAAATTTAGCCTCTTTTTTCTAAGCGAGCCTAGAAAGTCCTGAAAGACAAGGTATGGTTGATGCCTCTTTGTCTCCTGCTATTATAGAGTCATTGTAAGCCCCATATCTTAAAATCTCTGGCCCTTGGTTGGCTCCTGACAGGATGGATAAAGTGATACCCTGAGTAAATGTTGAAAGCAGTGTCTCATGCAAAGAACCAGTGGCAGCTGTTTTTCTAACATTTTTAGGCCTTTGACATTCAAAACGGTATTTACACCATTCTGTTTCCAGTGTGGAGCTTCACAAAGGGAGAGTCGAGCTGCTGGGTACAACCATTGTTCTTGTTAGTGGATGGAGCTTTATAATTATACCCTTTTTCTGCTCAGAGCACATGCCACAGGGAGAAGCTTCATAAACATAGGCAGCATGACAGGGACGATCCAGGATGATAACGAGATTACAAATTACACAAAACAATTTCCCCATTGATGAAGTAAGCTTTATTTGCAAATTTGAAAAGAAATGTAGACTTTTAACCCTCATGTTTTCATTTGTTTTCTAAAATGATATTTACAAAGAACTAGACAGGCCTACTTAAACATATTTGATGTTTTCAGTTCTCGCTTGCAGGGAAATTCTAGTAGACTCATTTCTCCTAAATATGCTCCTATACCTTCTCTCTCTCTCTCTAATCTACACACACAGGCACACACACTACTGGTCTTTTTCACTGCTTAAGGAAATGATAAGGCATCGCTGCTATATATAACAATGTATGTTGTCGAAACTGAAACATCATAGTCCCATTATGTTTATTTCTTGGGAGTCTGCCCCAACATCAATGGCAAGCCATAGGAAAGAGACCAAACTATTGAGTGAGGTATTGCTTTATTTGTAGAATTATACTTTTCCATTTTATTTTTTATATTTTTTATTCCAAATATTCAACAACATAAATATATTCATTTTATAATTGGAAAAAAAATACCTTCATCTATCTGTTTGTCTAGTCTCACTGGATTTGGACAAATCTGCAGATGTTTATTATGAAAAAGCTCCCAATACTTACTAGATATGGAAGATGACGAGTCACTCTTGGAGTCTGTGGGGTCCTTCTTTAAAAGTAGAGGGTTCAGGGGCCAGCCCGGTGGCATAGTGGTTAAGTTTGTGTACTCCGCTTCAGCAGTCCACGGTTCATGAGTTGGGATCCCGGGCACAGACCTACATATGACTCATCAAGCCATGCCGTGGTGGCATCCCACATACAAAAAATAGAGGAAGATTGGCACAGATGTTAGCTCAGGGCCAATCTTCCTCACCAAAAAAAAAAAGAAAGAAAAAAAGAAAAAAGTAGAGGGTTCAACATGAGTGTCAGTGTCACAGGCTCTGAATTGGGCCTAAAATGGACCACCTGTACACCCTTCCTTTTCTACCATGTTAAGGATGGTTTGCAGAATTTGGAAGGACAGAAAGGTTATTTATATCTCAAAGCTGGGGGATGCCAGAAAAGAGGTGTAAGGGGAACTAATATTTATGACAGCCTACTGCTCCCCATGCTTTACTCATTGAATGTCTTTTCATACCTGAGTGGAAGGAATTCATTTTTAAAATGTGTGTCATTTTAAGAGCGACACACATGTGGTATGTGTGTATGTGTATACATATAAACATTACTGAAACAGCATGCCAGGTACTTAGTAAGTGCTCAGTAAATATTTATGGACTGAATTATTCTAGTAATGTGGATTTATATAACTTTGTATATCTTATATATCTGTATATTTATACGAAAAAGTGTGTATAATTCACATTCGTGTACAAACATGTGAACGATAGAGAGATGGCTCCTCTGGGATTTGCTGAATATTGAGTATTTTTTTTCCTTCTCTAATACTACAGTGGAGTTCAATTCAAAACGCCTCTTAACCAATCCAAATAATGTCATTTCCCAGCTGTGGTGTTACATTGGGTCCAGTTCAAGTGCCAAAAGCTTAACCCAGAGGAAGCCAAAACAATCACATCTTGAACAGTAAGAGTATTTTCCACCCATCATCACTGGATGACACAGCGTCTCAGGGGCCTCCTCGAGCCTGGGGAGTCCTCGGCTCTGCCAGAGGCTCGGGCTCAGAGCCTGCTGCACCATCAACCCTTAACAAGAGTTACATAAATACTCTGTCTCTGGGAGTACCCATTTCCCAGTCATAATTTATGACCATGAGGGCTTTCTTTCCCGAGCGTAATGCCATAACTATGTGCTCAAAATAATATCCTGGAGCCCCAACCACCATTAGATACCTTGAAGTTAAGCCCCATCGATGGGTTTCCCAGGCTCTTGACTTGGAGGTAACCACTGGTTTCACAGTTGGCTTTATTATGAGCCTGGGACATTTGATTCGCATGACATCAGAGTACAGAAGAGGTGAAGCAATGATTACAAATCGAGAAAACTTTCCCTTCTTTTATTACACTAAGGCATTAGTTCGGTTTCCAAGGTACGAAGTAGTAATCCCCGTGCAATCAGTTTATTTAGTGAGGAGATACATACTGTAGGGGAGAAGTTAAAATTTTATTTCATTTAGCAAATTGGACTAGCCCCTTTGAAGACATAAGTGAGCAACAGAAGTCCAGATATTGAAATTCAGAACTTGACTTCCTCCCTTCATGAAAGAATGCACCAGCTTTAACTAGGAGGGAGGAGGGCTGTAATTTACAAGGCATCACAGTGATTATGTGCAGGGAGGAGAGTCAGGGACCTGAGTTCTAGTCCAGCCACATGAACTTTTGTACCATGGACAAATCACTTATCTTTTTATTTATTTTATTAATTTTTTTTTTTTTTTTTTTTTTTGCTTAGGAAGACTGGTCCTGAGCTAAGATCGGTTGCCAGTCTTCCTCTTTTTGCTTGAGGAAGATTGTCGCTGAGCTAGCATCTGTACCAATCTTCCTCTATTTTATGTGGGATGTCGCCACAGCATGGCTTGACTATCAGAGCTAGGTCTGCACCTGGGATTCAAACCTGCAAACCCCAGGCTGCTGAAGTGGAGCACGTTAACTTTGTCTCTAGGCCACCAGGCCAGCACCTATGACTTACTTTTTTAAAGCCTCGTTTCCCTCAGCTGTAAAGTAAGAGGTTGGAATAGATGTTCTTTAGGTCTCTTGGCTCTGAAAACATTGTAGCTCTAAATTTGTTTACCTTATAACAATAGAAAGCCCAAAGATGACCAAAACTAGGAAAAATCTTCAGAAAACTCAGTGACCTCAGTATGCACCACCCAGACAGCTAATGCTCAAATATGCTTCAACCAGCAATAAGAACAGTGATTGAAAAAGGGCCGTGTTAAAGATAAACATTAAAGAGCTAGCATTTGGGTGCTTCTCTTATCTGTAAAGAAACCTCCTTTGTGTTCCATTTTGTGTGCTTGACATTTACTGACTGTTGTTTCTTTTTCAGATGAAAGTTACTGCTTTGTGGTTTTAGTCGATTTTAGTTGCAAACTTCACTAAATAATTTAGGAGCCTCCATCAAATTCTTCTTTTTTTTTCTGCTATAATTTCATTAGAATTCATTTGGGAAACTATACGGTCTCAATAATAGAATCGTATCTTATGTTTTGGAGCTGTTTCCATGGCAACAATGACAGGTGCGAGTTCTGGTGAATGCGTATGTTCATTTAAAAGGTTACTGCAATTATCACTGTAAAGGTAAATTTCATTGCAAATAACATCTAAGTACCTACGTTGTTACTCTTATGAGAGAATAGCTTCTATACATAATGATATACATTAATTTCCTCCAGAAGAAAAAAAAATTTCATAAAAGACATTCATAAAAGAAAATCTTTGAATAATACTTGAATTATTTTATGTGATAAAAACTCGTACTTAACTTCATAGAAAATACAGACTTAAGGAATTTAGAAAACTTACTGCACAGCTCTTACTTAGGGGATATTGCCAGTAAGAAATAGAAGAGAAAGTTGGACAGTAACAGAAGGTTATTAGGACTGCTTCTAAAAAGGCCATTCAATTTGAGGATATGGATTAAATCTCCTTTTTGAAATCCTATTCTACAAATCTCCAGTCTATTTGCGTAGATAGATGCTGTCTAAATGGAACATCACCCTGACTATATAAACCTTGTCATTCCATGAAGAAAAGTTGGAGACTAAAAAAAAAAAACAGTCACTGGTACCACATTCAAATGCTCCATCTCTCTTAAAATAGCACAATCTGTCTTTAGTTAGAGCATCTATGTGCCAACCAAAAGAGGACACGCCTACCTATATGCCCGCTCATTTCCTCTGCTTTCCATTACATTCCTATGACTTAGGTGCTCAAACAGAGTTGAGAGTTCAAAAGAAGGCAGAGTGCAAAGTCTTTCAGGTGATGTCGAAGGTCTCCTCAGGGTTTCCGCTTCCACAAACTCCTAGCTAGCTTCTGACCCTTTGTCTACCTTGAACTTTAATGACCTGCCATCTCTCTCAAGCCTCGCTTTACTCTTTGAACTGGAACCATTGCCTACTATCAGTTTCCTGGCCTGCCCTGTCTTAGGACACAGCCTTATTCTATTAGGTTATAAGCTTCTTCATCACATGAACTTCATGTTACTCCTATTGACCATCCCTCCAGTCCCTAGTCCAGCGCCACCTGCATTACAGGCATCCCAGGCCAGAGTTAGCGACCGCCAGGCCTGGCTCCAGTGACACTGTCCTGGGCTGGAATCACATTCAAACAGCAATGCTGAAAAAAGAAAATAGGTTCTCAAAAGTAAGTTGCTTTCACAGTTGGTGGTGAAGGTGGATGCTGTTGATGTAGGTGTTGCTGGCTCTGGATGAGAAATGCACACACCCAACAGCAGTTTACCCTGAGGGGTTTGTCTTCCAAGTGAGATTTATGTGAAAGAGATGAGAGAATGTAATTGCCCACAGTTCAGGGGAGGAGATCAGTGTAAGAAACTCTGCAGAAAATTAATTTTAAGAGAAAGGCGAGAGCACCAGATTCACAATAGAGGGGAAAACCCATTGGAAGTGAGTCCTGGAAGAAAAGAATGAGTATTTGACCTTAAATCAAGGAGAAAAAAAAGAAGGGGTGAAAATAGAGGACTTTTGAAAGAAACGGATAGCCATCCCTCCAAAATGTCACCTATGAAAATGGGAAGATTTAGAATCCTGAGCAACCATAAAGATCTATAGATATATATTATGTACACCCTCCAAAATTAGATATTAATGCCGAAAGAGTAATGGATATTTTCCATTTCTTACATGTATACATATATTAGACTCTTCAAAATTTTACTCCATTTTTGCTTTATATTTGTCGTGCCACCTTTTTCAGTTCAGAAAAAAATTGTGCCAAGAATCAGTATACCTCTCTTGTGTAAGTGGCATTTTCTCCTCTTCTGGAAACACTGAGTATTCCTTATCTTGTGTCCTAAGACAAAGCAGCCCAGGAAGATTTTAGCAAGCAGCAGTGGGTCCAGTTCAGAGAATTAAGCAAGGCTTGAGAGAGGTGGCAGATCATTAAAAGTTAAGTTTTATTTCTATCCTCCCTCTTGGTTTGGTGATATCGTTTGAGCATTTGACAACTTGTGCATCAAAACAAGTTTGTTTTCAACTGCTTCTAGCCACACTCACCATTTCTGCTGCCCACATAAATGGCAGCACATATCTGCATGTGCTCACTGCCATGTGAAGTAAGCTTTCACCAAAAGACAAAGGGGCCCTTCTAAAGGGAGAGCAAACAGAGCCATCCTTTTAATTTGTTTATGAAAGTACATTTAGCTCTTGTTCTTATAGGCTATAAAGTAAATACGGTAAAGAGCAGAACTTGATTTGCATTAAATTTATATTAAGTATATATGATCATTAATTCTAAACAACATTCAATTAATTATCATTGTAAAGGAAAATTGATAGCACATAAACTTTCACATTCACTGAACCATTCATCGTGTGCTCCTGCCTAGCATGTACATCCTTTTAGTGATCAAGTAAAAGTCGAGACAAAAAGTTATAATTGTCTCACTTGTTGAACTAAGGTTGTAAAACAGGTAAGGGCATGTGTTTATTTTGTTTTACATTGTGGATATAAATAGTGCTTCTTGTTTAACTTGAGATGTAACGTGTGAGCTGTTAGCATGAAAGCCTGGAATGCGCATTAATAGAATTAGAATGAGGTGATGAGGGCCAGGGCATCCTAAGAAGTGGGAAAGGCACAAACAAAGTCATAACAGAGAGAAGGCAGAAGCTCATGGGCTTCCTTTGGAGCTGAGGATTTGTATATAGAAGAACAGGGGACACAAGGCAAAGCTAGTGAAAGGTGCGTCTTTGGAGGAACTCATAATGTTGCTGGACTGGCTGGAGCTCCTGGTGAGCCAATACTCTTCTTGTAGTACAATGGCTTGCCTTTAGGCCCAGAGTCTAGGGAAAAGCTCCAAACTGGGGATCTAGAGATACATCGTAGCCAGAGCTTGGGTGCCAACTCTGGAACTTGTAACAAATCAATTCGTCTTTCTAGACCTCAGTTCCAAATCTGAATAATAAGACTTTTGGTTTAGTTGATCTCTAAGTCCATCAAATAAGATAGGAACTTACCTGGCTTTTGGGACTGATGTCATAGTCATTAGCAGCTAGACTCTCTTAGATGTGCATTATATACAGCTTCAACCTACATGTTTTTTCCTAATACTGCCTTTTACACCTGAATAACTGCTCCTTAAGGAATCAAACATAGAATACAATGGGGCAAAAGATAATGAGTATGACACACAACACAAGTGTTGCCAGTCTGTTTCCAGAGCATATTTAGAAGATTGTCATCGGGTTATGCTCAGAGGATCACAGTGCCCCTTCCTAGGCAAGGACGGGGAAATGAAGCACATGAGCAACAGTGGTGCGGGGCTGAAACAAGGAGTTAGAAGTATTTGTTTGGGAGATGTGTCAGTTGAGAGTCTTGCAAATAATATCAACTCTTGACTGACTTAACGGATGAAGTTTTGTGGCTGCATAGAAAATACAAAAGAGAGATTAATGCGAGGACAAGTTCTATCAGCTTTGAAAAGAATTAAGGTGTTTGTCTGACAATTGATTTTTTGAAGTGTTTTCTCTGTTTAATTAGTTTCCAAGTTGTGTAATTTGTGTTCTTAAATATGAATATCTATATTTATGGGAAAATATATTTGTGTTGAAGTGGCATTCCTATTTTTCTATTTTTTATAATTGTAATTATGAAAATAGTATTCATGTAACTTAGTGGGGTCAGAGGTCATTTGCTATCTCTAATTGGCCCCTTCTGCTCAAGTTTTATCCCTGTTAATTGCACGTGGAATAAATTCAGTTTATATTTGAACAGCAGCCAGGTATACAGCTTTTTTAGGACACAGTCAAAATGAAAGGTAGAAATTAGTTCAGCTTTATGGTTGTGGTTATTAAATTATGTATAAAAAGAAATACAATTATTAGCATGTGAACGTTTTAGCATTATGTATAACCAGTATGAAATTAATCACGACTGGCATATGGTAGCCTTTCAACCAATGATGGCTTGAATATGTGAAAAGAACAATTGCTTTCTCTTCCTTATAGCTAATAAAAGAGAAACTATTTAGCAAAATATATTATTTGCAAGAAGAACTGAAAAGTGAGCACCTTTCAGGTAATCAAAATATTTAACAAGTAATGTCTGTAACCATAAGTGTAGCTTGATTCCACCCTCCCAGCCCCTATGGTTTGTGACAAAGTCTCGATACTTGACGGTTTGTGCCTCAAAACAGGTTCGTTTTAAACCATTTCTAGCCACACCCACCGTTTCTACTTTCTACTTAGATGGCAACAGCTATCTGCATGTGAAAAGCTCCCCGCCACCCAAACCTTTAGTGAGGACTAGAACATGGCCATAATGGAGTTGGCCCACGATGAAGACCAGGGGTCTTTTCATTAAGCGAAGTTCAGTGATGCCAACCCATTACTGCCTATGCCAGGCCCCACAGCAGGGCTTTTGACACTCCAGGATCTGGGCTGCAGCCGTTTGCTTCTGCTGTCGAATTCCCCAGCTTTGTTTCTCAGGCAGCTGCAGCTGCCTCCAGTTGGCTGTAATTCCAGTGTCATGCCAGTGTAGACGGCAACATTTTCCTCAGCCTTTCCACATCGTCGTGAGTCTCTAAAAGCTAAAGCCAGCTCCATCTTGCTGCTTTATGTATGTGAATTCTCGTGTAGGCATATTTGGTTCTTGTTTGGCATAGTTAAAACTAATATCTCCTGCAGGAAGGAAGAAAGATACTACTTGTATGATGCCAAAGCTTGGGTGTCTTTTATACTGAGATGAAACTCTGTGAAGAATGACTGGCTTACCTAAATTCTGTATTTCACAGTAGGAAACAGGGCTTTGTCAACAATTTTATTTACTAAGGGCAGTGATCAAAGCTAATTGTTTTTTTAATTAAAGAAATGATTACATTGGGAAAGAGAAAAGTAATTTTAAGCACATATTACAAATATGCTAATTACATTTCCCCTTGGGGGAATTCGTTCACCAGCACAATCTCAATTCTGTGTGTGTAAATGTAAGCAAAAATCATTTCTCGGCTCTAAGCCTCTTGAAGGCAGGGAGCTGCTCATTGTTCTCTGAGTTTCCTAAGACGCAGGAACAAGCTGAGTCTATACAACACAACTGTCTCCTTGGTCACAATACTCAGCGCTGCCGGGCATTGTGGAGAGCCTAGTGCTGCGGGGTAGGGAATCAGAGATGAAAGACGCAATCCCAGATTCCAAAGAACCTCGTGGAGGGGATGAGTTAATTGTTACTTGCAAATGGTACGATTAGGATGTAAAAAAGGAAACAAAACACTCTGAGATCTCAGTATAGTACTCGCTCAACCCCGAGCTGCAGTTGGTGAGAAGGAAAAGAAACACCCTGTTATAGATAGGGTCCTGTTTTCTAATAATTTTGCTGAGGAGTCTGTACTGACACCCGTAAAACAAAGAACCATAAAGAAGTGCAAACTCTGGTGTTGCATTGAAAGGCGTAGCCTCCTCGTTATGTTATGAGTTCAGAGAAGAGATGAGAACTTTTGACACCCGGTCAGAATAATCAAGAAAGGTCCTATGGAGAAAGAGGGTCTCAAAGCACAGCAGTCCACTGCCTCACTTAAAACTCAATGGTGAGTCCCACCAAGCAATGCCCCAGTTGTTAAAATTTCTCTTAGCTGTGATCATTTTATAGCTCTACGTTTCTCAAGAGAGATACTCTGAGACAGACCAGTATTAGGTTTCTTTTGTCCACGTTTTATTATACCTCCTAGCCATTCCATTAGCTGTGTTACTTCCCTTGCCTTCTATTAATAGATGCTCATTAGTGACACTTCTGTTAACTAATTTCAGGATTATACTAAAAGCTACCAAATAATCCTTTAGATCATTCATTAATTAGACACCTGCATTTGCTACTCTTATGGACATTCAAGTGAGGTGAGGACACATTAGTCAAGGATGCTTTCACTGCATCTCAGAAGGAAACAAAATGCAAGTCAATCTAATACCTACGCTGTTGGTTCTCCTCTGCTCCCAGAGTGGAGGAGGGTAGGGTAGGAGAATCCAGGCCCTTTCCAGAATCCTACGTGTCTGTGGCTGACTCCACTGTGGAGGAAGGATCCAGAGGCAAGGTCTGTAAACAGAAACCAGATTATTCTCAAGTGCCTTAGGATTCTAGGCCTTCCCTGTATCTGAGCAGTTGTGGGGTTACCGCATGCAGCCTATGATTTTGCAAGCCTCCATTTCTCTTTCTTATGGACCACAAAGCAGACCCTTGAAATCACAGAAGTTTGCAGTACAGACGATACAGACGGTGTATCATGCTTCCAAAACTCCATCTTCTCTTGAGCCGTGGAGCATTAACTACAGAAGAGTTGAATAGACTCAGCAAGGATAAGTTTGAGTAATTATGTGGTGAGAGTGAACCACCAAAATTTGCCATCCCTAGCCCTGTATAACACCCAGCA
This sequence comes from Equus quagga, assembly GCF_021613505.1. NCBI lineage: Eukaryota > Metazoa > Chordata > Mammalia > Perissodactyla > Equidae > Equus > Equus quagga. The sequence continues at coordinate 106,085,540 of NC_060271.1, forward strand.
GGCTTCCCTGTGCTTGTAAGGTTGCTGTCATGTCAAGGCCCAACTTTTAAAGGGAAAAATAATGAAGCCAACTATCATTGCATGTAATTTAAAACGGGTAAGTTAGCTAGAATAATTGGAAGTGAAGCTGACTTGTGAATTCATCATAAATCTGTATGGAAAAGAAAGTATTGTTTATCATCTTATTTACTTGTTTGCTAAGCTAGTGGAGCTCACCAATTATGTAAAAGCATCAGGATTGTCTACACAGCGAGGTATAAATAGAGCAACTCTAACACTGAAGCTCAGCATTCAAGTGATAAACATACTTGTCTATGTCTAGCAGCTCATAGAATTACGCCAAACAAATCTGTTTATTCAAGTGAGGCCAAGGTAAAGTGTGATGCTTAGGGAGTGGTGTCACCAACAGGCATCTTTGGGAAGGGCTTTCATCTCCCCATCCCAGTCTCCATCAGCCACCCCAACCCCCACTGAAACACCATCTAAGAAAATATAAAGGGTTTGATAGGCGTAGGCAAATATATGCAGCTTCAAGATACGTCCCCTTTTCCGACCTGATTTTCACATTGAGCCCCTTCTATAGAAATTCTGTGTCCTCCAATGAGCGTAAGAGAGATTCTGCAGGATTCATTACATCTTTGACACTATCCTCCCTCTAGTGCCTTCCTCCCAATCACCATATTCTTTTGTTTAAAGAAAAAGGGAAAGAAGAGAGGAATGGCACCAATGCCATTGTCTGGCCAAGAGAAAATTATTAGTAGTCATAAATGTGGCAGAAAGAACTACTACTTGTTGACTGTGTCCAGGCACTATTTTAACTACTTTATATATTTTTTCTCATTTAATATTAAAATGCAATTTGAGATATTGTTTACCATTCCCACTGTACAAATGAGGAAACTGAGGCTCAGCAAGGTGGCATGCTCATAGTCATACAACTCACCCAAATTAAAACCACTGCAATGCAAATTCCCGTGTTCTTTTCTGTATATTCCTTGCTGCCAACAAATATATTCCTAGTGTCTCTTAGAACAATCACTCAGAGGATAAAGTGGAATGCAGTTGCAAGTCCTACAGTTATATGCTCAAAACCTAAGACTTCAACCCTCTAGGGAAGCTGTTGTGTTAAATGGAAAAACCAAGGAACCAGAAATTATGGACCCAAGTTCTAGTCCCCCGAAGTCGGTCAAACATGAGCTTCACTTTCATCTTCTGGAGAAGATGGGGTAATATTCCTGCCTCAATTCACAGAATTGTGAGAACGTCTCCATAAGCAGCAGAGAATTAAATTTTCTGAGAATACGGAGAATTAAACAAATAGTTCTTAACCCTGAAGTGACTCAGAATCATTTGTGTAGCTGTCAAAAAACGACGCTTGCCTAGCTCTAACCCAAAGCCTAAGGAATCTGATTCTCTAGTGGGTAGTGGGTTGGAACACATAGGCAACTATGTGTTTTTTCATTTCCAGGGGTGACTGACATGCACGGCCATAGCTGGTAATCATTGGATTAGATGAGGTACGTGAACCTCAAACCACTTAGCATGCTGCCAAGCACACACAGTCACGCATCGCTTAACGACAGGGAAATATTCTGAGAAATGCATCATTAGGCAATTTCTTCATTGTGCGAACATCATAGAGGTACTTACACAAACCTAGCTGCTATAGCCTACTATAGCAGCTATATGGTACTAATCTTATGGGACCACCATCGTGTATGCAGTCCTTTGTTGACTGAAACGTCCGTTCTGTGGCAGATGACTGTCTTATATAATATTCTGTGACTTCTTTGACACCTCCATTGGACTCTGCTTCTTTTCTCATAAAGTGATGGAGTTATAGCCCTTGGTATCTTCCAGTTCTAAATAGTGAAGTTAATTAGGTGCTTTTAGGAAGACCTGATTCCCAGCAAATCTGTAAGAGCAACAGAGATTTACATCTGTACATCTTTGGCTTCCCTGACTCTCTTTTGAAACCTCACGTTAACAGAGTCTCAATTCTTTCAAACCTCCCCAGGGCCCCAAGCAGCCTCTAGGAGACAGTCTCATCTCATTCTAAGCCTATTACTTTGCTGTTCAGTTAAAAGAGTAAGGTGCTAAGTGACCAGTTAAAGTTACTCCATCTCATTAGGCTATCATTTCCCTACCAAATAATATCATGTATGAGTCCCTACAAAGTGAAAATTCCAGGCCTTGTAACATCTTTGTGGTGGATGTATTTATAGCTAAGCTATGCCAGGCCCATACCACTAAGGTGGCTCCCTGTGTAATTTCTGGGCCAAGACTGACTCTGATTCTTGGAGGCTCCTTCCTGCTTTGTCTCTGGTAGTTACAGAGACAGGGCAAACTTCTTGCTCATCCTCCCCCACTTCTCCTATTATAAATTAGCATATACTCATTTCTGATATACTGACAATCCAAGAGATTAGGGAAAAAGCTGTTCTTGTGATAAAAATATTCACTTAATTGAAATGACTTAGATATTTAATCCTTTGTATATATAACCCATTGCTTGTTGCTTGCTTTCCTGGAACCGACATTTAGCACATAAGATATCGTGATTTGGTGGTCTGATCAATAGAGCAGCAGACGCTAGTTGCGAGTAGGTCTTTTTTTCACCAGTTATTTCCAAAACCTAGAAGGAGAGAGAGAAGGTACACAAGGGTACAAGAGAGGTTTAATTTTTCCTCTAGGAAATAGCAATGACTAATGCTTAAGAGCACTCAGACATGCTCTTAAGAAAATGTTATATATTTTTTTAACTTTTAAGAAGGGTCTGTTCCTGAGCTCTTTCTCCCCTTCATCCAGTCTGAGCCTGTTACAATGCTTCACTATTCTTGTAACCATCAGGCAGCCTGTCAGGAAAAGGAGGAACAAAGAAGACAGAACTGGGAAGAGCGAGATGAATGCAGAGAGCTTTAAGCCAAGCAGAGAGTTTTAACCGCCCCCATATCCAAGCCCTAAAATAGCCAGAAAATTGCACATGCTTATATTTCATTGGCCAGGTTAAGAGTTAGCAGAAATTAATAGCTGAGTGCCTTTTTCTTAATGAAGGTACTGCTTTGCCAGGAAAATAAACAAGAGTTGCGAGATTAAACCAGTCTCCAGGTCAGCTGGCTAGCTGGTTGGCAAGTGGCGGACCAAATGCTGAAGACCCATGCCTAATGGGATGCCTGGCTTAGGACCTTCCCAAGAAGCACCCAAATGGTGACAGCTAGGGATCAAATTTAAGCCTGACTCACTAGTGATCTGCTTTACAAAGAGTGCTGTTCTTCCCTCTCTCAGGGGGTGAAAAGCCAAGTTAGAGACGTATCAGCTGTCAGAGCTGGCACTCCCATGGAACCCTGATGACTAAAGTTATTTTTTCTCCTCCTTCTTAACCTCGCTTCTCTCTTACCTCCCTTCTTTCCGTTTTATTCTTCCCACCACTGTTTTCTTCCTTCTTCTCCCTTTGTCTTTCTCCTCTTCCTTTGTCTTTATTTCTCATTTTTCTTCAAAGAAAAACTTACTAAGTCGTAACCCCAATTATGGTCTTTCTCAGGCTCATTGCTAGGTATTTGCAAGGCCACAGGTTCAAAGATACAAGAAGAGCCCAGAAACTTTGGCCTCATTTGCCTAAGATGACAAAAATGAAACATAAGAAATAGTGATTTGAATTTCTCAGACAAGGTACAAATAATCTTATTTACTTGGTGCAATTTCAGTCAAATTCTGCCTAACTAAAGTTTGACAGAAATATATATCCATTCAAAAAAATCATCCTACTGTTGGAGAGCTCTACTAAAACTAAATCACATTTTTCAATTCATCTCATGGATGGGAAACTGAATAGTAATCACATCTCGCTTTTGGACTTAGTAATGCTAATCAGGATACTGATTTGACTCCTTTATGACTATTTCTAAAACTTAATAAAAACATTGCTATAAGCCGAAATGATTTTAGAGTCATTTGGTTTTTTCTCTTTACTTGTTAGACAGACTACCAACTTATTAGAATGAAAGGCTGAAAGGGGAAAAATACATTGTAATTGTGGTATTTGAGGTCTTTTAAAACCTGTTGATAAGTTTTGTTATATGTCTGAAGGCATCATTGAAGGAGACTACAAGGGTATATTTCAACCCCATTTCTATTTCTTCTGCTTTGGAATACTTTACCAACATTGAATTGGACGGAGAATTTCTAATGTCCCCAATGATCTCTTAAGGGTTGATGAGAAATTGAAGAAAATATTACCAATATTTTGAAATGTTCGGAAAGAATTCCCTGCTAGCCTATCCATAGCAAACTTTGCCATGTGCTGACAGTAGGGGATGAGGCAATCGCCATGATTACTCCTTGTAAGCCTCAGCCAGTTTCTGAATTTTAATACCATGCAAGAAACCTTACAAGGTCAAGTGAGAGCTGCTCTTCTTCACTCTCCCTTTCTCCTCATTCTCTGCTGTTTCCCCTTTGTGCACACACACCCCTTAGGATTCATCTACAACTGAACCCCTCTCCTGCATCCCCACTGAAAGGGGTGCACATAGATTGGGTTCCCCAAAACTAGGAGAGTCCTCCACGCATTCTTCCCTTCTTACGTCTCCAGTAAAGATTTTTACGACTATGGTGATTATCAGACCAAGGAGGCCAGTCGAGCGTTGCAGGTGGAAATAGGATTTGATTTTGATGATTATAGAAGGAAAGCCCAGTTTCCTCTGATGCACTGGCAGATTTTACTTTCTAAGTCAAAACTTTAGTGTAAGTTAAAAAAAGCGCTCGGGGTAACTCCCTGCCACAAAAGCTGGGCATGCATCCAGGACACTGTGCTCATTAGCCTCGGGGTGAGCCAAAATTCCCAGAACACATCAGTCAGCATTTTTCATCCAAAGATGGGGGTGTCCTGCTGAAATCTAAGACAGAAGAAACAAGGTTACCAATCTCTGCCAGCAGGGAAGTTAATTGGTTTTTCCTCCCCGAAGAGTGTTTTCATCTTTTATAAGCATTATAGGCCCTAGATAAATGTAATCGTCCGTAAAATCAGAAAAATTCATAGGTTGGGGCCTAGAGCATGCTTCCTCTTTCTTCTTTTGCTTTATATACATAGAATTCAATAGATAAAAATGTATAATGGTCATTTTAATCTACTTGGTCATAGCAAATTTGCTGTCATTCCGAAACAGTCTTTCTAGCTGCTAATATTTTCTTCAAAAAGGCTATGCCTAATTTATTGCCATTCTTTTATGCAGAATGCAGTAATTACACACAATTTGTAATGAGTTTATCAAAGCAAAACACAGTGAGCAACACGAAATAAGACTTTTTTTTTTACTATAAGCTTAGTAATCCAGGCATCCTAAAAGGCAGCAGAGGGGAGAAATACTGACAGAAATTTAGATCCAAAATGGTTATTAATTGAAACTTTCATTAGCAATGCCAGAGTGAAATAGATTTGCAAGTTAACTGTAAGTAGTTGAAATATAATCTCCCATGACATTCTGAAGGCTGTGTTCCTTCACTACCTTACTGAGACGAATTAATTGTTCCCTTCCTCTTAAGGTTGGTCCTGTAGGCTTGGATAAGAAGGCATGCCTTCATGTAACCCATTCGCCACATGTTTGTTTATTGCAGGATACAGAAATTTCACTGTTAGGTAACATACATATTCAGTGTATGGTTACTTAACAATGTCTTTGACTTTTTAACCCCAGTTCTGTTGCCATGCAGGTATAACTTAGATGGGCTTACCAGTTAAGTTACATAACTGTAGGAAATTAGCATTATGTGTGTCAATGTTGTGATTAAAATCTTCAAACTAGTGGTTTCACAGATTGACAGCTGGGATAATTTTAGCAAAGCCTTACCTTGTGGTTCTATTTAATTTGGCTTCTAGGGTAGAGGTTGGGACCACAGTTTGCTCTAGAGTGGGAATCCTCTGAGCTCAGAAGAACACCCAAAGGTGACCTCTACTTACCTAAACAGAAAAAACTAGAGGGCAGGAGAGAGAAGCACCTGAGAAACTGTACAGGACAGGGAAGGGGTCTGATAGAAGCTGAAGCCCAAAGGAGAGGTTCAGGTCAAGAAATAACACCCGCTAGGGAAAGCCTGTATGTCAACCCACTGTCACCCATTAATACCTAAATGCAGGTTACCTTGTCAGCTATCAGAGCAGGGCAGAGGAGTTTGGGAGGATCATGAATGACGAAAGGGTCTCTCCATTGGTTTTGGAGCTGGGACCTGTGAGATATGATTGGAATAGGTTTTAAGGAAGATAGCTTCAGCAATGATAGGATAAAAATAGAGCTAAGATATAGTGAGCTCTTTTTGTGTGCCATGCTCTTCTAAATACTTTAGCAAGGCCAGGAAGGGAAACTATTGAAATGCTCAGAGGAATTAGCATGAAAAAATGAGGAAAATATTTCTAGTGCATCACAAAACTTGTAAGATCCTGCCTGACTTTAGTGTTCCTGAATTTGAAAGGAGAGACTGACCCTAGCTAGTCCTCTGCTCCACAGGAATTGATCCTATAAAATGATTAACATATCCGTAGAAGCAAAAATCAGGGGACAAAAACTGTTAGCAGACTGCCCTGTGTGAACTGGAGAGAAAAGGGAAACAATGAACTTGTAGCTGACCTCTGAGTTCTTCTGTCTCACAAACTTCACAGCACTGGAGCTGCTTTCTCTGAAGTTAGAGGTACCGAGTGTGATCCTGCTCTGGATTCTGTAATGGACAGGTACTTGGGATGTCCATAGAAGCAGAGGTGTGATCCTGGACCACAAAAGCAGTAGGAGCACCTGAGGGTGGCTTCCCACTTGGGATGAGACTCTCAGCCCTCAAATATTCCTCCTTTTACCTACTAATTGCCTGCTCAAAATGCCCACCATCTGTTACTCCTTTTGAATCTTGGCCTGGAAATCTCCTATAAATTACTGATCCATTATATGAGTTCACATAATGGACAAACAGATGATTTGCTAAACAGCTCCTGAACACCTAGCCTGGAAAGCATACAAGATAGCAGATGTATTTAGGGAGAGTTGAGAACAACTCCCCAACATGGCTCTCTGGTCAGGAGGGAAGTGCTATTTGGTTCCTGCTCCAAGGGACCTTGGATCATCAAGAAGACACCATGAGGGCACCTGGAGAGTGAAGAAGGAGTCGGGAAAAGCAGACTCCAGAGGCAGTGAGACAAACTTCACCTGGTTCATAGCTGAAGAGGCTATGATTCCTCTCAGCATCTCAGCATGTGTGTTGTGGTCTTGAACACGTGAGAGTTCACGTGTCCATGTGTGTGCATGTTCACACATGAAAACATACAGAGATAGATGTAGAAGGAGATGCATATGCCGATTCCTAATACCCAACAAACCAGGCTTCTCCAGCCACACAGTCATTATTCCCAGCACTGGCTGCCACACTCAGCCTTTCTGAGGATTTCTGAATATCCATGGTTATCTGTGGCTGTTCATTTTCCATGGCCTATTTAATTGAAAGGCGGTGCGGTTACTGTTTTTCTTTTAGGGAAGCAGAGTTTATTGCCCTGCTGTCTCTGGAAATTAGCCACAGCTCGCAAATCTGGAACACCCAAAGCAAGGGCAATAAATTATCCCCACTGTAATATCCCCAGTGCCTCTGCCAAAAGAAAGGTTTGGCAGCCTGAGAGAGTTGAGGCAGCTCTCTTTCCCGGCGTACCAGCTGCAAAGTGGACTTTCCCCCATCCCACCCTCCCATCAAACCACAGAGTCAAAAGATCACTTTTGAAAAATGTTAAGATGGAGGGGGAAAAAATCACACTTAAGTTTGTTTCCCAGATGCTGGGCTGGTGTTAAGCAAAATTGTGAAGAAATGAAGGGACTTTGAGCACTCCAAGTTTACTCTGTGTCCTACTGCTTGCCTACTGCTAGTGCCTCTACTCAGTTGTTCATATGTCTGTGAATAACTGCATCCTCTCTTACGAAACACTTCAGGCAAGAGCCATCCGTATCATTCATGACATTCACCAGCTGCATTTGCACATTAAGCTCAATACTTAGTTGGTGATGGTTTTGTCCCTTTTTGAAAGACTAAAGCATTAACTAGCAGGTACGAGGTTCTGGAAACCACTTTCTCCATCTACTGGTCAAACACATTCTGTCTAGAAAGGGCTATTTCCCTGGGCTATGTGTAGAGGGGTGGGATAGGGTAGGGAGCAAGGAATGCAGTTCTAAACAGGCATCTTTAACCTTCAATGGTAGGTTTCATTCCTGAGTCACTTTGTGATCTTCCCAGCAAATTATCTATGCATGCTTATATCACCAGGAACTGAAATTTGAGGCTGAAAATCTGAAATGAGAATATGCTGTCGTTTCTGAAGTCAAATGGGATAGCCTATAGGGAAGAGTAAACTTGGTTACCTACTTTAGATTATAAAGATTTAAAGCTGGCACATCACCATTGAGTTCTTAAATTCTGGTCAGTATTGATCTGCAGTTAATGATGATGTCACTTCTACAAATCAGACAGGAGTTTTCTATTGAGTTGCCTGTAGGCAGCTGCTAGCCTTAACTTAGCCTCACCCGTCTTGCCCACCCCCAACCCCGCCTCTACACATACACTTTGTTGTCCCAAATTTATGGATCCATCCATAGGACTCTCCAACCAAGTTCTGCATGTGGCTGCTGGAAGAAGACAGCACTGTTGCATAAAGAGGAGCTCTGAGTCCAAGCCACTTTGCCCAAGAATTTGAGAAATTTAACGTTTCCTGGAGGAAAGAAAGGAGCCAGAAATTCTTCACTTTCTAGTGCTCCTTCCTTGCTTCCATGAGGTGCTCATGATGCCTTCAAGATACTACATCTTGTCTGTCTAGCTCTTAGAGAAGCATCAGATAGTCAACAGAAAAAGAAACCATCACTTAGTATCTTCACTTAGGTTGCCAAAATTATGTCCTCTCCTCTACCATCTCTCAGGCCATATTGAAATTCTTTCTTTTTCTCCTCTTCCTCTTCTTCATTGCTCATTTAAATTATGCAAAATGCTATAGATTATAAAAACTAAGACAAATGCAGTGTACTGGAGAATATATTATGAATTCACCCAAAATTCCTTTTATTTCTGCTTTACATTTTGTTCATCAAATTTTAAGTGTGGAATCATGGTATTATGTAGTCTTCTGTATTTTATTCATGTATCACTTTTTATGTTTTTAAGGTTTTACTCATGTGTGACTCTGCTCTTCCCTCTTTTAGAAAAATCATTTCTCCTTCTTTCTAAGACGAATGCTCCTCCACTTATCTCCAAGATTCTGTGCACACCCATGAAATAAGAAGATCATTAGTCTCTTGGAACCTGGCTTTTCACCCACAACTTTGCTGAATCCACCCACTTCGGGACTGATTTTTTTCAAGTTCCAAATCTGTGGGAGTTCTTTTTTGACCCCTATAACATGGATCATTTGAAATACCTTAAAGAGCTATTCCTTTGATTTCCATAACACTTTCAGAAGTCTGCTGCTTAGCTTTTCCCATTGCCCTTCCTGGATCCCTTTATGGGTTGTCTTTCTCTTCCCACTACCTAAATATGAAAATCTCCCAAGATGTTGCTGTCAGCCACTTCTTGTGTGTCCAAGGATCTCTTTCTTTTGGAAAACCTATTCCTATGACTCTCATCTCATCAGCATTGATGATTTTCCCTTCTATATCTTTAATCCCGATCCTTGTTTTAAACTTCAGGCCCACAGTGTTAGTTGTCTATTGGAAAAACTCAACTATAGGTCCCATTGGCTTTTCAAAATGAAACACAAGGTGTCAAAAACTGAATTTCAAAGTCCCCAAATTATTAAAAATGTTTATTTCACATCTAATGAGTATCCGAAATAAAAAATAATGAAAAGGGACAAGGTTGGCATGGTGGTTATGAGATGCTGAGAGAGATTCCTACTAGCTCTATACCCTAGCAGGTCCTCAGCCAATGGCAGCTATTCACTTTATTATTGAACTCGACATAACAATTATTTCTAGACTGGAAAGACAAAGAAAGCATCTGCATAAGAATGGCCTGATTTTTCCAAAGGCGATATATCAGTCAAAAATGAGGGTCTTGATGGAATCTGACAAGGACTCTGTCATGTGTGAGCCAGCCCTGGCCACCTGTTTATAATTGCTTGTGGTCTCATGGTGTTAATGGTGCCTTATAAACTTGTCCATTCTGAGAAACTGTGCATGACGAAAAGGACAGAATTATGAGCACACTAAGATCAGGTAAGAGAGAGGAAGGAGTGGAAAGGTAAACGAGGCTTCCATGAAGTAAACTGAGCAGGAAGGAGAGTGGAGAGGGAGATGGTGAGAAGCAATTTATAAGAGTGGGGAGTTCTAAAGGTCACAAACCCATTCCCAGTGTGTGTACAGAAATGACAATACATGTTTTGATGACTCAACATCTATTAGATAATACTAAGTTGTTGGTGAAGCAGGAAAGTCATTTACATTTCAGATTCACCCCTTCTCCAACTTTCATTTTACAGCAAGAGCCCTTTAAAGATGACTTAATGGACTTTTTTTCACCTTTAAATTGCAGAAGCAAGCATACACACACCATGTTCAGTAGTGACTGACACGTTCTTTATTATCTCCTCAAATTCTTGAAATCAGATGTGATTCTGTTGGGTCCTGTTTGGAAGTCATGCCATTCTATTCAAAAGACAAACCCTGGCTGATCTCTCTGGAACCTTTTGAAAAGTGAAGCCAGTATGTGCGGAAGATAGAACCTTGAGCAGGAATGCAAAGGACTAAATGTAGAGTGGAAATCCAGTGAGTGGGTGTCTTCTTCCTGCTGCATTAACAGAGCTCATGTTTCATAACCTCAGCTGCAGCGCTTGGCACTCTTGTCCTATAGCATAAATTCCTAAGAGCCTTCGTTATCAGGCCCTCTGGGTACATGATATTTTGATAGGCATTCTAATCCTTTTCGTTACTAGAGCTTTGGTAATTGGTAATTCAAGGTGTCCTCAAAGATGGAAGTTTAAAAGACGCTGTTCGGACCTCAGTTTGCCAAAGGAGTAGGTTAGATTAGATCAGAACTGACAAATACACGTTCTGTCATTTGCCAACTCAGATCAATCAGTAGGGCTGCCTGGAGCTCTGAGTAGAGAAAGATTTTGATACCCATGGAAACGAAGGCAATATTGAGTGGTAAGCACTTGATGATGCTGTCAATTAATCTGTATTTCCCTAGCCCAGTTCCCTCTCCCACTATCCTTCCTATTTCAATCAAACCTTCTCTCTACTCAAATGTCCAGTGCCTCCTTTCCTTTGTCCTCACTCCTAGCTGATAATCTTGCTTCCTATTTCTCTGAGAAAAGAGAAGCCATCAGAACAGGATTTCTACAGACACACACCACCACTTCCGCCCGTCTGCTAGCGTCTATGGCTACACACTCTGCCTTCCTAAATGTTCGTCTTCCGTCTGAGGCACCCTCATCTTTTACCTCGAACTACAGTAACCTCCTGGCTCCCACTGTTATTTCTACAATACATTCTCTACAGAGTTGCCAGAGTGTCCTTTAAAGCTTAAGTCAAATTATATCCCTTCTCTGCTCAAAACATTGCTCCACATTTCACTCAGAACCAAAATTCTTCCTAGAGTCTTATATCCCAAGTGATCTGGCCACGCCACCCACCATCTGCCCTCCACTCCACTCTTACCTCTCACCTTTCCTCCTGGATCATTTTTTCTCCAGGAACAATAACTTCCTTAAACCATAAACAAGACAGGTAAATATGCTCCTGCCTTAGGACATATGTGTACGGGCTGCACCGTCTTCACCTCTGCCTCCCACCAGAAAATCTGGATGGCTGATTCCTTCATTTCTCTGAAGTCTTTTCTTAAATGCCACATCCTCAATAAGGCCTACCTTGACCATCCTTTTTACAATGACAACTGCCACCCCCCTACCCTAGCACTCCTCATCTCCCTAACTCTCCTTTATTTTTTCCATATCACTTCCAGCATACTATATATTTTAATTCCTTATTATCTGTATGGTATACATCTCTGTCACCTCATGGAGAAGGCAAGGATTTTTTTCCCTCTTTTGTTTCACTGATCTATATCCAGCTACGAGAACAGTCTCTGTCATAATTGGTGTTTGTAATAATTGGTAAATGAATGATATCTGTGTGGGTGTGGGAAGGGAGAAGGGAAGCATTCATCTCTGGACTAAATAATTTCAAAGGCCTCCCAAATTTGACATTCTCTGATTCTTTTCCCCTCAAAAGTAAGCATTCATTTAGTGCTCAGAGTTGTGAATGTTTTAAAGAACAATTACTCCTAAGTGGATATCTGAGAGGAGAAGGGGGAAAAAGACCCTCGTTGCCCTCCAGGTTCTCGTTTCACCTCTTCTTTGCTTTCCATTGGGTTAGAGGAGGCAACTGCTCTGAGGATCCCTCCCGTGTCCAAATTTGTCCACTCTTTCCTGCTTATAGGATTCTAAGCAGAGTTGATTGATTGATGTGCCACAGAGAAAACTTGCCCTCTGTATAATTTTATTTCCAAGTATAGTAGCCAAAACCCCAGGATGATGCCTAGAAAAAAAGGGGTTCCTATTGCTTTCCCAGAAGTGCTGCCACTCTCTCTGATACAAAGGGCCAAGGATCTCTCTCCATTCCCTGCCTTTTCTGCTCAGTGGTACTTGAAAGGCTATTACTCAAAGAGTCTTCATTTGATGTACATTCTCCATTGATGTGCAAGTGCCTAGTGATGCCTAGGAGAAATTTAAGCAGTTACCTGTCATGTGTGTAAGTGAGATTTAGAGCTATTCTTGCAAAAAAGATTTGACAAGGAAGAGAGGAGGTGGGTATTTAGAAACCTGAGTAGGGAAAGGGGTATATATCTAGAACATAAGAGGCCTAGAAGACAAACTTTATGAATTTGCTTCAATAACCACTGGCCCAAGACATAACTTGAGTTCTTTCTACAAGCTCGACACTACTACTATCTTTTCTTGTTCCTACCCCTCCCTTGTTCCTTCAGAGTTCTCATCTCTTTCCTTGGCTGTGAGTACTAAAGGTGGATATGCACACTTATAACAGTTCTCTTGGATAGCTTGGATTACAGGGAGAGAGGAAGTCCTTCCAGTGATGTGGCTATGAAGGAGGTCTGGTTCATAAGCCTTGAGGTTACTTCAACCTGGCCAATTTCAACGAGCTGCAGCACTATTTTTTTTGGTGAGGAAGATTGGCCCTGAGCTAACATCTGTTGCCAATCTTCCTCTTTTTTTTCTCCCCAAAGCCCCAGTACCTAGTTGTATATCCTAGTTGTGGGTCATTCTAGTTCTTCTATGTGGGACACCTCCACAGCATGGCTTGCTGAGCGGTTTGTAGGTCCGCACCCAGGATCTGAACCAGCAAACCCTGGGCCACCGAAGCAGAGGGCACAAACTTAACCACTTGGCCACAGGGCTGGCCCCCTGCAGCATATTTTGAAAACACACCTAGCACATATTTTAGGGCCTTCTGTTAGGAAGCTCTCCAAATAAAATCAGTTGTACCTACTAGGAGCTCCGAAGAGCAGCACCCCAGCAATTCTAACAATGGAGAAGACAGGTTACATTTTACCAATGTAACACATTTCCTAGGGCTGGCTGGCCCTGTGGATGATGAGACTGAACATTCCAGAGGGCGTGATTCCCATCTTCTGATTTAGAAACTTGGAACTAGCATCTATGAGATGAGGACCTTGTGCCTCATATTTTCTTGAGCAATCATTTCTTGTTATCTTCATCTTTTTAGTAAAGTGGATTTGTTAAATGTATAAATAAATTTATTTTATATTTAAAAGTCATTTCAAGTAATTAAATGAGAGACTAAGATAAAAAGTTCTTTTGTCTTACCTTGGATCATTCGTTTTGGCTTAAGAAACTACAATCATGATTTCTGTCGAGCCTATTCAAGAAGTAGAATCCCATCATTTGTGTAAGAAAAATGAGAAAGTTGCAGATGCGACCATTCAGGGAGAAACATCTCCCCCCTCTCTCTAAGGGCATTCTTTGCATAAAGGTATGAAATCATACACACGAAGGGATGGGAAAGCAGCTTGCCAGTTGAAGATGGCTCCCATTGGATGGGACATATCATTTGAACAAAAAGGCCTTGGGAAATAAAAGATGTATAGAAGTCAATATCATCTTTAAATGAACATAAGACAGCATTGATTGTGCATGTCATTATTTTATGTACCAGTAGCAAGAAGCAATGCCCACAAGTAACTATGACACAGTACTTTCTTATCACCTAAAAATTTTGTTTTATACTCAGTGAAAGAGACATTTTTAGTCTTAATTAAATAAATTTCTATCTATCTTCTTTTTTTTTTTTGTGAGAAGATTGGCCCCAAGCTAACATCTGTTGCCAATCTTCCTCTTTTTGCTTGAGGAAGATTGTCACTGAGCTAACATCTGTGGCAGTCTTCCTCTATTTTATGTGGGATGCCGCCACAGTGTGGCTTGACAAGCAGTGCTAGATCTGCACCCAGGATCAGAAACTGCGAACTCCAGGCCACCAAAGCAGAGCGTGCACACTTAAGGACTACGCCACTGGGAGACCCCTTATATCATTTTCTTTTTACTAAGGTATAATTAACATACAACATTGTGTTAGTTTCAGGTATACAACATAATGATTCAATATTTGTACACATTGTGAAATGGTCAGCACACTAAGTCTAGTTAACATCTGTCACCACACATAGTTACAGAATTTTTTTTCTTGTGATGAGAAAGATCTACTCTCTTGGCAACTTTCGAATATGCAATACAGAATTATTAACAATAGTCGCGATGCTGTACATTACCTCCCCATGATTTATTTATTTCATACCTGGAAGTTTGTAGATTTTGACTCCCTTCAGGCATCTCACCCACCTCCCACTCTATCTTATCTCATTCTTTCTCATACATAAGGAAAATATATTTGAAAAAGAAATTGGTTATGTTAAAACTTCTTCCTTTCAGAATTTGGCTCTTCTGCATCACACTGCCGTTCAGAATCATCAGTGCTCCTGTTTTCCCACGTGAATTCACATTTTGTGCCATCATGAGTATTGCTGATGCAGTGCCTCTTAAACAAATCCATGGAAAAATGAAAAACCATTGATGCCATGCTCTTAAGAAGACTGCAGTTAGCTAGTGCTAACTTCCTTTAGAGTCCTGCTTCAGGGACGTGTCTGACTCTCCACTTCCTTCAGACCTCCTTTCAACCATTTGGTTCCCAGGGGTGAAAGAGTGCTCCACTTCTGTCTCCAACGTTTTGCTGCAAGCCCTAATACTCGTTCTCCTGGTTCTAATGCTTGTTCCTTTGATAATTGCCTTTTAGGATAATCAAAGGAAGTGTTTGGGTCATTTGATGAGTCTTATTTTTAAGTTTTATTAAAGCCTTCAGCCTTCTCTGAATTTCTGAAGCCTAGCTATATCATTATGATGAACTGCAATGTTATCATATTCTCATTTTGAGACCGATTTTTATAACATCAGGTAGGAAACAATTCCTAAAATCAAAAGGATGTAAGAATCCTTAAGATTATCCTTCATCTTGGCTGCCTGAAACTTGCATTAATAAGCACTGAAATCAAGGAACGAGTAAGGGGTGAATAATGTGATCACTCTTTGAGTTAACTGGATTTTGTGACAATAGCTTGATCAAATAATTACATTCAGGACAGATTAAAATAAATGTCGCAAGGTGAGAAGTGACATCTTTTGATTTCAGAAGTAGGTTTTGAAGAAAGTGGCAGATACTCTGATTTTAAGACTACAATTCAATAATTTTCCACAACTCTGATATTTGTAATAACCCAGGCATGCTCACACTGGCATTTCAGAAATTAGGTGAGGATGCGATCTAATTGGCTCTTTCTTGGTTCTTCATAGCCCCAATCCCTTTGTTTGTCCCATTATCATTGCAAGGGAGAACCCTAGTTATTTATTCCCCTTAAGTTTGACAAATTCTCTGAAAACAACATGATTTTCTATAATTTTATTTTTTCAAATCAAATCCTTTCATGAAGTATATTTTATTTCCACGTCTTAATGAAAATTTTTATGTCAACAAATTATGCAAGCACAATTCATTCCTTTGTCAGATCATCTTTCCCTATTTCTAGGTAGGAAAATATGATCATTGTCCCCGTGGGCCATTTGCACACAGCACAAGTGAAGCAGAAAGTTGGCAAAATTTTGGAGAAGACATATTCAGACTCAAACTTTCACATTATGCCTTAAGGTGCTTGTAGCATTCTGTAATCACTTACTTCACAAATGGGTGGACAGGCTGAAGGGTTGGGCCTTATTCTGCCCCCAGCACTTTTTAGATCTAAAAAAATTATGTGTTTTTTAGTAGAGATAGTTTTCCTTAATCGGGAGCAGGCTGGCTGTTATTCTTTTATCTTTCGGTTAATTCACCATTATGACGGCTATATGTCCTGCTAATATGAAAAGGGAAGTACTAAATTCTTACAAAAGACTAGAAGTATGAACAGTGGAAAGAAAATGGAGTGACCAGCATCACCTCTCAATCCCGCGCTGTCCAATACACTAGCCTCCAGCCCCACGTGGCTATGAAATAATTGAAATGTGGCTAATCCATAGGAAGAGGTGTTGTAATTGTAAAATACATACCAGATTTCAACGAATTAGTAGGGAAAAAAATATATAAAATATCTCATTAACAAATTTTATTTTAATTACATGTTAAGATGATAGTGTTTTGTCTATATTGGACATCTAAAATATGTTATTAAAATGAATTTTGCCTTTTCTTTTGACTTTTAAAAATATGTATATGTGGCTTGCATTGTATTTCTACTGCACTGTCTAACCCGTTCAAACTGAGGCAAACTTCTCTAGTCGGCTCTGAAACAAGACACCATTAGCTCTGCCAAAGGGATCCAGTGATTAGAATGGGGCTAAGCCGTGGGCTCTCGCTGGTTGGGTTTGTAATTTAATTAGCTAATGGGGTGCTGGCTAAGAACAAGGTCCATATGGTTGTTTTCCCTTCAGTGAAGGGCAAAAATGTGTAGTTACTTCTGCTGAAAACTAAGGTATGTAGTTGTTATTGTGTTTACCCTTAACTGGGATGGAAAAATAATCTGAAAACCTGTAGTTAATTTTCTTAAAGGATCGTGGGAAAAATGATAAATTTAAAATGCCCTTATAGGCTTATAGGAATTTTCAGACCTTAGGGTTTTCTATAAGTGTTGCACCTGGAATAATTCCCCAATTCTTATAAAGTAAGTAGCCGTCTAAACCAATCTTAAAAGGGAACAGTGTATCTGAAATTTAAGGTGGTGTCTGCACAGACCTTCAAGCATACTGCCTGAATAGCAACAGCAACAAATGGTTTTTAACAGCATGTAAGCGTGTTTCAAATGTCATCTAAAGAACACAGAGATCTTTCCACATTTTTTTTTCCTTCCTCTGTTAACTTGGTTTGTAAAATTGTTTTTAACCCTTACAGTGTTAGAATGTAGAAACTTAGATTAAAGGAAACTCTCCCATTAGTAGCACTGAATTTGTTAATCTTTTTCCATCTATTATTCTGTTGGTTTTCTCCATATGTTGTAATTATGAATTTTTGGCTAGGACTCCTCTGGGCTATTCTTGCGGCTCTCTTGGGCAATGAATGGACACTTTAGCAGTAGGCAGACTGTGGAACGGCATTTTCTCAGTCCAGTGATTGGGGAATAGCTCATGGATGTGGAACACTTTCTATTTAGGTTTTGCTGGCAACCAAACCTGGTAAATGGAACGAGCCAGCAGTAGAGCCATGTTATGGGGGAACAGAATACCTGATTTCTAAATATATTACAATGAAATTCTTTAGCTGTAAACTACCCCAATCTTCTCTGGCCTTTAATTTGTTTGTCTCTGGATATACTTTGAGCCTCTTTCCATTTGCTAATGAAACTTATGTCTCTAGCTTTATTACTTCCAGGATCAGGAATGCAGAGTTCCTAGTAAGTGACATTTGGAAGGAATGGAAGTAAACATGCTTAAGGGGGCCTGAGCAAAGCAGTGCTAACATCACCCAATTAGTGAGAATGAGGGAAGGCTGCCTCAAGTTATCCCTTTGTTTGATTGAATGTGAGCAGCTGGCATAAAAGCAACAATCCCACGTTATTGTCTGAGTGGGCTCCAATCACAGCGTGGCTGTAGGAGCACTGAGTTCCTTAACATAGCATGTCAGCTCGCGTGGCTCATCACGAGGGCACTTTTTAAAGCATGCCTAAAGTTGCTTACGTAGATGCCATTCTGGTTGGCATTAGCTTCCTCTGGGAAAGCCAGCAAGATACTCTGTCTGGGCCTAGAGACAATTTCTTAGTCATGAACACATGCTTTCAAACCAAAGGGTAATTGCAATTCATGAACAGTGACTTTTTAATGAAGTGACATATTGGCTGTCCATGGCCATGGCTTCACTGATGCCATGAAGTGAGCCTCTCCCTGCTTGCATGCGTGTCCATAGTTTAGCTCTAGTGTCCTTTTTTTTGTTTTTGAGGAAGGTTAGTCCTGAGCTAACATCCACTGCCAATCCTCCTCTTTTTGCTGAGGAAGAATGGCCCTGAGCTAACATCTGTGCTCATCTTCCTCCATATCTTATACATGGGATGCCTACCACAGCATGGCTTGATAAGCGGTGCTACGTCCACACCCAGGATCTGAACCAGCCAACCCCAGGGCGCCAAAGTGGAGCATGTGAACTTAACTGATATGCCAGCGGGCCAGCCCCTCTAGTGTACATCTAAACCTTGCTAGTGTTATTTTCTGAGTCTCAGTGCTTTCTGAAAATGGTTTTCTAGAGTAGAGAGAATGGTATTGGCCCTGAAGAAAAAAATTCGTATATATAATATAATTTAAAATTCACATAATATGTCAATATTGTAAAATATATACTAAATTAATATAATTAAAATTAATATAAATGTATAATATGTTTAATTTATAATAAAATGTATTAAATACAATTATATATTCTGATTCAATAAATATTTCTTGATTGCTTTCCCTTCTCTTCAGAAATGCAAAGTTGAAGCAGACAGAGATTTTGTTCTCAAAGTGTCTATATCCCAGGATTGGTGATCAGGCAAGAACAAAATCACCATGCAAATCAGAAAGTGATATATGCCATGTAAATTTACAGAAAAAGTGTGATGGTAAATTCAGAAAAGAAAGAGGTAATCTGAGTGATGGATCATAGATGGCTTTCTGGAGTAAGTGGCCTTATAGCTGGATCTTACAGGATTGAGTAGGCTTTGGACATTTAAAGACATGGAAGAAGGACATCTGAGGTGGGGGAATAGCATGAAAAAGTGAATAGAACAGTCAGATCTCAATGCGAACTTTAAACACTTTGACCTGATTGCCTATCTACACTGAGTTAACAATGTTGGATTCATGTCCATCCCTTGCTCTTTGCATGGTGCTGAACTAATCTCTGGAAACTCATCCTCTAAGGATAGCATAGCAGGAAAAGGTCTGGGACATGCACACACACACACACACACACACACACACAAACACACACACTCTTATAAACAAACTGTTCAGCACTTCCTATGACCAACCAGCTTTCCATGTTCCAGATTGTATAAACCTTTGGTTTACATGACGCATATCAGCAGAAGTTTCCTCAAACCAGAATATCCAGGAAGCTCTCAGTTTGAATTTCCACAGCCAAGCTCAGTGAAGTATCATGCAGCCATTCAGGGAATGCGGAAACGTGGCTGTGCCTTCCATCTAGATCAGTGGTTCTCCACTGGGGATGCTTTTGCTGAGGCTGATCATTTAGATCAAGCTTTATTTGCAGTTCTCCCCGAAATAAAATACCTGCCTTAAATCTCTGGCTTGGAGGAATAGATAATCTCAGATTTACCACAAAAAAGTAAATCGGCAAATTCAGTTTTGTTTTGGTTGCAAAGCCAAGAGCACTGAATGAGTAGGAAACACCGAATATATCCCAGCCTATCACATCTTGACTAAGTCAAGAAACTGAAAAGCAAAACCCACAAAACTTCTAGACTGAGACCCATGAGAAGCAATGGAGGCGTTTATCTACATGTCCTCGTAATTTTGAAGGAGAAGTGTATTATTTATGGATAATTTTTCACTTTTTATTTTTGAGGGAATGGAGTCTCCATTCAAGAATGGAATAACGTTTCTGGATATTTTGGTTTTATAATTTATACTCTCCCTTTACTTTGAGTCTGGTTTTGTTTTCTTTTGTTTTGTTTTTTGCTTAAAGGGCAGAAAAAAGGACAGAATAAAACAAGAGGGAGGAGTGTTGTGAGGAAATATATGTTAGCATTCCTCATCATATTAAACATTTTAGCTTGTTTTACTAATCTTGCTCATAGTCTTTGGTTTTATCATATGTAAATATCTAAGTGGGTTGTTTTGTCCAATGTGGGACTGCAGCAGAGATAAGGCAGAGAGGAGAACTAAGCTTCCAAAATTATGGTTTACATGTGCTGAGTCCATACGGATTCGGAGCCTGGATTTGGAATTGTTATTTTCCAAATTCCAAATGTTAAATGGGAAAGATAGTTCATGTGATACTCTTAAGCAGTGGACCATAAATTAATTCAAGATCACCAGGGCCCAAGAAGGAAGGACAAAGAAAACAGACAAGGAAAGAGCTCTAGCCAATGAAATCTTTGGCCTTCTACCTACAACAAGAACAAATACATGTAATTTCCTCCAGGAATCAAAGATATCACTAGAAAAGGTATTTTATATTGCAGTGACTTGAAATATGCTACAAAGAGATCTGGAGATGTAGGCTGTGAGCCAGCTAGTGAGTGCCCTCAGAAAATCTTAACTCCTCCTGTAGTTTGTGCTTGGCAAGTCCTCTGGAAAGATCGAGCTCACCCTCTCCATGACAGTATACAGAGGAACATTAGTGTGATCTGTTTAAGAGTGATGTAAGCTGACTTTGTTATGAAAACAATGTAATTTTAACATTGGAATGACATCTGGTCTGTGTCACAGCTCTATCAGGATGAATGATAATAATGGAGGAGAGAGACCTGGCTTTGCCAAATACGGCCACTGATGAGTAATGCTTTATTCCTCTCCTGGTTCCCCTGTTAAGACTGAAACTAAGAACAAGCGGCTAATGTAAGTCCTGTCAATTTCCAAATGATCGATTACCATGTAGAATCAGCAACCTGTGTCAAAATGCACAAACTATGGGGCCGAATTTTTATAGTTGTGTTTTTCTAAATGAGAAGACTTTTGAGGACATAGTTTCCTGGCAAATAGTATAGGAGAATTTGCTCTGCTTGCCTCCAGAATCCTAGTTCATATAGTCCAGAAAATACAAAGAATAATGCATAATCATTAAAACCTTCTTTTGCTGTTTAATCACGATTCTTTAGTAGTATTTATCCCTTAAAAAATACATCCTATTGGCTGCCAGCATCTTGATCGCCTGTGATATAGTACAGACAGACTATCCTTATGATCTTTATGGAGGTCTGTTCTCTGTAGTGTGACCATGATGGGTTAAGAGTATCACGTGTTGGTCAAAGTGCTGCTTCAGGAGAACGGTCAGCCCCTGCACCCCCAGCTCCATCCTAAGCAAACAAGTGATCCAACGTTAATGCAGTTGGGGTTCCCAAAATGAGTAGTTTACATTTCCCCACTGCAGTAGAGCTGTATAACGCAAATTATGTTGCAGTCATTCATCACTTAATGACGGGGATGCTTTCTGAGAAATATGTCGTTAGGCAATTTCATCATTGGGCAAACATCGTAGAGTGTACTTACACAAACCTGGATGCTACAGCCTTCTGCGCACCCAGGATATAGGGTATAGCCTATTGCTCCTAATACAGCATGTTACTGTACTGAATACTGTAGGCAGTTGTAACACAGTGGTGAGTATTTGTGTATCTAAACATTTCTAAACATAGAAGAGGTACAGTAAAAAATATTTTCTTTCTTTAATCCTTATTCTAAAAGCTTTTCTTCTACTTTTGCTTTAAATTTTTTTTTTTTTTACTTTTTACACTTTTTTGCTAAAAACAAAGACACAAATATACACATTAGCCTAGTCCTACACAGGGTCAGGATCATCAATATCACTGTCTTCCACCCTGTCCCATTGGGAAGTCTTTGGGGCAATAACACACATGGAGCTGTCGTCTCCTATGATAACAATGCCCTCTTCTGGGATACCTCCTAAAAGACCTGCCTGAGGCTCTTCTTGAGGAAGTGTCACCCTTTTCCGAAGTACGTCCATGGTGGTTTGCTTGGTTTGTTTCCCTTTTTTCATCATAGATTTTCTCCTAAGCAGATAATGCACCATGAACATTTCTCTCTTCTAATGAAAACCTGTGACATTAGAATGGCTACAACATCACTGGGTGATAGGAATGTTTTGGCTCCATTATAATCTTATGGGAACACCATCCTATATGTGGTCCATCATTGACAGAAATATTATGCAGCACATGACTGTGTTTAATTCCTCTGTTTTCCAGGATTCTGAGTAGGTCCCATCAAATACCCTAAATCAGATGACTAAAAATATGGAAATGTTTTAGTCCCCAGTTTGAAATGAGATCATGTTAATTTTTAGAGTCTCAAAATTGAACAATTTTCCATTATATTAGCAGCCAATTTCTGTATTTATTAAGTGCATTACAAAAGAATTTTAAAATAGAATTCCTTCCATCAAGAAACTTATAATAGAGAATCACGTTATGGGCTCTATGACAGAGCCCAGTTCAACTCCTCTGATTTTATTTTCCTTCAACTGACTTTTCATAAAGCTGTGTAATCCCTCTGGAAACTCAGAGCATCGAGCACAGAGAAGTCCCTTCAAGCTCATATCCGTAGCAAAAAAGATGGACACTTGAGTTGATGTGGATTTTTGTCACAGTAGTGAGGACCTGGGAACAATTATAGAGTCACTCTTCACGGTAGTTAGTGCCTTGAAGAGGAAGCCTCCCCAGTCTCATGCCAGAGTTCTCATTAACATGTTTCCAAATATGCTTTCCATTTAGCAGGAGAGTAGATCAAATACCAAGGTCTCGACTTTGGGTTTTATTCTCCTTATTTTCCATATTACTATGCAATTTGTTTTTCACCGTGGGTTGCATTCTGTATTTACACTCTGGGTTGGTTTTATTAAACTCATCTTTTTTTTGGTGAGGAAAATTGGATCTGAGCTAACATCTGTCGCTAATCTTGTTCTTTTTGCTTGAGAAAGATGGTTCCTGAGCTAACATCCATGCCAGTCTTCCTCTACTTTGTTTATAGGATGCCACCACAGCATGGCTTGATGAGTGGTGTGTAGGTCCACATCCAGGATCTGAACCTGCAAACCCCAGGCCGCCGAAGCAGAATGAACGAACTTGACCACTACGCCACCAGGCTGGCCCCTACATTCACTCTTTTTTAAAAAATCAGTAAATAATTTTCTCATACCAAAGGAAATTAACAACATTTGAAATATTTTATAGAAATTATGTGAGTTAAATATGTCACCAGGCGTTTTGGGCATCTCTGAGATCATACAATATAATATATAATGTTGATATTTACGTATCATTTTCTAGTCTAGTAAAATGTAAGTAGACCTCTGGTTAGTAGCGTTCCCTGAAAGAATGTCCAGTCAATTAAGCTGGCGTGCCTGTGACTACTGCTCCATTTCAAACACAGGTGTTTCCCAAGTGAGGCAGTATTTTGCTACCATTATCATACCTACCACCAATGCCTCTACTTCTAATTTCTACATTTTACCCATGCTTACATGGTTCCATTGTATCCATATCTTTCATTTAAACTACCACAAATTCATTTTGGTAAGAATTTGAGAAGTTAGTGTATACACAATGACTTTTTCAATTATTTAAGGAAGAAATAATTTTAGTTATATAATTTCATCATTTCAGAAGTTTGGAGCTGACCTAACTCTGGTGGTCCTCTGCTGCTCCCCAACTGGCCGCTTCTGACGGGCACTCACGGGGGGTCCTTCTGAACTATGTTCAGTTTGGCACCCTAGGCAGCTGCGAGAACTGAAGATGCAGGCAAGAGGCACTGCTTCCTCTCCAAAGAAAACGGCATCCCAAGGAGCATTCTGGGCAGTCGTTCTCTCCTGGAACTTTGGCAATAGATCCAATCTTGAACCTCAGAGATAACACCACTCTCTTGGTTCCAAAAGATGTAGCAAGACAAGAAAATTTCCAACAGGAAAGAGTTCAGTTTCACTCTGAATACTCAGTTCTCTCCCATTCTAAGAACACTCAATATTTGTTGACAGTCCTTGTTTATGAAAGAGTTTGGGAAATGGAAGTGAAACCAAGAACATACTCACCAGAGAGTGAAGGCACAAGGCAGAGGAGTGTATGAAAGAGAGGTCTCTTGCTAAAGGGAAAAGCACCTCATTTTATCGTAACTGCTTAATTAAATGCATTTCCTGGGCTGTTTTATTCATAAAAGTCAGTGTGCAGGTTAGAGGATAATTGATTGCTCTGAAACTGGCAAGTACTTCCTAGGAAACATTTTTCTTTATGATGTCATTGGCATTTGTGGTTTACTAGTTCCATTTCCAGCCTTAGACACTGCACTATAAAATTATAGCTCCATCCCAAGGTGCCAGCTGTCACTTCTGTCAATAATTTCTGGGCCCAGAGAAAATAGCACAGCTACCTGTGTGCATGGAAAGTGGATCCCTCAGTAAATGCTAAATTAGTCAGGTAGGATATCACTATTGCAATGCACTGAAAATGATTTCCTCTGGCCCCCAAATGGGAACTGGGGGCGAGTGACTTTGCATGGAGTAGCTCCAGATAAACCTGGTCCAATCCCACGGCAATAAATGCCAGACTGCATTTGACTTGCAGCCACTGATGTATGTGATATGTACAGTAGCATTTCCATGAGATCTTCTAATGGACAGTTATACAGGCTGCAGAACAAATCTATCTACCATAAAGAATATCCCCTTTACAGAATGCTTTACAGACTTAGTAATTCTATGAGATAATAAATGGATTTTTACCACTAATCAATGTACTGAGTATAAACTTGATGGAACATTTACCTATTACATTACAGTGGGCAGAATCCACAAAGGCCATAAAGAACCACCTTTTTCTTTTACCCTGAACAGTAGGCGATATGATACCTGGTCAATATAAGGAAGAGTTATGGAAAAGAATAAATTTTGTGAGCTGTTTAAATGTGGGAAGTGAGAGAGATATGAAAGATGGCTCCTCTCTTAATGATAGTTGTTGTTGAGCCTCTTGACCTGGGGATATGAGCAGGTCTAGTAAAATATTTTCCTAATAGTAATTGATGGATCATTGCCTTGGAATTATTAGGGAAGCTTTTTAATGCTATAGATTCCCCCTGCTCACCCTTCACCTACACATCCAGAGGTTCTGATTCTATGGTAAGGACAAGGAATGGATATGTTTGTTTTTAAAGCTTTGCAGGAAATTCTGGCAGTCAGCTGGATCTGAGGACCCACTGGTCTAATATTGTGTTCCTTCCATAAACCAGGACCTCAGAAGTTCAGAATCTGATTTCTCAAGATGTCATGAGTCTGGTTTTCACTAGGAATCCATTTCTAAAGTTTTAATCCATGCTTAAATTTTCTCCAGACACTTCCTGTGGAAAGTCACCCTTCACCATAACTGCCTCTACAATATGCCATCTCATTCAATTCCTCTTTTGTGTTAAAACTCTTTGAGTGCACCACCACCAACATTACTATCTCAAAATCTGTCCTTATCCCTCTTAGAAATCACTAAATAAATCAGCTCTTTGGCTTTATTTCCAATAGTCTCCTCTTGGCCCAAACTATGACCCTGCAGCCTTCCCATAACTACTGCCTTGGTGTGTGTATGTCTCTCTCAATGTCTTTCTGTCTCTCTGTCTCTCTCTTTCCCCCTCTCTCCCCTACATTCCCTTCCTCCCTTCCTCCTCCTCCTCCTCTTCCTCCCTCTTTTTTCTCCTTCTCTTTCTTCTCTCTCTCTCCCTGCTTTTTTGTACTGTTACCGGAGATATTGCAGTATTGCGTTCCACATTCCTTGGCTTTTTCTTCTAAGGTCACTCCTTTGGAGGACAGTCTGTCAGCTCACATGAATGGCTCCAATTTCCATCTCAATATGCATGACAAATATACAAAGACCTCTCATCTAGACATGTCATCTTCACTGTAGACCCATATTCTCTACATTCTATAAGCCATTTCCCATCGTGGCTTGGATTAAATATATCTACACCAGAGTTTATCTTCTCCCTACAAAATTCCTTAACCTCCCATATTATTATGTTAACTGTCTCCCATACTTAGACCGTTGGAAACACCATTCACTCAAATATCTAATGGTTATAGATAATCATAAAGAAAGATATAACCATACAGAAGAGATTTGGGAGGAAGCAGGTTGTAAGAGTGCAAGGAAAAAGCATTGTGGTGGCTGCAATTTTTTCTCCAAATTCTTTCTCAGCTTTATCTCTTTCTTCTGGTTCTCCACAACCCCAGACAGCTTTTGCAGCCCCATCCGACCCTGACCTTAAGTAGGAGGGATTTCAGAAGCAGTGGCCAGGCCCTCTGGGCCTTAGTATCACAATAAGCTTGTTAATCATCAGATTCTGACCTGTTCTCCAGTTCTAATAGTCTGGTCTGTCATTTACGAAACACTGTGGAATTGCTGTGCATCCTAGATATTCTTCCAGGCACTCAGGAAAAAAGCCATAAACTGCTAGATTTCTGAAATCTATCTGAAAATCAGGTTAGGTTTCCTATCCGGGTTCTGCTTTCCTGTCTTGATTTCAGGACATCAGTGCATCCTAAATGAAGGCATGTGCTTCCTGTGATCAGTTTCCCTGGAGAATTGGTCCCTCTCCCAGGTGAAGACAGTGTTCTGCTGCCTGATACTGTATGCAGCCCTTTATGCTCTTGGCATGCTTTATCCTCAATTCCACGTCGCTCAGCTCCCTGCTTTCTTGTCCATCCCACCCAGTGGTTTACTGTGGCTTCTATCTACTGTATATTTCCTTACTTTCTGGGTGTTGTGTTTCACTTCTTTGGAATGGACCTCCTCCTCTCCACCTTTGGTGACTTTGTACAGCCTCTCTGATATCCAGTCCCCAACTCTAGTACAGCGAGCAGGTCGAGCTCCAGTCTCATCTTCTAGTCTGTTTCATCCCACTGTGATGAATCAGGCCTGGCCCTCGGACATAACACCAACTGCTGAACCCTTGTCATCTCTTTTCCTTCAACTTCTCACTGCTCCCATCTGCCTAACACAAAGAAGAACAAAGGAGCTGGCGTCATTTTATTTATGGCTTCAATCTGTTTAGATCTCAGCTGCCTCCCATAGTAAATTACTATTTCTTGTCATAGACCTCAAGACACTTTATTCTTTCTATGCGCTCTCTCTCACTCTCTATTTTTCTCCATCTCTCTCTCTGAGCATGTGGGCATGTGCGCGCACACACACTCCCACAAACCCACACACACATTGCCTGCTGAGTAACCTAACGATCACTTTTCTTAGTGACTGCTCACTGTATCAGGAATGATATCCTTTTTACCCTTTCCCACATCCCAACCTGTAAATTACCATTTCATTACATCATTCTCTCGCCAACCCTGCCAATACTGTATAAGATAATGTAATGTGATAGCAACTTTCCTTATAATTCATTAACCTGAGACTTCAGTTTTTGATATTTTCATTTAAAAACTTAATGTAAATATCTAGATATCATTTTCTCATAAAGCTTGCCGAAACCACTCACAGGTGATAAAAATAAAATGAAATAATGTGCTCAGATCTGAATTGATGGTAGATAATTAGATGTTCTGTTCATGAAAATCAGGTCAGTTTTACAATCTGATGATGTTTTCTCCAGCAGAATTTGTATTTTACTACCTCCATCTTGCTACAAAAAGTTAATCGTTGCAGACAAAAGGAGGAGCTCCGAGAGAGTGTTTCATGGAATTTCGATTTGTTTTCTCTAACCCACAGATATGTTTACACGAAGGAAAAGTTGCAGAAAAGAAATTAAGGCAATAAAGCAATTTCTCTCTATTTCTTCAGCTTTGGTAGTTCTAGACTGGAGGCTGGGGGCCAAATGCTTTCTCAAAATATGCTGCGGGAGGGGAACCTGGCTGAATATTCTGGCAGGGACTTCGGCTCTGCCAGTCCAGGAGACAGCATTTTCTCCATGGCTGCTTCCCTGGTCCTCTCCTTCACTTTGTTTCTATTCTTCTACAAACAAGCTTTATCCCAGAGTTGTATTGATTGTCCTGAAGGTCAAAATCGATCATGGCCATCCATAATCAAAAAGGCCCACTGGCTTTTGATTACAAAATTGTGCCCACATGACTTAGCATTTCCCTTGATCCCAAGCTCCTCTCCTTGACTCATCTCTCCTTAACCCTCTACCACATACATTCACACCATAAACACAACCGAGACAGAACTTGACACTTTTTCACGTCATGCCATTTCTTTTCTCCGATATTTGCACCAAGTATTTTTTCCTTTTTTGTCTTTGAGCCTTAAATACATTTCTGCCTGGCAAAATTTTACTTTTTCTTCAAGACCGTGCCCAATTATTCCTGCCATTTGTGAACTTCCCCACTCTCTGAGCCCACAGCACAGAGCCCATACTTATAGTCAGCACACATGGAGGTATGTAATCTCTGGTTTACATGAGGTGTGTGATCTTTGGTTTACATGCATGTCACACCTCTAAGCTGTGAATTCATATTCCTCTTTTTATCCCTGACACCTAACATGGTCCTGACACATAGTTGGATACTCAGTAAAGGTTTGTGGAAAGTCTGGACAAAATATCATGCTGTAGGAATCTGAAGTGTGCCTGATAAGTTCATTTGGCCTTTCCTGATGAGGTCCAAGTCATGAGCTTGGATCACTACACATTGCTCCTTTTTCTCACTTTCATCGCCAAATCTACACTAAGAAGCCTATCTTTTCATCTAAAAAATATATGAGCTGCTTTTTACTGAGAAATCTAAGAGATCTTGATGGATCAACACAAACTCAAGTACAAATTTGTGACAGTGAGAATAGCCGTGTCAATCACAAATGTCGATTAAGCAAATACCGTGTGTCGGCACTGTGCTCATTGTCATGGGGAATGCACACAAAATACCTAGTGGTGTCCTGGTCCTTGGTGACATGGGTACTGTTGGGTACAGATGGCTTTGCCAAAAGACTTTCTAGGCTCTGCAGACCTAGAACTGTGTTTTTGTGGATTCTCTTCAATTCTACCACCAGTCTCACTAATCTTTGAATGTCTATAACCGGAAGCCTGAATTCCTGAAAGAAATTTAGTTAAAACTATAAAGAGGATTTTAATTATTCTAGAAATACAAAGATAACTCAGTAGAAAAGGTATTCAGGACCTATGTATGTTACACCAAGACAGCAAGTTCATATAGAGGGGGAAATCCGTAGATAACCTTGTAAGAGTTTTCTGGTCTGAATACCACAAAGAACTGAAAAATTCTTATTTCTACTGAATTAGTAGGATTTATTCAGGATACTTAGATCTGTCCTTGAGGTTCATTCTTATTTTTCCCTTGTTTCTCCATTTTATTAAATGGACCATGTATTGGAATCAATATAATTAAATCTGATTCTACATGATCAAAGTTAATAGAAGTGTTAAAATCCAATAGGACAGTATCTTAATAAATGTTTAATAAAATATTAGTTCATGTTCTAGCAGTCAGTTGTATCTGCCACTGTAATTTCTAAATTTTAGTTATGTAAACATAAAATATAACTCTGAAAGGAGATGGTGGATAGCTGTCAGATGTTCTTGCCTTTCTGTTCACAGAGTAAACTCTTATTTTCAAAAATGAATATTGGAATATTAAGATTAATACACTATACATATTTTAGAGTGGAGGTGAGAAAATTTTATTGGAAAGATTCTTGGAATCAAGAGATGTAAGTTTGCTCAGTTGCAAAATGAGAAGATTAAGTTAGATAATAATAATAAAAGGACCTTACATTGGAAAATGCTTAAAGGTCTTTCATATGCATAATTTCATTTGTTTTTCATGTCAACCCTGTGGAGTTCTCATTTTACCTTTGATAGAATTGAAATTTGGAGAGAGAAAGTGACTTGTCCAAGGTCATGCTGAAAGCTATCATATTTATATAAATATACTTACATATTTATGCATATTTATAACTCTATTTACAGCTAACAGCCATAAATCTGTATTGCAAATGCAAATCTAGATTTCATATGGCCCCTCTACCTACATGATTTTCTGAACAAAAGTGCAGACGTCTAGAGAATTTGTAAAATAGCACAAATCCTAAAAACAATAACCTTTCCCCGTAAGAAGATTACATCTGGGTCAAAAGCTGAAGTAATGGTGAGGATTTGCTTTTTGAGCACTAACTGTGAACCACATATGATCCATACCAAATTAAAAAATAAAA
Source organism: Equus quagga (assembly GCF_021613505.1). NCBI lineage: Eukaryota > Metazoa > Chordata > Mammalia > Perissodactyla > Equidae > Equus > Equus quagga. The sequence goes on from NC_060271.1 coordinate 106,115,999, forward strand.
AAAAAAAATTTTGTAAGCCTACTTACAGATTATCCCCTACAATCAATGTGCACTTTAAATGCAGCTCATCAGAAGCCCTGTAATTAATCCAAGAATTGCTCACCAAGTACTTTCTCACTGTGTTTGGTCTAGTGGTTCAATTTTGTTAAACAATGTCATTACTTGCATTCTATAAACCTGCTCTGGTTCTATAAAGTCTGACTGGGGAAAACTTCCATTACAAACAAGAAACATAAAAGAGAAAAAAAGCAAAACATTTTCAATTCAAATCCAATAAACTCCATTCTGGTTTTGGTTCATTTTGATTTTAGCTTTAAATTGCTGGTATCAATAAGAAGCTAAATTGCCTTCTTGCTAATTTTCTCTTGTGATGATTACCTATAGAGTGCCTTAGGTGCCCTCCGTTAAGAATATGACCTCCAAAATGATGACTGTTTGCTGCAGTTTTAAACCAAGTGGAATCCCTGGAAAAGATGTAAACATACATCTAAGCGCGGCACTGGAAAGTCCAGGGAGAGTCCACAGTCAGCGATCATTGTGTTTTGCAGAGAGTGGAAAGCAGCAGCAGAAAGGGGGCATATTGAGCCCCTTGATATTTTGCTGATAAGAATTTTTGATTCATAATTTATATCAGTTTTATCTGTTTGTGATTAGACCCTCAGGAAATGTTTTTATCATATATAGGCACACTACCGAGAGCGCTTACAGGCTTGCCACGTTGCTGCAAAGCCAATTCTTTCCCTAATTACTCCCTTTGAATTGAGAAAATGGAATCTCTTTAAAATTGGAAGCATATTTTCTAAGTGGAAAAAATTACACACAATTATTGACCATTCCCACCTCAGTGCAGACAGATCATCAGGTTCTTCATCTAGCGGTTGAGAGGGGTGCACCAGGACTCTAGTCAAAGAAGGAAAGAAGAAGAGAAAAATGCAAAGACAGACAACTGCTAAATGTGATGTCCAGAAGACATGGGGATACTAATAAGACTATGGTTTTGTTTTTATTTATTCTTCATTCAGTGTTTCTGTAGAGGTCATAGATTCTTTCCAGGTCAGAGACTCACCAGGTCATGATTCTATACAGCCATCCTTACCAAAGGAAGTCCATGTTTCCATTGTATGGTCCACTTAATTTGTAAAGCATCCATCAGCATGATGGACAATGATGAAAAAGCAATGAGTTACCAAAGAAAATCATTCATTTCCTTCTGTTATTAGCATCAGTCTTTACTTAATTAAAAAGAGAGGGGGAAAGGAAAGGTTTTCTTTGAAGAGTGGTGAGTTGGATTTCAACAGCACCAGAGAAGAAAAACACTAGGAAAATGGCAGCGTAAACAAATACCAAATGTGGATTTACAGTTTGGAGATGAGTTTTAATCCTGATTCTGGCATCCACTGTCTTTGAGGATGTGGCTAATTTCGGTGAATCTCAGTTTGCTCATCTGTATAATGAGAGGTGAACAGGGAAATTTCTATGACGGAGGGTTGAGAGACTGTGCTTCTAGACTGGAGAGTGGAGTGTTTGGGAAGGCAAGGGCTGGATTTGAATGGAAAATGACTAATGCTATCTTGATGACAAACATGGGAATGAGTGATTAGTAAGCAGCAGGGCACTAATCATTGGTATTTTCGAGTGATTTAGCATGAGGAATTATTTGTTGCAGAATCAAGAGAAGCTTAGCGAGGTAGCCAGAATGGCCTTCTAGGGAAACAACATTGGCAGATGATTCCTGAAAAATTTTCCAGCAAAACTAGCCAAAGGTTAGTAATGACCAAGGAGAGAATTTCTTCTTTGAAGAATCGACATATAAATTTTCCATTGGGCAGAATTCAGACAAGAACTTCGATAAACACCAATCGAAGAAGGAGAAGAGGAAGGCTACCACCGAAATTAGGAGTCTGGGGTGGGGCCCAAGCATGCGAAGAGTTTCGTAGAGAAAATAAACATTCACCTCTAAGAACTCAGATCCCAAGTAGCTCATCTATAGAAAAACACCAGAAGTTCATAATATTTTGTTTCATTTATCTCCCCACATAAGTTACAGATCAGTCTATTTAGATAGGGACAGTAGAGAGAAAAAAAATGGCCCACAATCCATCCATAAAGATATAGTTAATTATATTATCATAAAGACATTTCATGGAACATCTTCTGCCATTTTAAAGGAGAGTTTTTAAAAAATTTTCTTACATCATGGGGAATGTTTAAAATATAATGTTAAGTGAAAAATCACACCACCAAATTTTATTTATACACACACACACATGCACACATACATACACGTATAATATGGTCCAAATGATGCAATCGTATGTTCTAAAAGGTAAAAGCAAACATTTAAAAATGTTGAATGGTGATCTCTAGTGGCAGGCTTATGGGTAATTTTTCTTTCTTTTTCTTCATTTCTGCGTGTGTCAAATTGTCAACAATGAACAAGTATTACTTTAATAAAGCAAGAAAAACACTTTAAGAAAAAGAACACAAGTTATCTGAAAGCAATTCATATTATTTTAGTTGTATTTCATGAAAAAGAACCCATGAAATACAAAGTTGCTAATACAAACGAGTGTCCACCCTCCCACCTTATGATGCTTCACATACACCGGGACAGAGTGTGTTCAGAATCCAGTCTAGCTTTGTCTAGGTTATCAGGGGAGGCAAAAGCCAGAGATCGACACTGAAAATCTGATTTTCAAAAACACCTGTATTATCCATTTCTGTTAACCTACCCCTTGATCTCAGTAAATGAGCCTTACTGACATACTTTACCTCAGAGTCACTCTGCAATAATAATCATCATCATAACCATCGCTTATCAAGAACTTACTGTGTGCCAGGTCCTGTTCTGTTTTCCCATGTAATCCCCTCAACAACCTCATGATGCAGATATAAAATTATTCCCTTTTTACAGATGAGGAAACTAAGGCTTAGATTCATTCATTTGCATGAGTTACAGGCAGTTCACTCCCAAGAGTCCCAGTTCTTACAGGACACAATATTGCTCGTGGTCATAATAGAAATAGCTAATATTTATTTAGTACTTAATATGAGCCAGACTCTGTGTTGAGCATTTTATCTGTATTATCACGATTACTGCTCACAGCAATCCGATGAGATAAATAGCATTATTATAAGGAATTCACAGAGCAGGAGCCCCAGCCTTAGAAAGAGCAAGTAATTCACACAGGTGCAGGTAGTAAATGGTAGAGCGAGAATTCTGCAACCTGAGTCCCCTTCCTAAGAAAACATTTTAGTGGGTCACTTTATGCCACCAGTGGTTTCTGTGGAAGCACTTAGAGCCATGGGCACGGAGATCTGATTAGCCTTAATAATTATGTTGTTTATGGAAATAAATTGTCAGGTAGCTTAATTGACTTCCCCGAGAGCTTTTCACATGACACCTTTAAGATAAACCTGAGCCCAACCTGCCTTTCCAACCTTAAACCCCCTGCCTGCGGAAGTAGTCAATAGATATGATTACTTATTTATTTATTCTTGTAAACCATAGGCCTCCATTGTGAAATGCAAATCTAAAATCCAAACATATTTATAGAATATATATATGAAGACATAAGGATTGATTGCTTAATCTAATGTAAAATAACAATAAAGTATTAGACATGGAACAGAAGGGTGAAATTTAAAAATCAGCATCCATTCACTAATTATTAATCTATTTTAGCTATGCTCAAGAAAATATCTGGTATCGTGACTTTTTGAGTGTTTTGTATGAATGCCTACAGAGAAGGATTGATTTGCCATTGTATATTTTGTGGCTCTGGAGAAAGGGAGGGAAGAAAGGAAAGAAAAGTGAAAGAGAATAAGAATAGAAAAACTTAAGAAAGCCTGGCTTTACTTCCTGATGTTCTGTTTTTAAAGCTGGCCTCCTTCTGACAGAGCTGCTTTCAGCATATTCTAGCTGCTGTCCTGTAACATTCTAGGAGTGAAATCTTTCCATTGTTTTCCGGGGAAACTCTACTTTGAAGAAAGAATCTTGACAAAGGAGGAAGGACCAAAGGTAGAAATAATCGCTGGAAAGAGTCTAATGACACCCCAGGAATGTTTAAAGTTTTCAAGATGAAGACAGCTTTTGAGAAGGGTGGGAAACCAACAGTTTCTTTGAAATTCAGTAGCATCAATTTCAGTTAATTCCAAATTCTTATAAAGAGCAGGGGCAAATAGAGAACTGATAAATGTTTCTAAAACTAAACCAAAGATGTTTATGTGTTCAGTTTGTAGAAAAGATTCTCAATGCCACAAAGTACTTAGCATTATCCTCAACTTTGGAGCATTTGTTAAAACAACTTTTACTAGAGAATCTGGACCTTTCCCACTCCCCTCCAGAAGTACAGTGAAGATCTCAGATCATAGATAAATATGTAGTCTAACAGGTTAAGGAATCAGTTTTAAGATGAGAATCCTCTATCATTTTGTTAAAAGTGCGTCTCAGGGAATTTGCACAAAGCCAGTATTATGAAACAATGAAAAACCTCTAGACCAAGATCTATTTTGATGTCTTTCAGCAAATCTTTCTGATTGTTGATTGAATCTTTGAAAGACAATCTTTGATGTCTTTCAATCAATGCTTGATCCACTTTATTTTACACTGAACTGACAAATTGTCTCAGCATGCACATTTAGGTAACAAACCCAAGATTCTAATTACTTTACCCTCCCGAAGACTGAAGTTTATTGACTGCAGAGGAGGGAGGCAGGGGTAAGGTATACATTTTATATATCACAAAATTATGGTCACTTTTTAATACATCCATATCATTTTCTCTTAGTAAACTTTACTCATGAGGTTTTTGCATAGCCTGCGAGAATAGCACAGAACCTGGGGGATACTAGAATTCCCAGCATATTATTTATGGGAACAATAACTCTAGGATCCCTGCAGTATCTCTTTTAAGTGGTCAACCAGCATTTCTTCTATGGACAGGAAGAGAGCTCATTGGTTTTTTTTTTTTTTTGAGACTAAGGCTAACAATTTGATTGCTGGAAGGAGAGAGACCAAAAAAGAATTACATTTGTTCCTATTTTGCGTTTGAAAAAAAATGAATTGATTGCCATTCAGTTTCAAAAGTAAGCAGAGAAAAATAAGATAGGGCAAGGTTGTGTTGGAAAACCCTCACTTGCTCTGTGAAACTCCCCTGGTTCCCCCGAGATTTCAGCTGTCCCTGCCCCTTGCCCTGTTTGAAGCAGTGATTTCAGTTACCACTTGATAATGCAGAGAAAGCACTGTGTGGATGACAAGGGCTCCTAGAGAATTACTTTGTTTAGCTGCTTTAGCAACTCTCATCTTTGGAGTCTATTTAAATTACAAAATAGCACCATCCCTGTTTGTCAGGCTCTGCTTCACAGCAGTAGCTCCAGGAAAAGTCTCACTTCAGTCCCCTCTTGTGTATCCAGCTAATGTGGTGAGGGGGGACCTGGCAGAACCAGGCTGGGAAGCTAAACAGTAGCTCTTGTGCCCTTGGCTTCTTTGAGTTTAGGATTCTGACTTGGATACCCCATTATATGGGATGTGATCCCAAGCTACATATGGGAGTGAATTTGAGGATACTGCCCATTACTTCATCCGGTATTTTGTGACCTGACCCCCCTCCCGTCCCCCCACCACCACTATCTGCCAACTGCCAATTTTGGCCACTGGGTAAAAGGGCAATTAAGAACCACAAAGTAAACCACTGCTTTTCTACTAATAATAACAACTGTTCCTGACATTTTATAGTCCTTTGCAAAATGATTTCGCATGCATTATGTTATTTGATTTTTGCAACAACCTCTTCAGTTTTATTAATCCACAGTTGATGAATGATGTCACCCATCATTTGACCATCACAACACTGTGAACATCACAATTGCTGTGAAGTGAGTTTTATCATCCCCATTTGATAGATGATAACATTGATGTTTCTAAAGATGCCAGAATTGGCCCAAATACCTCACCGAGAAAGTGCTGAGTCACGATATGAACCCGGATATTTGAGTCCCAGTTTGGAGCTCTTGACATTTCAACAAAGGAAATGATACATTTAAGGCATGATCTAGTCTCTGTTCCGTGACCACCTTAGCATGGGACTTTGAGCAAATATTTTTACCAATAATCTAAAAACGTAAAAATATTATTAGAAATCATATGAATAGCAATCCGTTCTTATTCTATTTGGAATGTTAATTAGATGGGGGAGTTGATTTGGGTCACTTATGGAAAATGAGGAGAATATATGCCTGGGTCTTCTCTGACTGCCCCTTTGTTTCCCTAACTCCAAATCTCCAAGGGACCCAAATCGAAGGAAAAAAACTTAAAATGGGCCAGGAATTTAAACCAAGTGATACGAAGGCAACCCATAGCAAGCATATCTTTCCTTGTAGGTAGAGAAATCAATGCCAACAAGGGCACTGAATAATGCCCGAGGTGATGTGAAGAGAGCTGTTGACTTTGCAAGGGCAGCAGGCATAACCTAAGATTATACTTTCCTTTTAAAATAAATGCCACGAAGGAAATGCTGCTTCTGACATTTTCATACTTTATGCTTTGGGGAAAAGAAACCAGCCAAGGAAGCTGGCCTGAGGTAACAGCCACCAGAAATGCTTAGCATGTCAAAGCACAACATCAATAGCCCTTGATCCTGGAGGAGGCAGGTAGCATTCTGTGGGAAGCCTGTGGAAAGGGATGGATGGAGAGTAGTGGAGCTGATAGACACAGTGATGGCACTTAGCTTTGATGCAAATGGTTCTCATTGTCTCATGGTATGCAGCAGCCCAGTTTTCTGTTTGGCAGTACTAATAAAATTTGAAGCTCCTTACTGAAAACCCCAAAATTCTCACATTTTCTGATCCAAGAAAACAGTCTTTTCTAGACTATGATTTATCCTGAACTTTATCTTTTTAAATAACAGCTTTGTTGAGATATAATTCATATACCATAGAAATCATCCGTTTAAAATATGCAATTCAATGGGTTTTGGTATATTCCCAGAATTGTGCAACCATCGCTACAATCAATTTTAGAACATTTTCAACTCCCCAAAATGAAATCCCTTACCCATTAGCAGGCACTCCCTATTTACTCCCCAACCTCCAGCCCTAGGCAACCACTAATTTTCTGTTTCTGTGGATTTGCCTATTCTGGACTTTTCATATAAATGGAATCGTACAATATGTGGTCTTTTGTCACTGGCTTCTTTCACCTTGTTTTCAACGTTCATCCATATCGTAGTGTAGGAGAGGAAAAATAATTTTCCATCTGCCCGTCAGAGTTTGGCTGAGACCATGTAATAAAAGACAGATTAACAAGAGAAAAACAAACAGAAGTTTGTTAAAATGTTTACCTCATGTGTCCATGGGAGATATCCAGAGAAAAATGAGTCATTCTCTGAGGCAGCTTAAACGTAGGCTTAAATACCATCTTATTAGGGAAAGGGGAGGGGGGATGTAAGTCTCTTAGAGGAGAGTAAATGATTGTTAGGGAAGACGAATGGGCCCTAGGAAGAACAGATGGGAGATATGACAGATTGTGACAAAGGTTGTCTGGGTGTGGTGTGAACTTCTTGTCTCCTCTCCTGTGAGAAGAGTCAGTCTTCCTGGTTGATGAAATTCCCCAGGAGGGGATCTATGCAATTGAGATCCTTTTCAGAGATCTGTCTGTATGCAGATAGGAGGAGCTCAGAGAAAGCCTCTCCCTGCATTTGCTGTTTTGCTGTTTTTCAAATGCCTGCAGCTCAAAATAATCAGTATAACAAAATGCCATATTTTGGGGTGACATATTGTGCTACTCTTCAGTAGCATGTATCAGAGTTCCATTCCTTTTTATTGCTGAATAATATTTCATTGTATGGATATACCACATTTTGTTTATCCTCTCATCAGTTGATGGACAGTTAGGTTGTTCCCACTTTTGGCCATTCTGAGTAATGTTGCTATAAACATTCATGTACAAGTTTTTGTGTGGACATATGTTTTTAAACCTCTTGGGTATATACCTAGAAGTGGAATTACTGGGTCATATGGTAACTCTTATTTTTAAACTTTTGAGAAACTCCTAGACTTTTCCAAAGCTGCTACATCATTTTACATTCTCACCAGCAGTGTAAGAGAGCTTCAATTCTACATTCTCCACAACACTTGTTATTATCTGTCTTTTTGATTATAGCTGTCCTAGTAGATGTCAATTGATATCTCATTGTGGTTTTGATTTGCATTTCCTGATTACTGATGATCTTGAGCATCTTTCCATGTACTTATTGGCCATTTGTTTACCTTTGGATAAGCATCTATTCAGATCCTTTGCCCATTTTTAAGTTGGTTTGTCTTTTTGAGTAATAGGAGTTTGTCCTGAAGCTTTTAAGATCAGGTATACTGGGGGTTACATTTCAAAGTTGCCTTGCCTGATCACATCACTGTGGTCAGAGAAGTTGCCAAATCTTTTCGCATCATCTGTGGTCAGTCCTGGGTCACTTCTTTCTTGAGTCTGAGTGTGGTGGCTTCCACGTGCAAGGTTTCCAGTTCCAAGGACATGGCGTTTCACTGACAGGTTTCAGAAGCTCTCTCAGGGGGAACATGAGGCATTACTGTCTTCTGTGGCAATTGAAACCCTTAATTCTTCTACTCTCCAAATAGACCTTCTGTTGTGTAAAAACCTCTCACCAGAGTTCTTATCACTTTGTTAGAAGGAAATCACTCTGCCACCTGAATGCTAAGGGCCTTTCCTCACCTGTGCTATCGAGGTCAGAGACCAGCATTGCCTAATAGGAGAAAGCAACAACTTTAAGTTCTCTGTATAAACCAGAAAAGAACACCAGGGAAGGACAAGGCAAAATGTTTCTCCTGGGTTTCAACCTAGATTGCTAATTAAATCTAAAATTTGGTTTTGACTCCAACTTCCTCACAATTCTATCTATTCTCCATTTAAGATGTTCTTTTAAACATCAGGCCTTACATTCTGGCTCTCCATTAGCCAGTTCCTAGCTCCAGCTGCGTATTAGAATCACCTGAAAAACTTTTAAAAACTATTCATGCTGGTGCTGCACAACCGGAGTTTGATGTCGCTGATCTGGAGTGGGTCTCGCCCAGGCCTCTAGAGTTTTCAAAGCCCCACATGTGATTGTAATATGCAGACAGTCCCAAAACACAAACCAAACTATCATCAGCCTCTTAATTTATTATCCAACTTAATGAAAGAACCCATTGTCCTCTCTGGATGAGCGCCTCTCAAACTTTAACATGCATAGCTGTCATCTGGGTTCTTGTTAAAATGCAGACCTGATTTTGTGGGTGTGGGGTGGGCCCTGAGATTCTGCTGTTCTCCAGGCCCCCTGTGAGGTGGAGGCTGCTGACCGGGTTCCTCAAAGTCCTCAGAGTTGGGGAGCCTCTAATGTCCATGGCACTTTTCCTTTAATCCTAAGAGGACCTTTATCTCCTCAAGGATTTGACTTTTTAAGACAGCCATTATCAAATATAATATGTTCTGCGTTCCTTTTAAAAATAGAATTGAAATTCTGTCATTGTTCATATAGGCAGTCTTTGTTAATGTAAAAGATAAAACAATAAACCTCTATATTAATTTAAAATAATGATCCAGATCCTTTAAAGTGGTCATAAAAATACTGCACAGTTGAATGAATAAGAGAACTTGTGGGTCACATAATTGAATGATATTGGTCTTTAGAGCCAGTCACAGGAATCTCACTTTGTGACCTTGGAAGTTACTTAACTTCTCTGAGTCATTGTCTCCTCTGTAAATTCTGAGTAGTGGAAGTTACTTCTAGGGCTGTTGTGAAGATAAGTGAATTAAGAAATGCAAAGTGCCCATCAGTCCATTGACCTCTGAGTATGCCTAAAGAGAGGTTAAATCTTTTTAAAAAATAAAATAAATTCTAAAAGCCATTGCAGTATCTAAATATGTGAAATCCTCACTGAAATCTTTTGCACGAGGATTTAGAAAGGAAAATCTGTTCTCTTAATCCTCCAACTTGTCTATTTCTCACTTCACCCAACATCAAAGGCAGTCTTAGGGCAAAGAAACCACAGAAGGACAAACTGAGGGTGAAATTGGAAAAAGGAACTGTGTTACTACTTTGGCTTAATGATGAGAGACTGGAATATATTTTGAAGAGATTTTCTTTTTTAGCTCCCACTATTAAAGCCAGCTCTGTCTTTCCTTTTCGTTGTCTGCCTGAGTCACCACCTGATATAAGAATTCCTTGTTAGAATGCGCTTGGGTCTTTTGAGACCAGTCAGATGAGAGATACTGAGAAGTATAGATGTTGGCTTAGTATCATCAAAGGAAAGACACTGCAAAAATCAGAAGGAATGACCTATATTTTTCCACTAAATAAATTGATCTTTCTTACCCAAAGCCTTTTTTTTTTCTAGAAATTGAACCAAAATGTATTTTCATTAAAATTTTGGCCATATTGAAAAGTTACTTACTGTTATCATAAGATTTGTAACTGCTTTGCTCATTTCCAGAAAACGTAATTTTATAGTACACTGTTCAGCTTTAGAGAGATGTAAAAAAAACAAATGAGGAGTTTTCCTTACGTTCTTCATAATAATTATGGTAGTTGAAAATTGCAAGACATCAGTTGTTCTATTTGTTCCTTATCAGTGCAGTAGCAGTGCAAGAGTTGTCACTGGATGAAAGACTGTGTCTACCCCACTGTTCCAGTCTTGTTTTTGGTTAACCTGTCCATTTAAAGAAATAACAACAGCTATTTGATTGCTTCCCACCGGTAAATAGAACAAAAGAACCACTAACATGAATCTGTGTTCTCAGGGAGTGGGAGTCCTTGGGACAGAGCAAAAGCCCTGTGAATATGGGATTGGTGTGGCAATGGGGGCACACTGGAGCACCTTTAAGGTCCCTTGAGTCCTTGGGATTCTATTTCCACTGCAGAACTGCGAGGAACAGAGGTATCCTTCTGCAGATTATTAGGCTAGTGTAACTGGAGTCTTCACCAAATCAACCTCATCTCGTGTAACAGAAGAAGAAGTGGTGGAAGAAGTGGTGACAGTCCCTTTGTGCTTTAGGCTTTGCCAAGTAAGCAAAATACATCCCAAGGATATGTTCCTTTAAAAATTAGATGGGTTAATTTCACCTTCGCTACCTCTGCCAGGGGTAGAAATAGTTCTGTTCCGAAGCAAAAGGTGAATATTGCCACTGCCTTCTGATTTTTGCCTCTCTTGATTCAGACAGGCTAATTCATAAGGATTGACTTCATCCTGCCTCTTTAAATTGATTGAAATGTCTTTTAATAACCAAATTTTCTGTTAATAGCTTTGCTGGGCAAGAGGAGCAAAATCATTGTATGACTGAATAGCTCCTCCTGTCAGGGGCACTATTGATTGTATTATCAATGATTTTGAAATAATACGCCATTATGCAAATCCCATCTATTTTAGGTGTCTTTGCCAGGCACTTCCTGTTTGTTTTCTCTTCATCTTTGATTTTCCAGTGTCACAATGATCAAAGAATGAAATGTTTTCTAAGGATTATGATCCTAGTTAATAGTGATACTGTAATGATAAATTTTAAGTGCTTATTTTATTATACAAACTGTTTGTGTGGGGCCCTATACTTCTGACACTCATCAGCTGCTCCAAGTATAGAGAATAAAGCTGTTGCAGCAATAAAGGATTAAGTTCATCAAGGATAAGAAAGAAGATGTTATTTGATTGCTTCTATTTATTTGTAAATAAGTGGTCATGCTCCCCTTTGGGAATGAAACTAGTAGCCTTTCCTCAACAAACGCTCACCTTATTAGCAAGGCTACTCCGACCATCTTCACTGTGCTTTCTCTATTTCTGCAATCTAATAAAATCCTTGATGAGATGCAGGATGGGTTGGGAGTGCAAGATGGAGAAAGATAAAGTCAAATGTTTCTAAGTAACATAAGCAAGAGCATTGCAACGTAACATCCAGTTTAACGTACCTTACCATGAAGTGCCTTGATAATGCATGTTGGGTAATCAGGTCCAGAAGATGGTAGCGTGGCCCTTCTAATGCCTGTCAACACTTTCCCATACTTGGTCTTATGATGCTGAATGCTTTAGTGTAGATGTACAGCTATAGTTTATGATTACAAAGCAGTAAGATGGAAATTAATACCTCAAAGGCCGAAGTTTGATGACCAAGAGGATAGACATTTGGCAGGTTTTTGTAGAGTAAATCTAATCTCACTTATAACATCGAATTCATGCCTGAAATAAAAAGCACATGTATTATCATTTCTTACGTCTTCTTGTGCTTTCTCTAATATTTTGTGTTTTTTGGATATTAAGGGATGATCAGATATTCTGGCTTAGTCAGGGCAGGATGATTTTTTTAATATATGCTAAGTAAATAGGTGAATTCCAGAAAATAGTTCTAGAAGTTAGACAAGAACCATTCGCTGTATACATGTAGTTGAACTTTGCCACACTGTTGGTAGTTTTGTAAATATCTACTCTAGGAAAAAGACTATTGTTTTAGTCATTTACAGCTCTCATCCAGCCTCAGTATTTCAGTCTTTGAGGACAGAGCTGAGATAGAAAAGGCATTGTCAATAGCTCCAACTCCCTAGTAATGAGAAATTGGGTTGTGAGCATCATGCAAGGATGTTCTTTAGCTGAGGAGCAGAAAGTAGGTTGTGGGGCTACAAAGGACCAGAAGCCATCATCTGATCTTGCTTCTACAATGCTAACCCAAGAAAGCAAGACTAAAGCATTTAGCATTAGGGGATGGAAAATTCAGAGAATTAAAAACAACTTCTTTCTTTATTCTCCTTCAAACTATGAAATAAAACTGATGTTCTTTGGCATGCAGAGGTCTAAATGAAACTTGATGAATTCGATCAATAAGTTTTTAAAAAACAGATTATAAACTAGTTTCCTTCCAGAAGAACTAGAAAATTCCACCAAAACTAAATAAGGTCCATGACATTATAACTGTGTGTCTATATAAACTCATTGTTTCAAAAACAAGTCGGAAATGTTCTTGGCCAATGTTACTGAAAAAAAAATTTTCAAGGACAGACAAATGTTTAGGAGGCTCTAAGTTGTAATACATGAAGTGATTAAGCCCTTATTAATTAGAAGGCAACATTAGATTTATTTTCAGACTCATCAAGGCTTCTGGGAAGTTGAGATTTTCATAATATTTGCATTTGTCCTACCTGCCTGTCAGTTACTCACAACCGGAGGACCAAGGCAAGAGGTGCTAAGGATGGATTACAGGAAAAATTCTTAATAAAATGCCTTGGTGTATGAGTGGAGTTTAAAAGTAGTGTAAATGGTATATTTTGTCAAAGTTAAAACTCGGCTTTGGGAGAGATGAAAATAACTATAACATCGTGACTCTCCACTCCCCACCTTTCAAAACAGCTCTTGGGAGCTTTCAGCTTCCATCTTTAGAAAGACAAGCAAAACATGAGTGACTTCCCCTTGTGCTCTAGGTAGAAAATCTGACTAACCTGAATGAGAGTCTAATTCTAGGATATTGGTTGGGCTAAGATAAAAGACTTCTATTTTGTGATTCTCTTGCACATTTATTATTTTAGTAAAATTTTGTGATAAAAATATCATGTTTGGAAATACAATAAAGCAGAATGAAGGCCAAAAAAAATGACCCACAAACCTATTTATCGAGGTAACCTCTATTAATGTTTTGATGTCATTTTCTGATTTGTTCTAAAGGAATGAATTCCAAGGCACAGCTCAGACAATCCTACGGTTAAGGCACTTACTAAATAAATATATATTTCTGTTATTATTGTGATCTATGTTTTTCTGCTTTTCCTTCTCATCATGATGATAAACGTATTAGTACTGAGTGCTGTGTTTTGCCTAAAATAATTCTGTGGCCCTGGGAAGGGGAGTTATGCATTGGGTGACCTCTCCAATCTTTCAGACCTATCCCACACCCATTCTGGAAGAAGATGCTCATGGTACGGAAGTTTCTCAGTTGCCATTTGTCTGGAAGTACAGCTCATTAACCTTGCTTTCCTCTTCTCTATGTTCCTTCTCTTTTCTTTCCGCTTCCCCTTGTTCGTCAATTTCTATTCTTCTCTGTTTCAGCAAAACAATATCAGTCAAGGTTATTGATGATGAGGAGTATGAGAAAAACAAGACCTTCTTCCTTGAGATTGGAGAGCCCTGCCTGGTGGAGATGAGTGAGAAGAAAGGTGGGGGAGCTGCTCCAGGGCTGAGCCCAACAGCTTCTGCTGGCCTGCGCCACCCCTGGATGCCTGCACTCTTCAGAACATGACTTACAGCACACACATCCCTCCACCTATGTAACAGGGCATAAATCTCACCCGGGGTCACAGTGGGCCCGGTCTGTACTTCCATCAGCCAATTTTGGCCACTCTGCACATTATAGGTCTGAGATATTAATTTTCAGTGCAGTTCATCAAGCCTCTGTATCTGGGAAAGTTGGTGCTGATGCTTGCTTCGCCAAAATGAAGCCGACTTTCTGATCTCTCTTCCTAATATGATTTACCTCCTGACTGCTCATTGAAGCAGGAAGAATTTGTGCAAGTGATAAATTAGCAAAGAAAACTTAAAGAGGGGCAGCTAAGAGTGCCCAAGATGCCCTTTTACATACTTTGGGAGGTCCATGTGTTTCCAGTTCTCCTTCCATAACATCACAGTAACATTCAGCTTGGTGAACACCTAGCATGAGCGTGTGACTCCAACCATTTGTTTTGCCTTTGTCTTGTGTTCCCACAGGAAGATCATTACCATTAGAATATTTGACCGTGAGGAATATGAGAAAGAGTGCAGTTTCTCCCTTGTGCTTGAGGAACCAAAATGGATAAGAAGAGGAATGAAAGGTGTGAGAGTATACAAAGACATACCAGCGAGAAATTGTACTCTTCTCTCTCTGTGTCTCCCTACTCTCACACTTAACTCTCTCCTCTTCCTCGGCTTCCAAGTACTTTACTTCCGTTTCCTTTGGAGCTTTAGCAGTTTCATTCCCCTTCCCTAATTCACAAGTGCACCGAGCCCTGCCCGTTTTCTTCGGGAAATGTCAACTAACCTTGATGGAAACCAGATTTATTAAATACTGGAAGAGATTTCTGTAATTCAGAAGTGATGACATAAAAGAATGATTTATGTGTTTACTTTTCCCCTACTCCAGGATCATTCTAATATTTGGTTCCAACTATTGTCACCCCTAATATGTTAGTGATAAAGACTACTTAATACCTATGAGTCATGGTAGGTGAGTTTAATGGCAGCTAATAGGAAATTTCAGAAGAATTCAATAATTAGGCTTCTTTAGAGAACCCAGTTTTCAAAAAAGATAAAATTAATAAGAACAAAGATCCTTAAAGAGTAAGTGTTATCGATATTCTAGTCTTCATTTTGGCATAATATTTTTCATATCATCAAATATGACGTTTAAAAGGGACCATATGTATGAAACCAGTCATATCAGTTTTCTGTAGCAGGAAAGATATGGTCCTTCAATAAGAATTTAGACTTTGCTTAAGACCTATGCAGCCTTATGCTCCAAAATCTTTTGATCCTTCTAGAACTGACACATCTCTAACAGATGCAGTAAAAGGAAAAAATAAACAGCAGTATCCTTATAAGTAGTTCTTTTTGGTTGATGTGTACTTACGTTTTTAGAAAATATTTGAACAAAGAAGCCCATTTCCTTGCTTTCTTTAATTTTGTATCTATTTTATGTGGCCTATATTTGATAAGGAAGGATAGGAATTTTATATCAGCTTGAAAAATAATTTTTTATTCTGAATTATTACAAGGGTTTCCTATATTTATCCTCTAATAGTAGCCATTTTAAAAGGAATCCTATTCATTTAATTACATATGTAAAATGAGCATACTACATATTAATAGCTATTAACTGTATATAAACAATTGATGAGAGCAGTCTAGGAGATGACTAGATTGACCATTTTGCAAGAAGTTTATACTTTTACACATAAGGAAAAAAATCAGATATATAGGACTAATTCCTCTACGGACCCAACATTTCGGGGAAGTTAATCCCACATTTGTAAGAACTCACTGGGCTCAAAGTCCATCAGAAAAATTAAAAAGTATATGTCCCTGATTTAATCATGTTCAAAATGGTAACAGGAGCCTTTGGAATGATGGAGAAAGGAGCACTGAGGACCCATTTCAGTGCATCCTATTTAATATGCTCCATAGGCAGTAGGTGGAAGGAAAAGACACTTCGAAAATTGTACTGATTTCTTGTAAAGATGGGATCAAAAATGCCTCATTAACATACAGGAAAAAATACTTACTTCTAAACGTATTCTTCCAAAGAACTGTCTTTTATCTAAAGGAAGAGCATCTTGGATACAGCTCTTTCAATTGTCTTTTTAGTAAAATATGCCCTCATGTAAAAGCAAATTAAAATTCTTTGATAGCACTATCCGGTTTCACACCCGCCAAGTGGATTGTTGTCACTATAAATAAAATTACTGACTTGTTTTAGAAAGTATCGTATAATGCCACTACCATTCGAGGGAAAACTTGGGCCTGAAAAAGTAATTGTAAAATTCCCATCTACAACTACAGAAGTAATTTGTTTAATACGTTTAGCCAGGTAGTTTTCACCAAAATAAAGTGTCACAGTGTAGTCTAGGTTTAAAGTACATAAACTGAAAGACAAATTATGTACGTCCCCCTACCGCCCCGCCTTGTCAGTTTCCATGGAATTATGTGTCTACAAGAAGCATTCAGTGTGTCCAATTGTAATGTGCAGAAGTCATAGATAAGGACGCACAAAGAAGCGCTAATTCCTGGAACTCAAGTTTTGAGCATTTAAACAACATAAGCATTTCTGGATGGCCAAAATATCATGCAAATAGAACCTCCAGAGAGAGGGCTGTACCTTGGGCCAAAGTCTCCTTCCAGGCAGGGCGGCCAAAATGGAATTTCCCAAGATGTTTAAACTGTTTTCATTGACTAAAGGGTACAATATCTGAGATACTGAATGATTTAAGACTTCCATATGTTAAATTAACTAACTCCCAGGCAATATTTAATGAGGGAGACTCACTCAAATAAAATTTAGGATTAACTTCATAAAATGTTTCTACTATATTTGGGAAACTAGATATATACACTGTGTACAAACATACATAGTAGAAATGTCTTATTAAATGTCAAAAATAATATACAAAGTGAATTGTGTATATATATATATATATATATAATCAATCACACACATTTACAGAAATTAGTGTTGGAATTGTTTATTTGGAAATATTCCCAAAGCCACATTTTCTTAGGGTGCACCAACTTTTTAGCAGTGGCTCCCTACCACTGTAATCAGATCTGCCTGGATTTCTTTCTGCTGATATTCCTCTTACTTTCATTATTCATCTGGTCTCTTATTCTGTGTTTGTCTTTGTCTGTTTCCTTCACAGCCCTGTTATTGAATGAGCTTGGTAAGCATTTCATTTCTTGCATTTCCTTTCCATTGTTCTAGGTTATTTTCCATTTCTGTCAGGTGGTACAGTAGCTTTCTGACTTTTAGTTCTATTGATTTACTAGCAAGATTGTTGTTTAGGGCCATTGGCCTCATTTTATTAAGGTCAGATGGTTTATATTCCATTTTTAGCTTAGTATAACCTTTTAAAAAATCAGTGATTTTTGAGGTATGCGCAAGAACTAAATTTGTGCACTAAATCCCATAATCTTAAAAGAATGATTCGTGATTAAATCATGAACAGATGTTTTCAGATTTTTCTTAATTGTAAATATAATTTGGCAAGTTTTTGTACCTTGGATGGGCTGTCAGGCAGTCTAATGTCACTGGTATTTGTTATTTAGAGTCTAAGTTAAATAAATTGTAACATCTTGTGTTTTTTCTTTTTTAGGTGGCTTCACAATAACAGGTAGGAATTTTTAAAGTCTAATGACATCAAATTTTATTTTTTACTGTCTGTTCTCACCATATGTTGTTTATATTTTTAAAAATCATTTCTCATTTTTATTTGCTTTTAATGAAGGAAAATACTTGTATGGTAAGACAATTTTTTTTAATGTTCCTCATTTTCCCCCTAAAATGATTTGGTTTAAAACTCAAACCAAAACCCCATCTTATGTAACCTGTGTTAACATTTAGCTGTGGCACATGGTGTGCTCTTGCTAATTTTACACGTTTAACATTTTACCCGTTAACAATGTGCGTGCGTTGTGTTTATTTATAAGCAAGTTTTTATGGAGAACTTGTAATTATTAACATTTTGACACTGGTCAATTTACAAACGTTCACATAGCAGTGATGATGTGGAATGCACTCTGCTCGATGTTCCCGAGAGTATCAGAATAAGTAAGACAATGCTGACCTCAAGGAAACATAGGAGTTGACATCCCAGAGTGCTCCGCGGCCCAACCTCAGGATCCTGATAATACATAAGGCCCTGCTGGGATAGGACAGAAGCAGTCCCCTCATTTCCCCACTTCTGTCTGAACCCCTCTTTGGGGACTTAAGTTTCAGCATTCTTAACATGCTAATGAGTAACATTTCTGCCACTTGAAGTACATTACAAAGTGCTCTATAAAAACTCAAAATGCCAGTCAAAAAGTTTCAAACCCTTAAATTCAGAATGGTACCCCAGCCTGTGTCGATTGCCTTATTCAGCACAACTCTAAAGCTATTTACAGAAGGAAGATATTTCCTTACAGCATCCTCTCTTTTGACCCTAAATATTTTCTCACCCTTTCAGAATGATCTATGCAGATTTTGAGAGGGAGATAAATATCAAATGGTAGATCTGATTTGTCTGAAGCTGCAAGTCGAAGGTACCTGTGAAGGCCATCCTGATGGCCATGGCATTTTCTAATATATTGTGCAGATATCAATATTCTAAATATTTTTTTCTGAAATCAGATAGCAGAACAAAAATTACAAAGGAAATATTTCCCCAAATTCTAATTTTGAAAATGCTATGGTGGGAGTTGGGGTTAATTTCAGCCACTGTTAGCGTAAACTCATGATCAAGTAATTCCAATAGGATTCTGTCCAAAGTGGAGCTTTCGGTGTGTCAGCAATTTCACATGGGCTGTTGTCCTCCACTGCTTCTCTCCAGACACAGCCTTTAATGACAAAATGATTCGGGGACTCTCAGAGACATAGAAATTGAAAAGGATGAAACTGTGAAGCAGGACACGTCCTCATAGAGGATTTCTTAAATCTGATTCATCTGAAGCTCCCAGATCTAGTTTCCCCAATTCTGCACTGCCTGAGATGCTGTTTTTGAATCCAAGTGCAGAAATTTACATGTACTTGTAAAACTTTTATCCTCTTTTTCTCATCTCATCATTTTAACTCATCGAAGTCTTCTTGGAAATATTCTGATTCTATCACCCATAAGTTCGTTATCCTTGTGAGACTGGAGGAAGGTAGAAATTTGGCAAGCCAGTCTTCATGGCTTCCTTGAAGTAGTTTTAAGAAAAAGTCAAGCATTGTAGAAAGAGTATAGTATCTAGCAGCACATTCAGCCTTATGCAGACTGATAATGAGATCTTTACTAAAAATCTTTGGCTGTAGAATGCCACGTTAAACTGTATTGATGTGTTTGGATATCTGCATATTTTCTTTATCATTGAATACGTCAGAATTTTGCTTTTAGGGCCTTCCTTCCATATCATATGAAGCATCTTCCTTTTCAGTATCTATGTAATGAGATCCTAGTTTTCGTTTCTCAGGAATTGTTCATTTAAGTTCTAGAATATCTGTCCAGTCATGTCCAATGTTTCCTGCCTTGGACACATCTTGCATCCAAGAGGAAAGACCCACTTCTTCCAAAGGTTTCTATCATTTCATGTATTTCATTAAGTTATAGAATTTATGGCAGAAACTTTAATCTGAAATAACAGTTTTTCTATTGATACCGTTTCTTCCCAAGACTTGAAATGGATGCAGTTAGAACAAGAGAATTTTCCAAAACTCTCTGGAAATCTCTACATTGGCCTGCTCCTCTCACTTTACGTGACCTTCTTCTCCTAAACCAGGCCAGAAAGTCTAGGATCCACTCTCTGTAGATGCCCCTGGGGCAAGTTCTAAAACTTAGGTTTACCCGGTGAAAAGCAGCTGTAAACCCTAAAGAGCTGTTCTTTGAAGTCGATTTGAGGCTTTGAAGTCAAGGCTTTGAGATACAGGGGCAGCAGAGAGAATTAATCTAGCCTTGGACTTTGCCTGCAGCTTTTATGTGGTGCAGCTGAGTGTGAAAATCTAAATATATGGAAATTGAAAAAGTCACTTGGCCCACAGCCCGATACCTATATTTGCGAGATATCATTAGTGGTGGACAGTACGTGCTGGAGGTGCTTTTGGAATTTGCAAATCTTTACCTGTTGTTCCTAGTCCTTGCCTCACTGAAAAGCCCGTGTTTGGGCCTATGATCTCATTCCCCCTTCACCCGTGAGGCACATAACATTAATAGCCCCCATACATTATAGCCCGTTAATGAGAGTTTATAAAGCATTTCTTATTCATTTTATGATTTAATCCTCAACTTTATGGAATAAGATGACATTGTTCTCACTATAGGAGAGGAAATGAAGGCTCAAGGAGATTGATCAATCTACCGCAAATCACCCATCCAGGACTCAGAACCTGGATTCTGACTTCAAGTCCAAGGCCATGTGATGACTGTTCTAACCTCGGCACTTTTTTTGCTGCCTCCCAACCCCCTTCATTCCCACCTGCCTCTTAACGTCTTCTCAATCCGAAGCCCAGTTGTGTCTCATAAATGCCATCAGTATGAATTCCAGTCAAATGAAAACTGGAGGGACTCCAAAAGGGGGAAGCAAGACCATATTAATTTGGATTTTTTTTTAAAAAAGTAAGAATTCTGGCTCAATGTGGAAAAGAGAGGAATTTCCCAAACAGGAAATACTTTTAATTAATTGAAAGTATATAACCGTCAATATACCTCTTTAAAAGTTACTGTTCCAATCATATTATGCTTATCATGTAATAGTTTTAATAAAGCACATGGTTTTTTTAAGGAAGGCAAACTATGGAAATTCTGACAATTAAGAACACTTTACTCACACCAGTGCATAGGTTAGAGGAAGAAATCCCCTTCAAGTTCCGTTTTCTTTCACAGTTGAGAAAAATTGAGTCTCAGAGAAGAGAAATGCCTTACCCGAGTTTAGATGGCAAGCATATGGCAGAGCTGGCACTGAGTCCCAGTCTCGTGATTCCCAGGTCAGTTCTGGGTAGCTCTTGGTAGAAGCCAACAGTGGGTGGATCTGGCAGTCAATTGAACCAGTAATTTACTGAAAACCCTAGGCCTAGGTAATCCAAATAGTTGCTGTGAGCATGATGTACCTTTGCAAAGCCTGCCAGTGTATACAACATTCTCCCATTCAGACTGCCCGGGTAATAAATAAGGATGTTCCCAGATGTTATGGTACTGACCCTCAAACAAACCTGTGATGGGGACAGAAAGGTACTATCATCCTCATTTTACATATGGGAAAACTTGGGAAAGGGCCTGCTCAAGGCTATGTTGTTGGTATCAATAGGCTTCAGAACCAGGCTACGTGTCATTACATCAAGTGCTTTCCATTGTTTCACGATGCCTCTGGAAGCAGTAATTTGAAGGCCTTGGATATTCCATTTCAGACATCTGCAAGAATCTGGCTATACCCCCTACTGTGGAGTGTGTGGTTCATTCACATTATCTGGTTTGGCTAGTAGAAGACTTGCCCCTTTTACCTGCTCACTTCTGCGACCTACATAGGAGTGACCTATGACCACTCAGTCTCCAAACTAACATTGCTTGTGATATGTGCATCTGGGTGTGATGTTTCATTTACTAATTCCACAAAACTCTTCTACAAACCAGTGCAATCCATTCTGCTGATTTTCTGCCTGTCCTCTTGCTAGGCCAACCTGTCTTCAGGAAAGTTCATGCTAGAGAACATCCGATTCCCTCTACTGTAATCACCATTGCAGGTACTCATTTCATCATGGTCCTTGAAAGTCACAGTTTAATTAACTTGAAATTAACTGCCTTCAAGTGTTCTTTAGGTCTTTAGACATTAAGGTGACACAGTTTAGCCCCTCTCTCCTCTAAAACATTGCTGAATAATGCAGTGGTTTCTCTGCAGCTGGGAGTATGGTGGATGAGCAGCAAAACACAACCATGTCAGCGCAGGACAGGAGGCGTGGTAGAGAGAGCTGCAGGGACCTACCGAGAAGATTGATCCCAATGGCTTCTCCCTCTTAAGTTCAATATATTGCAGATTTCTTGCCAATATCACTTCTCAAAATATGTCTTCATTCCAAGTCTAATGAAGTTTCTTTAAAAGCAAGCTGTATTTCTTCCCAGAGTCTGTCTTTCCTGCCTCCAGACAACACGATGTTAGCCATATCTGCACAGCTGATCATACATCTGTGGGGTTTCTCCAGAGAGGAACATTGATGGGCGACTAGAGGATTACACAGCTATCCCAGATCTACTGTCGAGGTAGAGCCCGTGCAGCATCCCCTTGCTCTAAGTCTCTGGATGGGGACGGAGATGTTCACTCTTCAGTAATCACCATCGCCCATCACTGGGCGTAGAGGTAGAAACATTTCTGCCTGCCCCAGGATGACTTTCTTCATCCTCACCTCCCACATCCCCATTCAATAATCATCATACCCAGCCCTGACTGCAAGTTGTTCTAGAATATTCCTTATGGAAATAAAAGTACCAGTCCCCTTAGGCTCTATTCAGAGAGGCCAGCCAGGTGCTGAAAACTGTCAAGAGATCTCTGCTTTCAGACTTGTCAGCATAGATCTGAGTGAAGGAGTAAAATAACCCTGAGCAAATTGTCCCACCGCTGGCCTTGTACCCCCTTCCAAGTTCTGCATTGTTTGTTAAGATTAAAAATTGCAAATGCATTAAAGACTATCAACAGTAGCTCCTCCGGCACAGATCTCCATGCAGGGCATGTTTTCAAATAGGGATTCCCAGTCTCAGCCCTTCACCTCTTACAGTGATGCTGCTTCAAAATGCAACCTGAGCCAGAAAGGGTTAACAGCAGCTTTTTCATAATTCTGCATTTCCCAGATCCCAGGTACCTATTAGCCTTTGTCATTTGCAAAATCAATTGCTCGGGAGATGGGAGTCCGTTCCCTTCTGGTGATTTTATTACAGGATTGTTTTATGACCTGTCAATACTGATTTTAACAGTGGCTATTGATTATGCATTTGATCTTTAAGTTGTGTTGATTGGTTAAGACCATGATGTTATGTCATTTATTATCAACTTCTCAATGAAATATGGTGAGTTTAGAAAGTATACACGTCTATATACATATACAGAGAGAGAGAGAATTAATTTTCTCTGAGAAGCAAAACTAAAACCACAACAGGTTATCACTCTACATAAGTAAGGAAATGAACCTGACTTGAGCATAGTAAAATGATCCAGTACTCAAAGTGAAAAGGAAACAAACAGAATAGATGATTTTGAAAAATGCTGTTAAACTTTTTTCTGATTCAATAAAAAGTATCTAAATAGAAGACACTTTTTAAAAAATACACTCAGCTCTCTTCTTTGCCTGTGTCGAAAATCTGGACCATAAATGCAGATTTATCAGTATCCTTGTAGAGCGATAATTGGATTTAGCCAACTGCCTTCTCTCAGGTACATATAATTCTCTCTTAAATGTTGATGACATTTATTAAGTGAAAATAGCCCTGACCCTTCCATGACACTATGCCTTTGTGCTTTTACGTCTCTCTGTCTGGAATGCCCCTCCTTACTCTGGCACCTCCCAGCCATTCTCACCGCCACCTTCACCTGGCAAGCTTCGATACATGCAATACATGCTTCAAGGCCAATTTCAAATATCTCCTCTTTCCTGAAGCCTTCCCTGACTCCTTCAGGTGTGGTCCCCCCACCATGGTTCCTCAGCCCTTACATTGCTGTACCAGAAGTTGTCCCATCTATATGCCTTGCTTCCCACTAGACACTCAGACCCCATTTCCAGAGGGGCGGGGGGTGAAGAGGGACCCAGAGGTGGGAAAAGGGTTCAGTGTGCTGACGTATTGTAGGAGTGCAAAGACATGTTTTAAATGAACAAATGGCCTTCATATGCATAGAACAATTAAGAGGCTTTTCTAACAGTGAGTTGTAGAGTCACACAACAAATATCTGTTGAGCACCTTCTACGTATCATACGTTGTAATAGGCTCTGGGGGATGTGAGGACAGTTCGAAGAGCAATGGGACATATTGTTCTATCTTGGTAAGTTTACATGCTGGATGTTTGAATGTAAAGGCAATTTAAAAATTAAAAAATAGCATATTAGATGAGTCCCTGTTCAATACACACACCGAGTATTAAAGAATGAATTTAAGGTTAGAGTGGTCATTCCTAAATACATCAATCGGGGGATATTTCTGCAAGAAGAGGTGGGATTTTGAAAGATAAGTAGGAGTTAGCTAGAGGGAAATAGGGAAGCCTTTCCAGAGGGTAGACAATGAGATGAAAGTTTGCATTAATTTCAAGTCGGGTTTGGAGCAAGAGTGTAGGAAGTGTTAGAAACAATGCGCCCTGTATTTCTCTAAATTTGTATGAAATCTAAGACAGTATTTCCTAAATTTTGGTCATTCTCATACCTCCTTTACAATATTTGCTCTGACTGCATACCAACTATACTATTATCTACTTAGTGTAATTTTTTGAAATTGCCTCATGTTTTTACTTCACTAGATTATTTTTAAAAGGAAACTGTTACTAACGCAAATAGAAAACTAGTATCATTTGTCATAAATAGAAAATAAGATAAAAAAAATTTTAGAATGGGAAAAATAGTTATTAAATTCTAGCTAGAAATAGTCAAATGCTTGATGCCTCAGAACTGTTTTCTGCTTCTTAACTGATAGAAACCCAAATGTCAGGCACTAGTTACAGACATAACAGCACCAAACTAAGCATTTCTTCTTGATCACAAGGACTGAAGGATGATTAAAAAGGGAATAACCTTTTCACTTGAATCACTGTGTGACTCGATTTCATTTACTACCACGTCCATTTATTTAATACCATGTTCCAAAAAATTTCTTTTTGTGAAATGCAGCATTAAATGCTGCCACTGTATCAACTTTCTTTTGGAATTTCTCTATTTTTCTACCTAAATTTCCTTGAATCCCGTTAAAAGCACCTTATTATTTATAAGTAAGCTACAGAAAATGGGGCCATAATAAATATTCTCCCCCGATGACTTTGCAATTCAAATAAAAAGCCAAGTTGTGATAGTTCTTCTCTGGAAAAATAATTCTTATTTGATGTAAGTCTCCAAGACAAGCATGTTCAGCCTAGGTTTTGAAAAAAGAGACTGACATAAGCTGCTACTATGAAAACTACCAATAACATTATCCTGGGGTCAGGGATCAGAAAGCAGTGGGACTCAAACTAGGATTGATTTGAGCACTGGGTAAATTGGACTTCACAGATCTCAGCCCACTCCCTCGACCACACACACATGGTTTCAAGGACAAATCTTGGGCATGCCAATCAGAACCTTTTTTTTGCCTTCCCTTGAGTCATGACTTCCCAAGCCTACTTTAAAAAATATTACCACTTTTACAGTTAAATTAATCTCCTTGCACCTCTCCTTTGCATCTGCTAATAATCAACAGTTTCTGGCCAACCCCAAATCACTTATTTTTAGTCTTTATCTAATTTCTTTGGGGCCCTGTAATCACTGGGGATAGGAAAGCAGATTCTGAAATATCCTTTTACAAAGACACTATTGAATACATAGTAAAGAATTAATTGACATGCTGCATTCTGCTTTTGCCTTTGGTTGGTTTTGACACTTGGTCTATGAAATGCCAGCAGTGCCTCTAGCCCATCTGCTCTGTGTCCTAGCAGTGAACGAATGGCCTAGGAACCAGTTCTCTGGAACATTTGCTAGAACATCACATGGGGCCACCACAGCAGGGTCCCTCAGCAGAGGGAACCATCTGTCTTTGAAGGGAATAGGGGGTGTGGACTTCTGCAGAAGCTGATGCCTAAATGCAAAAGACAAGAAGCTTGGGCTGTAAGTCCCTCCATTTCTGATGTTTCCTCAGTCAACAGACTCCTGCTGCAGACAGTTTGCCTGGAAAGTTCTAGCAAGGGCATCAGGGCTGAGGTCTTTCTATACCACCAATTCTGTTTCCTTAGCGATGAGGTTCATTCAACTTGCCTCTAAGGGGAAGTGGCCTGAGTTGTTCCAGCATCCTGGGCATGAAGGCTGAGTGATTACAGGAGCAGCATTTGTCCTTCACATGCACATGGCCTTTTCAGTCTGGGATTTATCCTAGTGACCTTCACGCAGAGAGGAACCCACTGTGAGCTTCCCCTCATGAATGGACTCTCAAGTCCATTAACATTTTCTCAGGACCCGCTAGCGTCTCCTGGAGTGTAAGCAACATGGTGGTTCTGGAAATAATCGTGCTCACTTGGTGAGTAGTACTAACTCCCAAAGGCCTCACCCTTGCCCTCCTAGTTTGCTTTAAGATTGACATGCTTTAAGAGTGACATAGGTCTTCCTAACACATCTCAGCTTTGCAGCAGAGAGAGGAAGCCCTGGAGCCCAGGCATCTTACTGAAACATGGATGTTTTGCTTTTTAACCTGCAACAGGGGCTCTTGGCCAGTGAGAGGCTAAGATCAGAATTTCCCTTCCACATTTCTTTGGCCCTGGGGCATTTCCTGTTGCCTCTAGAAAGTGGAGAGGAGGCGGCCAGATTCCTTCATCCCTTGAGTCTAGCACTTTTAATTGTGTTTCCCTTTGGTCACATGCTAAAGGAATGTGTACAAACAGCCAGATGAGTCAGCGTCACAGGGGACAGCTGGGTGATTCCCTCAGCATAGACAATGTGCAGGCAGAGTCTTTCCCAGTGATGTGCCCCTGTAAGTTGCTATCACAGTGATGTGCTGCCTGATATGCCAAGTGTCTCCTCCAGCATTATAATCTCACCCAAGGGACCTTTAGGAGGTCATTAGGACTTCCTTCTTGGTTTTCTTCTAACAGGATCCAGGGATTTTCAAATAAAATTGAGCCCCCTGCTCACTTTCTTGCCCTTCCCTTCCACAGACGAGTATGATGACAAGCAGCCACTGACCAGCAAAGAGGAAGAGGAGAGGCGCATTGCAGAAATGGGGCGCCCCATTCTGGGAGAACACACTAAGCTGGAAGTGATCATTGAAGAATCCTATGAATTCAAGGTATGCTCACCAACACCACTCACTGGGGAGGCCAGGCCCATCTCAGGACCAAGACTATTCATAGCCTTGGCCTATATTGTAAGATCCATCTGGAAAGAGAGGCCGATGTAATTTCAGCAAGTGGCTCATTAATTGAGAGGCCTCTGGAGGAGAATTGGAATTAGACAGTTAGTAGGGGACCAAGAGGTCCTGCAAACCAAACAGCATCAGAACCAGGATCCGGGGGTTGGCATCCGTCCTTGCACAGGGTCAGAGGTGCCCCCAAGGGAGGGCTTTCTCTGAGGGGAGAGCAGGGAAGAAGCAAAGGTGGATTCCAAGAGATTGCCATGTGTGGAAGAAACCAAGCTCTATTTGAAAAAGCTTATCAATCTGTTAGAAGCAACATTTTCAGCATTCACAGTGCTGAAAATCAGGAGGCTTTTATATTGGAGAGGGGGTGGTAAGCTCTTCCTCTGGTACATCACATTAACAAACTCTATTTATATTTAGTCATCCTCTTAAGATCCTAGGACATTTTCATACTGTCAACATATTGAAGGTATAATGCCTGGAACCAGAGAGTTTATAATTGAGCTGATAAAATTGGATTTCCAATTTTCTAGATAATGAAAGTCGTTTTTCAGAAGTTAAACAAATGGGCCGTAGGGTAAGCTCAGGACTTTGAGGTGAAACTTCCTGTCCATTCTTAGCTGCTCCCTCTGTCCATATCCCACCTCCCATCCTATCTCACTCACATGGTGCTAATTTCTGAGAAGACCCCAGTAGAGCCACCTTAGTTCTGTAGCGGGAAAGGAGCATCCTTTCTCTGGCTCTCCAGAAGTATAAACCCAGAGCACAAAAATATTTCCCTTGCTTATTTTTCAAAAGTAGAATCTGCTTTTGTTTGGAAAATCAAAAGGAGAATTCCAAAAGGGAGAATCAGGCCACCAACTGAGAAGCCTCAGTATTTTATCTGGATCTCTCATAGTAGTGGCCTCTTTTCCTTTAGCTGGGCCCGTTAATTTTTTTTTGATTTAGTTCATAAATTGAGGTACCTGAAAGGAGACAGGTGGAAAGAAAAATGTCTTTGCAGTTGAAGTGTATTTTTAAAAGATAAAAATGCAATTAAATTTTCCCCTTTAGGCTCCTGTAAGTCTATCTGTTAATTCTTCTTTCACTCATTCCATGGAAGGAAAAAGCAGAGGTAAACCCTGGGATCAGTGCTTTCTAGGCAGACCCCAGCCATCAGAGCCCACCTGTTGTTTCATCCGGAACCTGGCTCACCGCACACCTGTGACTAGCACATGCAAAATTTCCCTGTCGTTCCAGAGGTATAGACATCTCAGATTGTCTATTTCTATGGACCAATCTGTCCAGATGCGTCCATCCTCACTCTTCCTCACGCATCCTTTTTTCGCCTGGAGTCAGAGGGCCTGGTGCCACATTCTGCATCAGAAGTTCTACAGCTTGGCATGTCTGTACAAACTTGCCCTCTACCCCTCCCAGGGCTCTCATGGGGAATAGCTGTGTATTCTCTCTTCTAGGACAACCGCTAACCTTCCCCTTCCATGCACCCATGACTAGGAAAAGCAATCACAGTAAGTTCCTTTAGGAAGCATTGGGTTGGGTACAGCACGTCACAGTCTTCCAGGCAGCAAAGCTTTCTTGGGTCCAAATCTCTCTCTGGTAACTTCTCCAATGATCTGAACGTTTGACAGTCCCCCAAGTCTCTTTACGTAAGTGCATTTGTTCGGGGTGCTTATCTCCCTAGAATAGCTTCTATACACTGTTCCCTCTCATCTCCTCAAAGTTCATCAGTACAGTTACTGTTAGCACTACAGGGTACCTTGGGGCCATGTTTCTGAAGTGCCCTCCAGAATCAATTTGGGTATTATATTGTTCTTTTAAGAAATTTGTTTTCCAGCTATTTTAAAGAACTTGTGCAGAACTCTGAGAACCGCATTAAAGACCCAAATCTGGGTGACACCTCACCATGTCCCACTCTGCTTTGCCCACTGGGTACTTGTTTACTATGTGGTGACTAAGGGCTTGGCTTTCCTAATACCTGTTGCTGAGGGTGAGGTTGTAACAATCTCTTATAAGTCTAGTGCAGTGAAGAGCTGATCACTGGCCTTTAGGAAACCTTTAGGGAAGTGTAGATGGCAATGTCCAAGTGCAGGTGTCTGAACTTCAAATTCATCTTATTCACTCTCCCTCCTTCCGTAGGTCAAGGGAGGGCACGTACAAATTGAGTCCTAGGAAGAACCCAGGCAATCCCAGAGTCCCCCAGGATTAACATGAACTAAAGTTTACAATCTACCCTGGCTTTAACATACACACACACACACACACACACACACATATATACACATATAAATTTTAAGTTTAGTTTATCTTAAATCTTTGTTCTTTAGAGATATTTCTTGAATAAAGTTTGTATTCAACTGTTACAGCTCTTTATCTGTTCGACTGTTTGTCTCCCAGACGATGAGATTCTTTGCCTTGGCTTCAGAACAGAGAGGTGCCCCTTTGGAAAGACCTGCCCCAAGTTTCTGTTGCATTTAGGAAAAATCAAGGTCGTTTCTTGTGACATTCTACACAGAACATTGAATTAGCATCAGCCAAAACAGTCAGAGTGCTTGATGAGATGCGGCTGAGTCAAGAGAGAAAAGACAGATGTTTGTCATGTGCTTCGAGTTATGGTGGCCAGGAGCAGTGACTGTCACAGCTATTATCAGGGGCACTAGCAGTTCTAGACACAAGGCTAGAGGCTGGAAGGTCAGCACCGTAAGAACAATCAATCTGGCAAAGCCTGATGTTGAAAGTACAGAGTGGGCCAGTTGGAGATGGGCCCTTTCATATTTATTATCATCTCAATGTTTCAAGTCAAGTCAAATGACTCTTGTTGAACTAACACACGTGACGTTCTGATTTAGCTTTGGCTTTCTGTACAGTCCCCTCAGATCACATTTTCCTTTCTCCCAGTTAGCTGATAATGTGCTCTCTCTCTCTCTCAAACCATAGTCAATTCAGGTACATTGTGTTAAACCGGTACAGATTTTGACCTAAGACAAATAATACGTCTTTTCTGCCCCTTTGCAATTAGTGGGAATTCGAGGATGCTCTGACAGTAAGTGTGGCCGTGTGGTAGACTAGTCGATGTGGTGGCTTCTCTGGGAAGAGTAGCCTCGTGTCCCAGAGGTGACCCTTCTTCCTGTAGTTGCTATGATTTGTGGTAGTGCTTTCGGTGCATCTGCTTACTTAGTTTTCTTGTGAATGCTTGGCTGCTCCTGTTGTTACATTAACTGACATTTAGAAAGCCAGAGAGTGCTAATTGTACAAAACCAAGTGCTTAAAAAAGGTCTAAAGAAAAATAAAAAGAAGAGGCTCAGTGCTAGCAAAGCAGGGGGAAATTCAGTGCAAGGTAAATTGCCCCGTGCCCTACACCACACAAATTGACTTGTTCTTGTCTTGTCCTGTCTTGTTTGCAGCCGGAATAGGGTAAGAGTGAATTCTCTTAACAGCCACCAGGCTGACAATATCAGTAGCCAAAGAAAAATCGATTTATTGATGATCATGCAGCAGCAATCTTTGAGGCTTTGCTGTCTGGCTGCATTGGACAAAAGTCCAATAATAACAGTTTTTAGTTTCCTAATCTATATGCCACTTCTGGTTGTTCACAGATATGTAATGCTGAGCAGGGAATATATTACTTCAGTTGCAGACAGCACATATAAATGAAGCCAGTAGACAAACAAGTTCATAAGGTTTTCGAGGGGAAAGGATGGGCTTTTGCAACATCTGCTATTCTAAACACTGAGGCCATTCTCTGTTGGCCATTAGGCGGTGAGGGAGGCTTATATTTGCAATGAAGTTTCCACTTCAGAATGTTTCCAAGTAAGGACTATGCTTGTTTGCATAAACATAACAGTGTTTGATGTCAATACTGTTGTTCTGAGCCTAACATCTGCTACCCTTTATATAATTCTGGGGTTTCAAAATCAACTAGGTCTTAGATTTCCCGAGGCCTTAACCAACCCAGCAGTTATTATCTTATTCTTTTCAACCTTTCTAGAGTACGGTGGACAAACTTATTAAGAAGACAAACCTAGCCCTTGTGGTTGGGACAAACAGCTGGAGAGAGCAGTTTATTGAAGCTATCACTGTCAGTGCTGGTGAGTGCCTTTCTCTGCATGTTCTAAATTATAACGGCCCAAGCCGAGCTTACTTTTCCTACTGTGAGCACTTGTTTTGTGTTAAAGCACCAAAGAACTTAGGTGAGTAAGAGAAATAAATGTATTTGTAGCATATATGCGCATTTTGGAGACACGTTTAGACTGTCCAGATGAAGCAAATGTCTTCAAACGTGGCATTCTTCTCCATCTACATTGTGTGTTTCTTTCTGGAAATAGACATGATAAGTTTAAAGCCTTTTGTGTCTCTAACTTGTAGAAAGCCGATCACAGGCTTTGTCTGGAAAATTCCCTGAAAGGAGGAGAAGTGGCCAAGTGAAGGTCGCAAAGGAAACAGCAAAATCATAGGTGGGACAGGATGACAGTAAGACACTTTACCACTGCCATCTGCATCATTTTACACTCTCTTCAACAACGTCTAACAAATAAGTGTTTGCATGAGCTCTGGAAGTGAAAATAGAATCAGATTCTGTCTCTTCCTGTGTGAGCAAAGTAGAGCTTTATTTAGGAAAAATCCTACAAAATGAAGTGGTTTTTCAAAGTCAAGGAGCCAGAGACCGGAGGGCATTAAATTTAGAAAGAAGTGTCCCTTTCCTGCATTGTCAAACCTCATCCAGTCTCTGTGCGATTGTATAAAGATAGTGGAAAGTCCCTCTTACAGATTTATGGAAGCAACACTATCGTGGGATTTTTTTTTTTCTGGTTCTTCTGCTCCAGCTCCACTCGTTCTTTCCCTTTAAAGGTCCCCACAGGCTCATCTTCTGCTGTTGCAGCTAATGAACAAAGCTAGAGTCTTCTAAATAGTGATTCCCACTGTAAAATATGGAAACAGCGTCACTAGCAGTTGGGCCATGACTTCTAACACAACCCCCTCTTTCCAATCTGCAGCAGAAGAATTTGACAGATCTCCCATGTGCTGTGGGAACAGAGGGTGGTAACAATTTTTGTGCCTGTTTATTAGTAGTGCTGTTTATAGTCACACTTTGGTTTCTTGCAATTGAGTATACAATGGAAATTTACGAACATTAAATGGTGGGTAAGTGCTTAGGAGAGTAGATTTGGGATTTACACGTAAGTTCAAACAGAGGGAGGGGGAAATTCCGGGTCTTAGTCTCTCCGGACTGCCATTACAAAATACCATGGACGAGGTGGCTTATAAACAACAGAAATTTATTTCTCACAGTTCTGGAGGCTGGGAAGGTCAAGATCAAGGCACTGGCAGATTTGGTGTCTGGTGAGAGCCTGCTTCCTGGTTCATAAATGGCTGTCTTCTTGCTGCATCCTCATATGGGGAAGGGAGCAAGAGAGCTCTTTAGGGTCTCATTTATATGGGCACTAATATCGTTCATGAGTGCAAAGCCCCTTCCAAAGGCCCTACCTCCAAATACTATCATATTGGGGATTAGGTTTCAACACATGAATTAGGGGGTGGGGGGTGCAGACACAAACATTTAGTCTATAATACTCCCTCATTATAGCATATATTTTTCTATAAATCCCAGGTTAGTATCTCAGGCATGAGCTATACTCCCTCTTCACAGAGAGAAAAACAGAAAGGACAAAGATAGCTTGAATAAGAAACTGTTGACAAGGCCAATAGTAGAAAATATGAAAAATAACTGAATTGTTTTATGGGCTTTGACATAGCTGAACTGAAACATTAAAAGCAATGTAAACCTTAATGAGCCATTCCAAATAGTTTCCAGGTTTCCTTTGGCTGCAGATACATGAGAATTTCTATAATGGTCATGTGCTGGACATTATTCATTCATTTTTCTATATGTTAATCATTATTTTTGGTTTGAGGGATATGACAGTGAATGAAACAGACAAATATTCCTGCCTGAGTAGAGCTTACATTTTAATGGAGGACACAGCAAATAAATAAAATAAGTAAAATAAGGTATATGTATGATGGTAAACTTATCATGGAGAATAACAAAGCTGTGAGGGGAGACAGGATGTGTGTGTGTAGGGGCTGCATCGGATGGTGGCCAAGAAGACACCATCAATAGACACATCAATGCCGAATTTGCTTTTCTAGCAGTAGACTGGTTTTGTGTTGGTTTGTTCACACATTTTGGTAACTCTCAGGGACCAGGGTAAACATTTGATGACCAGTCTATGACAATGGAAAAGGGTGGTTTTAAACAATGAGAGAGATTATGCTGCAAACAAGGCCAGTGTTGTATATTTGATCCTGGCCAGAACAGGTGTACAGAGATACAACTATAAAGATGCTAATACTTCCTTTAAAGAGGAAGATTTGGAGTTTGCAAATACTTTCATATATTATGCTGAATTAAATCCTCTCAAAATCCCATGAGGTAGGTATTATGATCATCTTTAGCTTCTAGAGGAAGAATCTGAGCCTCTGCACGGCCACATGGCTTTGGAATGTAGCTGAGAGCCTGGAGCTAGTCCAAATGTACTGTCCACTGCCCTTAAGAGAGAGAGAAATTTTATTTTGAGGAAAATTGCTCCCCACCTCTGGCTCATCGAGTGACACTGGCCTTGTCACCTCTCCTCCGCCATGGTTTGAGCACTCTCAGTGATGGGACTAACTCCTGCCCAAATCCTTCGAAGAACTGTTAATGAATGAAATGCGAAACCTCTCAAGTATTCTTATTTGTCACGCAATATATTGTGTTTTATGTTTCTAAATGACTGTTTGGGAATAAGACAAAATTGGTTAGAAATTTGCAGGCTGCTGGGTAAATTGACCTTATTTACAATTTTGAGACAAAATGTCAAAAAAGCAAACCCATATTTTATAAGCACTAAATTACATGTTACACAAAGGGCATTTAGAAAGCTCAATAATTGTCATTATGATTAAATTTAAGTGTCTAAAGAATGTTAACGTTCTTAGGTTGTTAAGTGGACAATAAAATTTGTAAAGGAGCATTTATTGAAAACAGACTTTATTGGATTTTAAGATTTCATAGCTAAATAGTTGAGAATCAGAAAGATTTGCCTTATTAAAAATACTAAATTGCTTTTAAATGGCTCTACTGAGAGGCTTTTTCCTATGCAATTTTCTGTGCAAAATTGAGTCTATATATCTTGCTAAACAAAAATAATAATTTTGTAAATAGGACTTTGCTTCTGTTGCCCACTGATTATATTTAAACCAGTTTCAAGGTAATCCCCTGGCAGCATTTTTGCTCCCCTTCTTTTTCTGAATAGCACAGTCCCTAGGCCTCCTGTGACCATAATGTTTCTGTGAGCCAAGTTCTTTGGTTCAACGTTTGAAGAGTTAAAGGACTTATAAGACTCCAGAGATTAGGAAGGGATTTAACAGTCATGTCCCAGCGGTTCTCCTTCTGTCATTTCCTGGGGAGAATACCAGGAGCAGTGGCATGCCGCAGTTATGTGGCTGTCAGAAACTTGCAAGACAAATCTGGTACCATCAGGTGCTTTTAAGATGTGTCAGCAGGTGCACGTCCAAGTGAAGCTGGCATTCACTGTATGTCCAGTTTGAGTTTCCCCCAGTGCCTCCTTCTTCCTAGTGTCTCCACTGGGACAGAATGGAGGGTTGGCTTTAAGAAACCGTGTACCAGCTGGGATACAAGGGAGAAACAGACATGTCATAGAAGAGGGCGTAGGAGAGGAAGAAATATTCCTCCACCTTCTAGGTTCTTGACTGGCCTAAGACATTGACATGAGACAGAATAACAGGAGAAAATCAAACAAATTTAATAACGTGTATACATGGGAGAAACCCAGGAAAACTGAGTAACTCGCTAAAATGGCTGAAGCCTTAAATACCATCTTCAGCTAAAGACAAAGGAGGATGTTGGCGGTGGTTGTTTTGGAATTTAAAGGGGAGGAAGGCAATTCACGTGGAGATGGAAAAGCAAATGTTTGGTCAACAAATGTTTGCCGTACCTTGCAAAGACAATGAGACTTGGAGAGGACTTTGATCAAGTGGACCTCGCCAGGCTCCTCCCTGTCCCACACCTAGTTCATACTATAGTTATCCGGTGGTGATAGCTCTTTCCTGAAACAGGCCTTCTATCTTCAATCCTTTTAAGCAGTTAGGGGGAAAGTCAAAGTTTTTTTCAGAGTCTTTTTTTCTTAAAAATAATCAAGCCAAAGAGACACACTTTGGGGTAGCAACTTCTGCTGCCCTACAAGGGCAAACATTAGTGGAGTAAAGAGAAGCAATATGCCAAGGCCAATTTCACAACCATCACATTGTTGTTCTTCACAACAGCCTTGGGCCATGGTGAGGTGAAGGAGAGAGTGATTGCAAGCCTGGCTTTGGAGTCGGATTGGGTTTGTGTCCCAGACCTCCAAAAACTCCCTGGGCGACTGTGGGCAGATTACTTCACCTCTAAATCCCAGTTCCCTCGTCTATAAAGTGGAGATAACGGCTCCTCACTCCTGGAGTTGCTGTGAGGATTAATCCAGGTGATACATATCTTCATGAGGACTGTCTATGCATTTGGATACCACACTTGGTTGTTTGGGAGGCAAATCATCTTGAATATTCTACAATAAAATATAACCAAATTTTGTGGAGTTGCAGTCAATTCAGTTTAATGACTAAAATGGCTAAGTGACTAAAAACACTGCTTGTCCTTTTGCTTTACAGTATTATATGTGCCATTTTATAGATCAGAAAACAGATTCAGAAAAACAGTGTAACCTGCTCAAGAAGCAAAGCTGCTAAATGGTAGTGCTGGGGCACAGAGGAGCCCAGGATTCTCTCCAGTGTGAAGAGGGCACTCACGTGCTGTACCTGGGGCCTGAATATGCACACACAGACACACACACAAGCACACATGTAGACACACACATAGAACACGCGTATACTCATATACAGTAATACACAGATATGCATGTGCGTAAACACACGTGAGCACTCAGAGACATACACACAAACGCATGTGGGCAGATACACAGAACACACATACACAGAGACATGCACATGCCCCTTATATAGCTTGTATCTATTCATTTGGATAATTGAGCTGCAGCTTGAAATATGAAGGTTCTTTCCTTTCTGTTTCTTAAGTCTCCTTAAGCCTGGTTCATAGTCCCTTAGGGAGAAGGCCAGTCAATTCCCTGAAGAACAAAGGGAAGTGTTTCTTTTCCTAGGCGCAAACATAGGCTTCTCCTGCCTAGTAATTTGTGACATTCTTTCAAGAAAGTCAACACACTGCCCTCCTTTTTACCTGATAATTTTAAGTGTCCAGCACTAAGGCTTTTTCTGAAATTCTTTTACTTTTGACATAGATTTTATGTATCAAGCGTAGTATCTATTGGCATTCTCATAATGAAGGAACACTCGAAAGTGGCAAAAAAAAAAAAAAAGAAAAAAGAAGTCTCTTTGTAGCCTTGATTCTGTCTCTTACCAACTGTGTAACCCTGACAAAATATTTAACCTTTCCAATTTGAATTTCATCATCAGTAGAATGAGAGGGTTGGACTCGGCGAGTTCTAAAATACCATCCAATACTGAAATTTGGGAGCTCTGTTCATGGCTCATAGCTCTACAGTATGCCTGATGGCATTATGAGTCATGGACCACTTGATTTTGGCAATGGAAGAGGATACTCTTCCCAACTACCTGGCTCACCTAATTAAATATTCAGCACACAGTCCACGTCTATTCTCCTAGAAGGAAAGGGAGGAGAGGATAGTCTTCAAATTGTAGCCTCAAAGAAACTAAGTGAGATGATGATTTGAAAGTGCCTAATTTTCTTTCTGTTCCATACCTGGTGCTCGGAAATGCCTGTGGAATCCTCTACAGTTGAAGGCCGGGCTGGTAAATGTGGCTGGCCTGTCCACACTCACTAAGCTTCACAGTAGGTTACAATCAGAGACCTGACATCAGCTAAATAAACACATGGAGAGGGCGTGGTCTCTCCAGCCTCCCAAACCACCGTGGAGACTAGTTCAGTTTGGGGGATGCTCTGTCATCAGTCCTTCATCCATGCAAGCTATATGGAGTAAAAAGTGCTTTCAATTAAATTGAATTATTTAATAGCAAAAATCTTCAACTCAGTGTTGCCTCTGGACAGTAGTTCACTTGAAAATCCTGTCAACCTGAAGACTGATCCACTCTAGAAGTCCTAAATAATAAATAATAAAAATGGCACCTCAAATGAGTTTCAAGGGATTGCCATGCAATCTGGGCTAAGCAGGAATCTTTCTAGCATCTCCTTTATTTTTGAACATCATTACTCTGGAGGCACTCTCGTACTTAATGTGCTAACCCTGGGTCACGTGAAAATCCCATTTAAGGATAGAAAAAGATCCTGCCAGGTCACGTTTGACACAGCCTCAGTGTGACTATAAGACAATTGGAAAAAAAGCTGTGGGAAGAGGGTGTTAGGGATTGAGGGTTTTCATTTTGCTCTGTTTCTTGTGTGACTATAAACATTCTTAATTATCCTTTATCTAAAAATGTAAGCTGATGGGGGTTCATGAAAAAGGATCCTGGTTTCATGAGACATAGGAGGTATAACTGCCTTAAAGAAAGTCTGTCAGAAACCTATGTATGAATTTTTGGCTCACTTTCTGCTTAAAAAATGTTACCATTAATTGGCTGTCTATTACATGGCCAATGCTTTATATGTATTGTTTCTGTTCTTCACAGCTATACCCTGAGGTAAGTATTTTTTGTCCTAAGTTTACAATTGAGAATCTTGAGGCCCGGAGTGGTTATATAATGTGTTTAGTTGGGGTCATACAACTAGCAAGCGGCCAGCTAGACTATGAAACCTCATCTTTGTGAATCCAAAGCCCCTAAGCTTTTAGAGCAAGCCTAGGTGTCCCTCCTACCAATTTAATTTGGGTCTTAAGTGGCCGGATTTCAAATGAGTTAATGCAAGACAAAAGGGCTGAGTTGATGACTCTTTTCCTCTCAGTTACGCATGGTGAAGTTGGGGATTTGGAAGCGAGCATGCGCGTGTTGGACAGGGGTGCAGAAGGATCAGAAAGAACAGCGATTGTGGAAAGTGGACAGGATCGGTCACTGCATTTCCTATAAAGGTCCAAGTTTAATCCAGTCATGAGGAACCCAGAGGGACTTCCAAATTCTTTTTGTGATCTTGGAATTGTATTTATGTCTGCTGCTAGAAATTATGTCAAGTCTTCTGAAACAAAACAGAATCAATGCCCATCCTTTTCTCCAAGCTCCTGCTGTTTCCCTGTGGTATGATTAGTTATTCATGGTGTGGCTAGTTAGGTAGGGTTTGCATGCTTAGAATCACTGGCACACTTGAACTAATAGGAATAGCAATTGTTTTAAACTTTAGCAGATGTGAACAATACTGCTGTCATCCAACTTTGCTCTCATTCCTTTCTCCACTACACAGCTGAAATGTTCACATTCTTTGTGATAGAAAGTGCATATAACATGGATGACATATAAAGCTTTTAATTGTAAAAAATTATATGTTGGAATCTCTGGCTTCTCTGGAGACTTGAGTTCAAATGGTCAAAGAACCACCAACTAACTGTGTAGCTCTAGACAATTCCTCTAACCTCACCTGTGAAATTAGAGGATTGGAATAGATGGCCTCTGTCTTTGGAACATGGAAATACTCAAAGGTCCTCTAAAAGACGCTTCCATTTCAGCAATAAATGTCAACTTGCTTTCCATGGTACTGCTATTTGAAATGTAGGCCTCCGGTTTTAATCAAATGGAACATCTACCTTACAGTACAGGTTAGATAAATTGAGTAATTGCACCAACTTGGCCAAAGCTCATTTAAGACATCTAACACTCAAGACACACTGTCTAATGGTCACATTAACTAAATTCAGTAGCTGCTCTTCCTCGCTTTGAATTAGATATCAGGAAAAAAGCTTCTTTAACTTCTTATCAGAGCACCTTTCAAAATGGCCCTCAGTGGATTGTAATTTAGTTACAATTTTAACTTTTACCTTTAAAGTATGATATTTGAAAAGCTTTATTTTATCTTTCCTTAGAGTTACTCATTCATGATGTCACTTACTGTATTTCAAGAAAACATTATAAACTCCTACTTTAAAGAAGTTTTATCTTCCCAGCAAATTAATTTTCATCATCTCTGCAATTAGAAAATCATAACTATATAATTCAGTGTTTTTTCATTTGCTTTGGCCATCAGAAAGGCTAGTCAATTTTTCCCCCTAGTGTTCAAAATTCACTCAACCGAGGTGTCTGAAAGCATCTTTTATTTCTGCTTTCTTTAGACATTTTTTGTCCTATTTTATCTTAGAGCATCTTGTGTTCTATTCATAGGTACAGATCTATTAAGAGGTACAGCTCAAGTCCTCTTAGAAGTAGGAAAAGTCCAAGTTAGAATCCTTTTATTTTTAAACAACGGCAAATCTGTCCTGTTTACCACTATTTCTCTAGCACCTAGGACTGTGTTTGGCAAGTATTTGTTGAATAAAGAATGAATGAATTTGTGTGTGAATCAATGTTTTCCAGTCTACATATAACTGTTAGTGCCTACAAACATAGATTCCCTACCCACCACACAAGAGGGGCCAAATAAAAACTGGAACACCAGGCTTATGGCAAGGAAAGGGTTTTCATTTCAGATGATATCAGCCAGGAGACAAGAGTGAGCCCTCAAATTTGTCTCATCTCTTTTCATTTCCCCAAAAGATGGGAGGCCAAAGGGGTTAAAGGTTTTTGAGGAATGTAGCTGCTTGTAGAGAGGGCAGTGGGGGTTAGTCAGTGGCCTTGCTGGTCAGAGCTTTCCCACCAGCCTGCCTTTGGCCTTGGGATGCTGCTTTTACGGAGGAGGAGGAGATGATAAGGAATCCAGGTGGCTGTCCTT
Organism: Equus quagga; assembly: GCF_021613505.1. Lineage (NCBI taxonomy): Eukaryota > Metazoa > Chordata > Mammalia > Perissodactyla > Equidae > Equus > Equus quagga. The sequence continues at coordinate 106,156,160 of NC_060271.1, forward strand.
GGCTGATCTGACTCCATAGGATAGTAGATTCTGGAGCCAGGGAGCCAGGGAAAGAGTGCTTTGCTTTTAACCCCATATATGCTGGGTTTGATGTAGGGGGACTGATATCAAGGCTGGCATCATAACTAGATTAAAAACTTGTTTTCACTACATCATACTGCCATATCTGACCTAGAAAAAAATCTATATAAATATGTATGTACTCTCACATACACATATGCCACATTTCAAAGAGAGTTTCAGACATATTTAATTCATATATAATAAATACATATACACAGGACATGGGGATACACATAAGCATGTATTTGTCCGTATAAAATATATTTTTGCATGTGCAAATTGCATATGCAAGTCTGTATTAAAATAGCATTTTCTGCCAATTTTCTTAGTGGAATTTTAGTGTTATTTGGCTGCTAGTCATGATCCTAACTGAGAAAGAGGAAAAGCGGAGGGCATGAGTAAGAAAAAGGATGACAGTAAGTTCCAGAGAGGAAACTGTTTATGGGAGAATGTCTAGGGCCATGTTGATAGGTAGGCCAAGCAAATGTAGGATATCCATCAGCTTAAAAATGTCAGTGGTGGCAGGGTAAGATGTTGAATCAGTAGCTTCAACTCCCAGTTTCAGAACGAGGCAGGCCAGCTACACAGGGTGAGGCTACAAGAGGGCGGGAGAAAGAAGCAATTATTTTCTGGCCCATGGATATGCTTTAGCTGATATTTCTGAAAAGAATATTGGCTTGTTGGGCTGTTTCTCTCTTAAATTACTTATTACAAAATCTTGAGGAAAACACAGTGTTGAAGTCTCCAGAATGATTCAGCACTCTTATTTGTAAGCCTGAAGTCACGTCTCTAATGCGGCTTTTGTCTGGAGAGGCAGCAGCCCAGGTCTGCAAACAATGCGCCATCACTGGATCCAGGAGCTCTTTTGCTGGCATCGGCTTCAGCGATGTGAATACAGTTTTAGCAGTTGCTGACAAATCAACGCACAGGGCATGGGGGGCTTTTCATCCCCAGGCGGGAGCCTTTGCACACTGTTTTCAGTGGGGGATACGTTTCAGCATAATCCAAAGAGGTGGAGGGAGGTGAAAACGGAGCCACTTCCCCACCACACAGAGCCCCCCCCCAAGGCAGAGAGGAGCCTCATAAAAGTGACTTGCAGCATTAATTCTTGCTGTTCACAGCCTGCTCTCTTGGTAAAGACCTTGTCATTTTGCCTCCTGCCATCAAAAGCCACTTGCCTGAACCAACAGGCTTTGACACAACCCCCGCCCCACCCCCACACGTCTCTCCTGCCTTGCCTTTGCCTTGTTGTGTCCGGCTGGATGTTGTGTCTTATGTCCTGTTAGAGCGTCTTGGACCAGAATCCTGGTAGGGACCCAAAAAGGAGCTTACTGATCAGCTATTCCAACCTTCCCGGTTTTTGATAAACAAGAAGCTGAGACCAGAGAGAGAAAGAATTTCATCCCAGGTCACACAGAGCCTGTTTTAGAATCCAAGGTGCTTGCTACCATACAGCATTGCTCTCATTTCTCTTTTAAAGTTGGCATTTGTGGAACCAGTACCTTAGCCCTTATGCCATGCCTGTCCCCTGATGTTACCTGTTGCCTCAGATGTTACCTCAGAGCCAATCTTCCTCACCACAAAAAAAAAAAAAAAAGCCACTGGCAGTCAGACAAACTTGACTGTCAACACCCACCTTAGCCAGCCTCCCCTCTAAAAAGAGTGTTTATAAGCAGTGAGGGACTGGAGATGTTCCACCTGAATTCCACTAATGAGCTAATTCTCCCATCAAAACTGATTTTACTACATGTAAGATTATAGTTTCTCTTTAAAATCTCATTTATCTTTTCACAGCACCAAAGATAAGGTCGGTAATGGCTATCCTCAATTTCCAGGAGAAGAAAGTGAAGCACATGGAGAGTCTGTGAGGTGCTCAAGAACATTAAATCATCGGAGCCTCTTTGTTGTCAGTGGAGGGCTGAATTTACTGGGTCTCATTGAAAATCATAACAGAGAGAAGGAAACAAGGCTGAGCCAATGAGGGGTGCCCTGAGTAATTGCAATCACTTCATATTGTGCAAACTGAGGCCATGATTAGAATCTTAGACACTCAACTTATATCTCCACTTTGCCAGCAAATCAACTTATAAACCCCATGATCAGAACAAAGCCCCTTCCAGGGATCCCGAGACCAGGAGAGCAGTCATGGGGGGGTGAGGGATGGGGGGGAAGATGTCATTGCTGAAGAGCTAACTAGAGTCCTACCTATTTGCTACACAGAGTGCTACCCCAAAGATGAAAGGAAAACAAGACTTTTTAGGAAGAAGAAAGGGAGTAGAGCCATCCATTCTTTCCCCGAAGGAGCATTCATTATTTTATATATGGTGCCATATGCAGAGGGTTATTTTAAGGAGGGTAGTTGTTGCCCAATTGCACTTTTCATAAAACAATGCCAGATAAGCTTAGATTTCATCAGAATGGATTTTTGCTGGACAAAACACAGAAATTTTTCTCTCTGGAAACAGTGGGTCAAGTATTTTCAGTGAAGTGGTGGAAAGAGTTTTAGATCTCACAAGCAAGTTACTTAAACGTTCTGAGCCTTGGTTTCTTCACCTTTAAAATGGAGAAAATAATCCCTACTTTAGCAGATTGCTGAGAGGAGGAAGATTAAGTAGGATGTATGTATTTGCCCGTGTGCATAAAGGTAGCCCTCAGTAAGTGGACCTGAATTCCTGCTTAATCACTGCAGCGTCTTCAGAGAATCTGGACAGTCCTTGTGTCTCTCTGCATGTAGGGCAGCCTTTGATACACATCCATCCTTTATAAAAATTTCAACATTTTCCTAGGACATAATACTGATTTTTTTGTTGTTGTTGAAAATTACAGGATTATTGCTGCCCGAGCAGTTCCTCCAAGGCTCAGCTTCCCACACTCCAGGAGGCTAATTCAGCCGCAGCTGCTGATATTTACAAAGTGTTATCAGAGCCCTCAGGCCAGTCTTAGAATCTGTGCCCACGTAATACCCAACGTAACTAAACCATCTAAACTAGCAGGAGGTATCCACACTGGCTGAGTATCAGTTCTACTTGTTGAGGGCTTATTTCTTAGATGTTCGAGTCTGCAGGCAATATGCTTCTCTATTGCAGGAGCCTGGAATTCTGTTCAACCTACCATCAATAAGGGTAAGAGGACACTCTGAATTTTAAGATTCTTAGCCTGACGTGGAGTTATTTTTCACAAACAAAGCTTGGTGCAAAAACACACCCACCTAATTATGTCAATCTCTGATCATTTGGAACACTCAGTTCACATAGAGGAATTCTTGAAAGAGAGAGGCTGAGCTTTCGATTTTCAGCTTTAAACCGATTCATTTTGCTAATAACCCAACTTGCATGGAGGTAGAATTCCTTAGTGGATCTGTTTTTCATTTTGACAGTAGCTATGTTTGCTGAGAAATATTTCTGTCACATTAGATATGTCTTATGCTGTGTTAACCATCCTAGCAAGGTCCATAATGGCCTAAGCTGGTAAGCATACTGTTTTTTGTGGAAAATGTCACCCAAGGGTTCATTTGTTCCAGACAGGGTTGAAAGTTATTTGCAGAGAAGGAGTTGCCTCCTAGCATCCCTTCGGTACTGTCACAGATACCTGTCCCTAACCCCCCAAGATGAGTGGAAACTAGCACTGGTCCCATGGGGCAGAATGACCCATAGCTGCCTCTGGCTTGTAAGTAGTGTAGAGGGAGCGAGTAAAAACCACTGAGTTTAGCTCAAGCCCTTATATGTCAAACACACACACACACACACACACACACACACACACACACGGATATGAGAGAGCAAGAGAATAAAATTTCATCAATTGAATCGCAGTTCTCAGTTTTGTCTCTTCAAATGAGAAGGGGTAAATTCGCTGTTTGCTAAGGTCTTTCATCTTAAACATTTTATGATGCTGTCAGAACCTTTGAAAGCAAAGAGAAGTGGAAATGTACAACGGAAGAGGAGAACTTGCTCTGTAATTACCATTTTTCAGGTTGCAAAAAGAAAGTGACAGTTATGGAGGAGAGAGCCCATTCAGTCAAATTAGCTTGTTAATTTGTTTGAAGGCAACAAATCTTTGTGGTTAGAAACTAAAGAGACACAAAATCAAATCAACCCCACTTGGAAAAAAAGGAATGAAATTCCAGAACAAAATTATGCCAAAAACAGTGTGTGTAGAATGTAGAAAACCACTATAGTGATGTAGCTTAGTTATTCATTGTCTGTTACACAGGGCTGCTGAGTAACACTTCTTGGGCTCAAGAGATCGTACAGATGGCTGTGTGGTTGGCCACAGATGTCATCGTAGAGCCATCTTGTCATGCTCCTGGAAAGCTTTCTGATCATGTTCATTATTCCCATAGTTGGAGAATACTCTTGCAAAATAAAAATGGACTAATTATAGGCAAATGAATACCTAGAAGGAATCAAAAGTCAGACACTTCCTCAAATTGATAGCAGCATACATTCCCCAAACTGCTTTCTGTTACAGACTTGTGATGATGTAGGCCAATTTCCCAAATTGTAGACTGACGAGCTAGATGCAAACCATGATGTTTGATTCCAAACTAGATGGTTCACCTCTGATAAATAGAAATGGAAATGAGAACTCTAAATCTCTCTGAAGTAGAGATTCCAAAGTGGTCATAACCATGATGCCCTCCCTTTATTTATTGTCTTGTTTCCTGTGTTTAGTTGATCCCTAAGGGCTTGAGAAAGAGCATACCGTTGACTCTGCCAAAAATATATGTAGAAAATAAATCATATCTAGAAAATAAATTAGAATACAAACATTGCTGACAGTGCATCGGTGTTTTCACATTCCTACAAAAAGGCAACATTGCCTATAGCACTAAGCATTGTATTTATATAGCACTGCTCCTCACCCTGCTTCAGCAAGACATCATGTATAGTAAGATGTTCCCTGGGCTGTGAGATCAAATCCTGACTCAGCCACTTACCAACTGTGTGATTATTTTAGAAAGTCACTTACATTCTCTGAACTTCAGGTCTTGATATGTACAATGAGAGTAATAATGCCTACCTCACAGTGTTATTGTAAGGATTAAATAAGGTCAGGTATGTAAAAAAAATTTAGCTCAGTGCCTGTCACTTGGTAGACACCCCATCGTATTCTCTCCCTCTGTTCCTTTCTTCTTTCTTTTATTAAAATCAAGCAGCTCGGGGAAGCTGTAATGATAATGGCTCATTCAAACAGAATATAGATTCTGTGAAATCAGGATACTCAAGTTGTATTGATTTACCGCCTTCCTTCTGACAAGTACCAGTGATGGCATATGGCACATCTGTCTGTAAAGGGGTTTACAGTTTTGCCAAGGACTGCGACATTTCCTCTGCTGGGCCTCACCATTGTGATGTGGGAGTTAGGAAAGTCATTTAACAGATGAGGCACTGAGGCTCAGGAAGGTCAAGTGTTTGCCCCCAAATAAGCTAGAACCAGAAACTGACAAGTCTTCCGACCCAAGTGTCCACTACACCCCAGCAACCTCTTTTTCTGGTTCTCAAAGCTCTCCCCAGGGCCAAACCCTGAGCACGTCTGGAGGGATATAAACTAACACCTGGTTTAGTTCAGACGCTGTGTTGTCTGCAGCTGCCAAGCCCAGGGGTTCCCTTTCGTGATCAGTTGTTCTGATGATGTCCTTGTTCTCATGCTCCAGAGCAGGGTCAGTGCAAGTACCATTATATCAATAGTTGAAGTGATACTCTCTCCATTATCTGTGGTTTTAATGACTTGGCTGTTTTTGCAGTTATATTTAGGAAGTCCAACACGTATCAAGGAAACCATTTAAAAGGCCATGGGAACAATTAATCGAATACAGCTTGTTTGTTATCTTTCCATTAGTGGAATCCATAAAGCTGAAAAGAAGGATTCTGAGATAAGAGGATCCTTTGCTTGGGATCCTATAAAAGGAAATGCACCAAACTGCTTGTTTCTTTGTTAATGCAGAGGAGAGACTCAAAAGAATTCCATAGCCTCCAGTAACCCCAAGCTGGCAAATGTACAGAACCAGCAGATTACTGTCATGTTTGCCGTCACATAAAAGATGCTCCCAGGTGGTTTTTTTAAATGCTCCACTGCTCTTCACAGGGAACAGACTTTAAGTATAGTCCAGATGGTGATGGATGAACATAATATTTCTTTGTCCTTCTCCAAGACTGGGTAATTGTGTATCATGCATGGCAGTCAGTGGTCATTTTTATTATTTAAATGACATCTGAGTTGGAGATTAAAATTTGTAAAGAGCAGTGAGATCCCAGGAAAAAGGATGGGAAGCCACTTCTACTTTCAAATGCAGTAAAACAGATGGGCCTTCCATTCCAGACTTAAGCATTAAAATATTTAAGATTCCTTATAATGCTGGAAGCCTACAGAAGGAAATGTCTGTCTGCCTGTCTGTCTCTCTCTCTCTCTCTCTTACACACACACACACTTTTTGCATTGTACACTTCTAGGTCACCAACTTAATTCCAGAGGGCAAGATTAAATTGTTTCTAAAAGCCTAGAATGTAACCTTAGGACCCAGCGTGTGGGCTAAGCAATGAAATAATGACGGCAAACACAGTAACAATTCTAAGTGGAGGAAAATAATGATACCTACCATGATAATCATTCTTTTGAAATATTCTCAAACACTTTGCAGAAATGATCTAATTATTCCCCTGCACATCTCTCATGGGAAAGGTATTATTATTTCCATCTTGAAGACAAATATAATGTCTACTCTCAATTTATGAGTGTCATTTCTTTTGAGAAGTTTCATTATTTGTTTTCTTGTTCATCTTCACAAATATGAGACTTAGACACCGCAAATTAAGTAATTTTGCAGAGTTAAAAGGCAGAATAATCTGTTTCTGTGAATGATTGATTAAAATTCAGTGTTTCCCAAACTGTTTGAATCATATACCCTGTGAAATTATAAAATAATTATAACTAGAAAGTCTAGCTCTTTTTCTGAGCTTTCTTGGGGTTTGTGCAACCCCTCCCCCCCTTGGCATAGGGAATGGGGGAGAAGAGGAGACAGAGAAACAATTAAGATGGTTCTCTTCTTCCTCCCTCCCTCACATAAGCCCTGAAAATTGCAGCTGACAGAGTGAGTTCTACCTGGAGCCAAAAGGGAAATGGGAAGAAAAGTGAAAGAAGGAAAAAAATAAGAAGTGGATAAGGAGACAAGAAAGGAATGAGTAAGAGAAACAGGGACTGGCTGTTCCCACATATCAGTGTTATGACTGCCAAAGGGGTGCTGCATTCGTTTGCCGTTTGCGAGTGCTGCCATAAACAAATACCAGAGACTGAATGGCATAAACAATAGAAATTAATGTTCTCACAGTTCTGGAGGATAGAAGTCCCAGACCAAGGTGCTGGTGGTTTGGTTTCTCCAGAGGCCTCTCTCCTTGACTTGGGAGAAGGGAGGGCCGCTTTCTTACTGTGTCCTCACTTGGTCTTTCCTCCACGTGTGCGCATCCCTGCTGTCTCTCTGGGTGTCCCGATTTTCTCTTCTTATAAACACACCAGTCAGATTGAATTAGGGCCCACCCTAACAGCTTCATTTTAACTTAAGCATCTCTTTAAAGGCCTTGTTTCCAAATACAGTCACATTCTGAGGTACTAGGGCTCAGGGCTTTGACATACGAATTTGGGGGAGACACAGTTGAGCCCATAACATGGGCTTTTATTTAAAAGCATCTGCTTTCAGGCAAGGACGATATTAGAAATATGTAGTAACCTTGTAGGAAACTTGTTAACAGGGAACTGAGGCACATTAAAATTTTCAAGAGTTTGTTTGAGCAAACATGGATTCAGATGGGGCAGAACCAAACCAAAAGTGGTTTAGGAGCTCTCCACCAACAGGACCTGGCAGGGTGCCAGAGGCGGGGGGGGGGGGGGGGGGGGGGGGGGGGGGGGGGGGGGGGGGGGGGGGGGGAGGGAGGGGACACTTTGACAGAGCAGAGGTGGAAGTGGAAGCGAAGCAAGGAAATTGGCTGTAGCTTAAGTGGTCACCTTATATGGGAAAGCCTAGGTGGCTGTTTGTGATTGGTTGTTCTTAAATTCAGCTTTCTTAGACCCACGTGTGTTTACAGTCATTGACTCTGGGTTAGGTTTTGATTGCTTACGTAGGCTACCAAGGCATCAGAGCCAACCCAATCTAAGGCCTCCTTGTTTAATAACTTTAACACCGTCAGCAATGCTTTTTCACTCTAGCCTGTCACACAGTTTTCCATCAGCTGCCCTGACACAAGCTCCCTCCTAGTTGGTCTCTGTAGGGGACCCCATTCATCTGCTGGGGGCTTCCTCCCAGCCGGTTGTTGGAGACCTTCTGAAGCCTCAAAGGTGAGGCTGATTTCTCCACAGATCCCCGAAGACTGTTCACATACTAATTCTGCCCATGTGCTCTTGAAGACTAGGCCATTGCCTCTTCTCTCTTCCTGTAAGAGGGCAGGTGACAAAATCAGACTTTCTTCTTTTCATCTTTTGTGAGAGGCGCTTTTCCCTCAAACCTCCTCTGCTTCAAGTGGGTTTCCCAGTCGTGATCTGCACCAGATGGTCTCACCACAGAGTGTCTCCTGAAGAGCTCCCGCATTTGCTCCGTGCTGGCAGTGTCAGGTCGTGGAGTCAGCTGGAAAGGTTGCTGGCCTCACCTGCTGCCAGCTGCATCAGCTGAAGAACAGTAGGTCTCTGGTAACAAGGTGGGGGTGCTGAGAGCGGTGGACAAAGTCCTCAAGGAGAAATTCTTCCTTCCAAAATGGCAACAAAGCACGTGAATATATATTTGCCACCCCTTCAAGAAGAGTGGACATTCAATATCCCCACTTTAAAATCTGTGAATGGGAATTGTATCACATTATAAATGAAATCTCTGTGTTAGAATACTGTTATTGATATCCTGATGCCTTTAAGTAGTAAGCATTCTGCATTTCTTTGTACGTTGATAGTAGGATGTAATTGGCAGAATTGTGATATGTGTATATATTGTGTAATTAAATAGTTATATAAAGTCAATGGAAATTCATGCATGCATGCGTTCATTTAACAAGCACTTAGACAGCTTATTCCTCATGCTGGAGATAGGATCAAACACTAGCAAAACAAAAATGAACAAATTCCTGCTCTTGAAGAGCACACAGTCAACTGGAGAAGAGAGGAAAGTGAACAGGCACAATCTAATTGAGCGTGCATGAGAATCACCTGGAGGGGTTGTTCAAACACAGACTGCTGTGCCACCCCCTCCGCCCCGTGCCACCCCCCTAGTTTCTGATTCATTGGAACCAGGAATTTGCATTTCTAACAAGTTCCCTGATGATGCTGATGCTGCTGGTTCAGGATCACCCTTTGAGAACCACTCCTCTAGTGTTCCAAGAGTTGGGGAGCTGTGGAAGCTTTGAGAAGGAGTCCCAGCACTGGCTGGAGGGTGAGGGGGTCAGAGAAGGTTTCACACAGGAAGTGAGTTTTAAAGGGATGAGTGCAGAGAGATAAGGAGGGAGAGATTAGGACATGCCAAGAACGTTTACTTCTAAAGGACAAAAGTAGGAGAAAGTACATATGGTTTGAAAAAATGCAAATACTTCCATTTAACTAGGATGAAGTTTGAGTTTGAAGTCATTGCAGGAGATGAAGCTGGAGAAATATGCAGCACTCAGAGCTGTGATTGAGGGCCCTGTTTGAACATTGTTCTGTAGGTGATTATATGACCATCCCCAGAGCTGGACTCCCAGCTGGAAGGAAAGAACCCAGGTAGAAGAACTCTGTCATAGTTATCTTTCATCAAGAAGGCTTCTTTCTGAGCCTGGCACAAGGCTTTTCAGCCCTTTGGAAGAAATCATTTTCATTTCTCTGAAATGACAAATCTCACTGGACGTGATAAGAGAGTGGAAAGAGTGTATTGATTGCAAATAACTAGAAATTGATGGCGGGGGGTAAACTTTTTGCCATTGACCCATGAGCCACAGTAAGGGGGCATGTCAGTATGTTAATAATTAATTGGTTAATTATGATTGACTCTTAGAAAACCTCAAATTTCACCCACCTCTACCGGCCTCCTGATCACTCAGAGGGGAGGGATGACAGGCCTAGGAAGGAAGGAGTGGGAGAGAGGAAGAATGGGTTGTGATGAAATGTGCTTCATTCCTTTCTCTTTAGGGGAAGATGATGATGACGATGAATGTGGGGAGGAGAAGCTGCCCTCCTGTTTCGATTATGTGATGCACTTTCTGACTGTGTTCTGGAAGGTTCTCTTCGCCTTCGTGCCCCCTACAGAATACTGGAATGGCTGGGCATGTTTCATTGTCTCCATCCTCATGATTGGCGTACTGACAGCTTTCATTGGAGACCTGGCTTCCCACTTCGGCTGCACCATTGGCCTGAAAGATTCTGTGACTGCAGTGGTGTTCGTCGCACTTGGAACTTCAGTACCAGGTAGAGAATACATTCATAGATGATTCCCCCAGAAGTGGAAGCCCATTTGCCTTCGTAGCCTCTTCTTTCCTACAATTTCAAGGAGCATGATTACAAACTAGGCCTATGAAAGATGAGAGCCTAGAGATATAAATGATAGCACTGCCAGAACATTGTCTTGGCATTTTGCAAGGTTAGAAGGCTGGTGAGTATCATCATGATGACAGGAACGTCCTCCCAGAGGGACTGCATGACCTGCATGGAGAGAGCAGTTTGGTTTGACGGATAGATTGATAGATCAGCTTCCCATTACAATTAGCACTTTCAAAAACATAAAATTACGGAATTGTCTTTAAGAACAACATTTCTGTCTTTTATATATTTAGTAAAGTTTGGATGGTTTCCATAAAACTCTGTATTCGTTGGGTTACTAAAATAAATACTTACTGAAGACCTGATACAATATTTTCTTGACCCAAGTATTAATGGGTATAAGTAAAAAGAAGCAGACATTGATCAGGACAAGGAAAAAGCAATCCTGACCAAAGTGAGCAGGCCAGGTGCTCATTTCGTGGACATTCCTTCGTGCATTCCTTGTAAGCTGACTTTTCTTCCAACTTACAACTGTAGTTCATTATGTCTGCTCAGACTTCTAAGATATCATCCTCCCAAATGTGACATTGACAATAATAATTCTCAAACTTTGGTGGACATCAAAATTACCCTGGAGCTTGTTGAAAAAATGCAAGTGCCTGCAACCCATCACCAACCTCTGGAATCAGAAGATCTAGAGGAAGGCGCCATAAACAAGTGTTTTAAGCTCACAGGTGATTCTGGTGCCCATCAGAGCTTATTGTCACTGAAGCTCTGGACCTACTCCCTAGTACTAGTTGACATTTGCACAGATGTACAGCCTTTAACTGAGCCACGAGACTCACATTCTCTACCAAATAGCAGGTCAATGACAAGCATTACAGTGGGCTTGGGGAAAGGCAGGACTTGTCCACTTTCCACCTCGGCCACAGCCTTGATATAAACGCTGTGAGTTCTTCTAACACTTGCCATAGTTGGCAACCTAGGCTTTTAGTTCTGAGCCTGGAAACAAGGATAGTTTAAATCATGTGTATCTCTTCACTGCAGTTCACTAGCTGTTCTGCCCTCAGAACTTCATAGTCTCAGTGACTGGGTAAGTGTCTTAACCTCTCTGAGCGTTGGTTTCTTTATTCATAAAACAGGACTAACCATACTTAACTTGAGGAATTGTGGAAAGAACTGGAGAAAATATCTATAAATTATGCACCCAGTTAAAGCATCTGGGACATAGAAGGAATTCAATAAAAAAGCAGCGTTTGTGATTATTATTTATGTTGAATAGCTAAGGATGATCTGACCAGCATAAATCTATACACTTCATCCTTAAGTAGCCAGGGATGAATTGTCCAGATTTATACTGGTCAGCCGTAGCACATGGTGTTTTCCAACTGCTCGACCCTTTGGGAGTCCTAATCAAGGGGCCCAGCATGGTTTTGGTGTCCACCTGAATTAATGGAGGAGCCAGGGGATTGAGAGTATGCTTACTCCTGCCTTAGTGAGCAGGGCTGTGCAAAGCCTGCCAGCTGACTGCTCATCCTCAGAGGAGAGCAGACTGGCTCTCAACCCCAGCTGTGTTCTAGCAGCTCCACATTTATTTTGAATTTGTTCCAAAAATGACCAGAAATGTATCAAGCAGGAGGAAAAACTTTAAATATTCATATTTCAAGTTGCTTTGTTTAGAGAGCGTTATCCTTCGCTCTCTCTTGAGGTTATTGTAGGAAAATATGTTTTAGGGTCTACTTTCCCTAAGGCTTGAATCACTGCAACAAATGGTGCCCAAGTTGGCACACGCTGTTGGCCATGGTTTAACCCTTGAGGACAGTATGTGCAAATTATGTTAATGAAGGCAAAATTAGGTCTCTCTTGACAGTTACTGAAAATCAGCCTGCCTTTCTGGAAAGTCAGCAGTTGGTCCTACCAAATCTATCTCTTGCTTTCAAAAGGACAAAAAAAATGATTTTCCTATATCAATTCCTTTTTTCTAAAAATGTGATTTTTTAATTTTCCAACTCCTCATCTCAATACCTGGCTTCTTTTTCTATATACCCATCTTCCCAAATGGCTCTGTGCATCTCTTGTATTAATAAACTCTTTTGAAAAGTATGGCAGCCATATGATTAATTTTTTTTTCCCATAACATGAAATGTGGATTAAACCTTAGTGTTTGGCGGAGTCTTGTGTTCTGCCACTTAAAACCGGTTCAGAACCCAGGGGCATCAAGAGGTAAGAGAGCCTGTCGGGGAGAACACAGCGGAATCTTAGTTGTCAAAATGGTCTCCTTGCACTGCCATAAATTCTTCCTACTGGGAAACACATTTCTTTGCTCTGTTTTTGGGAGAATTCTTGTAATTTGCTGCGATATTAACTGTGCAGCACGCTCCCCAAACAATATATTCACAGGTAATCTCAGATAATCGTATGTATATAAAAGGACATTTCTCCCCTGGCCAAAAAGTTGTGCAAATTGAACAAGATGCTGAACGAACATCATATTTGACTTTATTCTTCAACTCTGATGATTCAGAGCAGTGATTTGTTATATCTCCTGACTCCTCAAAAAAAAAAAAAGAAAAGATGTTTTTGTTCCCAGATGACGAAGCCGGGTTGCTACAGGCAGAAGAAGAAAAAAGAAAAGGAATTCTCTTCACTTGTAGCCTAGCCTTAATCGGCATTGCCCTGGGGCCCAGCTTTTTCTCTGGGCTGATGTCTTGACACTTTTCCTAAAGTAGAAAGGCTTCTGGCTAGTGTCTGAGGTGTGCTGCTTCTGTCTAGGTGAGACTCTTAGATTGTGATGGCCTGACAGGCATTGAAAACTTATGCTACTCATCCTCTAGATATCTATATATCTCATTAAAAGTATTTTTTTTTACCATATTCTTCAAAATTTATGGAAAAAAGAGCTTATGACTTTCCAGGTGAGGCAGAGCTTCTTCCTCATATGAACTGGTAACAAATGGTCGTTATAATCTACTGGGAGAGAAGGACTCCTGAGGGTCTTCACTGCCCCTCAGCCTTAGGTATGTCGATGAGAGCTTAAAGACCATACCTGTTGGTAGAGGAAGGGCCTTCTTTTCCAGAATCACTCTTCTGCCTGTCTGGAGAAGAGGGGACTTTCCGAACAGTCTCTTCCCACCTCTAAGTGTTGAGTGAGCCAGAGCCTGGTCTCCAGCCCTCTTCTCTTCTTGGTCCATGCCCACTCCTTAGACCATCACATCAGTTTCCATGGCTTAAAGCAATATGCCAACGATTACCAAATGTCAATCGCCAGCCTGGACTTTCTCCTGAGCTCTCCATTCACATACCAACTGCCTTGCCTGTGTCAATGCTGGGTGGGAAAATTGCAGCTCAAAATTACCGTGTCCAAAGTAGGACTGTGGCTGTCCACTGCCTAACCACCTTATCCTTCAGCTGAACCTGTTCTTGCCAGATCTTGCATTTCTCAGGACAGCAGTATCATCATCCACCCCAGGTGTCCTTGATTCCTTTCTCCTCATCCCCAGAGTCAATCCATTTATAATTCCTGCAGATCTTTCCTCTAGAGTGTATCTCCATTGGACCCACTTAGCTCTCTCTCTACCACCACCTTCCTAGTCAAGGCACTGTTCTCTCCCGCTCAGACCTCTGCAGTAACCTCCTATCTGTCTCCTCGCTTCTGTTAGGGATTGTTTTCAGCTGTAAATCAGACCACATTACGGCTTACACTCTTCCAGCAGCTTCCTCTTTCACTTAGGATAAACTTCAAAAGCATCACTCTGGCTGACAAAGACCTAAGTGATTAGGCCCCTGCCTGTCTTTCCGTTCTGGATTCCTCTTTGCCCACTGGTCCTCAGCCCCACTGGCCTTTTTACTGTCTTCCCTGCACCAAGGTCATTCCTTTCTCAGGGTGGCACTAGCTGTCTAAAATGCTTTTGCTCTTCATTTACACAAGACCGGCTCTTTGTCTTCAATTATATCTCATCTCAAATGTCACTTTCCTAACCATGCAATGTGAAGTGGTCAACCAGTTCTTCTGCATTATAGCACCCTATTTTCTGTAGAGTATTTATTACTTTCTGGACTTTTTGGTTTACTTATTTTTGAATGTTATAATTGGCTAGCCCTCCTCAGTGATATGTAAGCTTCATGGGAGTAGAAACCTTGCCCTTTTTCTCTCTCTCTCTATTGTATCCCCGGCTCCTAGAATGATGCCTAGCTGACACATAAATAATGCAACTGTATGTGTGCATGTGTTTGTGTGTGTTGTGTATATAAATGATGTAGAAATCAGTCATTTACACATTAGTATGAGTTGGTTCCATCAGATTGCTTTCTGCCTCACACCTTCTAGCGACAGCTAAGAGTTAAAGCTATGATTGAGGGAGATGAACAGGAGATAATTCTGTAGTGTGGCTTATTTTTGAGGAAATCAATATATCTGAGTAATATATTATGGTCATAAGGGGCGAAAGTAAACTTACGAGCCCTGGGGTCTCAGAATAGAAGCGTTTGTTCCTCTGTCCTAATTTTGGCTACGGTGGGAACTGGGATGAGGAGCACAATCTTATTTTTGTGTCTCTTCTTCATTCTTTTCTCTGCTGTGCTTGCTGCTTCTGAGACCCAGAACTCAGGCCAGTACTTTTAAAATTTTAGGTGTACTCTGTGGAGTGCTAAGTAGGCATTTTGCAATAGCTGACGTGGGTCCATAAGCATGTTATATCGCATTGTTTCTACAGGAAAACAGGCTCAAAATTCAAGACAAAAAAGTGTAAAAAGGAACATTTGTAACCCAGACGTTTTTGTACTAGGGCCGCCTGTAATTGCATATTCTTTTACCTTACAATTATTTACTTGGGTAAAACTTGGGTATATTGGGACAAGACATTCCAGCCTATATACCAAATATGGATTTTCTTTTCATGTCTTGCTCCTATTGGAATCAAATAGAAGTAAGCATTCTGCTTTAATTACAGAGAAGACTCTTAGATGTTGATGAGTTAGGAATTTTTTTTTTTCCCCACTGAGGAAGATTTGCCCTGAGCTAACATCTGTGCAAGTCTTCCTCTATTTTGTTTGTGGGTCACTGCCATAGCATGGCTGCCAGCGAGTGGTGTAGGTCCATGCCTGGGAACTGAACCTGGCCCGCCAAATCAGAGAGCACTGAACTTAACCACTAGGCCACAGGGTCGTCCCCCAAGTTAGGAATATTTTTACCTCACTAAGTGCTACCTAGCTCTTTCTCCATCCATCTTGATTGGGCTGTGCTTGAAGCTTGCCTACTGCCTCCTTTATTTTTCCTTTATTGGCTCTTTATCCTGAGGCCAGAACAGCTTAAAAATTAGATATTCTAGGCTGTTCCTTAGCCTCTAGCATTGGCAGCTTTCCTGTTGGCTTCTGGTGTTTTGAATAGCCTTTGAATTCTGTCAAGTAGGAATTATTTCACTCTAGAGATTTTAGGGTATGAAGAGAAAGGAAATCTGTGATTTTAGGGGGTTTCCCCCTATTTTGTATGTAAAACTTGTTTAAGAAGTAAAACCTTACTTTAGAAAAAAATGTATGTCATTTTTAAGTTATATCACTTTGATTTCAAGATACCATAGGAAGAATTTGATGTAAAACTAGTCACACTGGCTGTTCTCTTTGTTCTCTTAGTGCAGCGTTAATGAATATGCACCAAGGGGATGTAATCGCAAGAGCTTTAGAACTGAATTGAGGAAACCAGACTTCTACCCATTACTCACTCTGTGGCTGGATCAGTTGCTTAACTCAGCCTCAGTTTTCTTGCCTGTGAAATAGGCATAATAAAACATGGCAATTTAAAGAGGATTAAGTAATATGGATCACAGAGCACTTCATCAACTGAAAATTGGTATAAAATGCAGGAAGTAATTATCATTATTTACACTGAGGTCATCTCTCAAAATGTCAAAAGGAATAGAAACCATCAGAAAATGAGAGTGAATGGGAAAAATTTTATGAACAAGGAAAGTATTTTAAATTTGCCACATAGCTCCATGGCGTGCTATGCATAAGCATTGTACATACATTATCTCTTATTTTCTTTAGGTTATATCATTAAATGTGAAGTGATTTTGCCTCCTCCCAATGTTTTTTTTTTTTTTGTCCCTTAGACTCTTCTCTTGACAATGAGAGTTTTGTATCTGTTTGGCACTGTGCTAGAAAACATTATATTATTTGTTTTTGCAACAAAAAAATTATTAGCTGTTCATAGTTTACATTTTTCAGTTTTTAATTTCCTGACTTCTAAGTACTCTTAAAACTAATATATTAACTAGTATAGTTAAGTGACAAGTATATTACAATTTATTATATCCTGCTGCTTTATTTCTCAGTGGGTCCCAAAGTAACTGGAATGGTTGCACAGCTTGTATACTGCAATCTCGAAGGGTCACCATAATCTAAATGACACCCTGGAAACATACAGGATATATATACATATCCATGGGTGTATATAATGGTGGCTCTGTCTAAAGGCCACTTTACAGTGTGTAGGAGAGTGAGCACCAGTATTGTCAGTTATGTGAGAAAATTAAGGCTCATAGACAATAAATGATTTGCCTGTATTTTCCCAGTTTATATTGATGGTAAATTGTGGAATCCATAGTCTCTCTCTTTTTTTATATTCTGGTACTTAATCACTCTATCATTCCACCTTGGATTTATTTTTAAAGTAAGCATTGCATACACTCTTTCCTTTAGATTGTACAATTTTTTGGAAATTACTCATTTCTCTCTTTGCCTCACTTTTAGTGTTTTCTACTTTTAAAGCAACAGTGGGAGAAGAGATCCAGGCTAGTGATATAAATTCGGGAGTCATCAGAATGTGGATGATGCACATGTTGGATCAGATTAATAGAAGAATGCTCAGACTTAGGAAGTAGAGACTTTGCAGTTAAGACTGAATTAAGAAGACAAATTTTTCAGTTCATATTCCTACCGTGATCCTCAATTTGAAAATACACAAACTCAATTTTGCCAATTCATGGCAGGATGAATGGTTCTGGGGACTGATGTGCAGTAATCAAACCTACAGGAGACACTGATAAAAAGAGAGGGCTTATTTATTAATTTAGGTGGATCATTGAAAATGCTAAATTAACTGGAGTAATAGAATAATATAACTAGAATCATAGAATCCATAGGTCAGCTCATACCGTTAGCGGTAGGGAAGACTACTTAGGAAACCAAATCTACGTCAATAGGTTGTTTATTGACTATAAAGTTTTTAAAAAAGAAAATGTTGGATTCTAAGGGCTCTGACAATTTGATATATCCCCAAAGTTCTACTTGTACAGGATTCTACCTGCCAAGCAGCCGGAAAAACTTGGCTGAGCAGAACATCCTCTTTCCTCCCAAATCTAGACTCATGTGGCAAAGAATAGCATCTCAAATGGCGGGTTCCCAAAGAATTAAAAATAGAATTACCATGTGATCCAGCAATCCCACTTTGGGATATATATCCAAAAGAATTGAAAGCGGATATTGGTACATTCATTTCATAGCAGCATTACTCAGAATAGTCAAAAAGTGGAAGCAACTCAAATGCCCATCAATAGATGAATGGATAAAGAAAAGGGGACATATACATATCATGGAATATTATTCAGCCTTAAAAAGGAAGGAAACTCTGACACATGCTACACCATAGATGAACCTGGAGGACACTATGCTACGTGAAATATGCCAGTCACAAAGAGACAAATACCCTATGATTTCACTCATATGAGACATGAGTATGAGGTGTGAGTAGTCACACTCATAGAAACAGAAAGTAGAATGGTGGTTGCCTGAGGCTCTGGGAGAGGGGAAAGAGGGGAGTTTTTTGTTTAATTGGGACAGAGTTTTTCAAGATGAAAACTTCTAGAGATTGGTTGCATAACAATATGAATATACTTAAGACTACTGAACTATACACTTTGAAATGGTTATGATGGTAAATTTTATGTGCATTTTACAATTAAAATTTTTTTAAAGAAATTAATAAATAAAATAAAATAAAGCATACAACAGTGGGGTTATATTCAAGCCCCTTGAGGTCAGACGCTATCATTATTTCCTTTGGCATGGAAAATACCTGGTAGAGTCCATGCTTCGAAAATTTCAGAAATGAATAAAGACCTATTTCTGTACCTATAAACTCTTAGCATTTCGTACATGTAAAAATTTGAACACTAAGGCAACTAGAAAATCTTTTAAACGTGTTCAGCTCTAACCTAGCTGGCAAAAAACACAATGCCAAGATAATCCTCATCAGCACAGCCATGTGCTGCTAATGGAAGTGATCACAGGAGATGTGTTCATTCTGGACCTACACCAAAGCTGCCTGTGATATGTGGCTACCCAGGTACAGATCAGTGGGACCCAGGAAGGGCATGCTGGGAACACTCTCCCAGGAGTCATGTTCTGCAAAGATTTACTGGTGATCAAGTTTGAAATCAAGTTCCAGTCTTCTAGGTCTCCGAGCAGAAGTAGGAGTCTGGGAGCAGAGTCACTGGAGGTTACTGGCCAAGGCATCTATCAGTGCACACACTCAGTCTACCCCTTACTTCACCCCAGAGACGGGGTTAGAAGGGAACAGAGCAACACCCCACCCAAAACAAACACTCCTCTCAGGGGACATTGTACCCAGTCATCCTGACTTCCCTCAGTCGTCTGATCTCCCTTGGAGAATAGAATCAAATTGACTGAATCGTTTCCCCTCCTCCCATCCTGCTTCAGATAGCTTTGATATTCTCCTTGATGGGCTCACAGAGAGATTAACTGGTTAACAGCTCCATCTCAGAAAAATTACACAAAATCATCTTTCAGTGCAGTGTTAATGAATAGGTACCAGGGAGTATAAAAGAACGTGAGCTGTAGAGTGGGGTAGACCTGAATTCAAACTCACCCACCCCCACTTGTTAGATGTATCACACCCCCAGAGGCAAATTGCTTTACTCTTATCAGCCTTAGTTCCTTAATCTAAATAATGCGGACATGAAAATCTACCTCACAGATTGTAGTGAGGATTACATGAGAGCGCCTTTATCAAGTATCCAGCGCAGGGCCTAGCATATAGTTGACACTCAAAAAAATGTTAGATCTCTTTTCCCTTCTCCTTCAATACTGATAAAAGTGTTTAGACCACCTGGAGTATTTAGCTCAGCTATAGCACAGCAATGGAAAAATAGAAAATCTAGAAATTTCTCAGCCTATTTTCATTATTATCCCATGTAAGGAATTCTGATGAGTGGACATCTCCCAATGCACTCATGTTTTCTGTAATTTCACTGGCTGTCCATGAGCTTTACCCTCTGAACATTGGCATTTCCACTCAGACAGCCACAGGTTGAAGAGGAAGTGCCATAGCTCTTGTGTGTATACATTTTTAATTGGGCGATTGACATTTCACATCAGCTTAAATGGAAATGAAAAGAGAATTACTTTACTCTGAGCCAAGATTTCACAGTGGCTATGTCTTTCTCCTTCTGACTTGTTTTGCTTAGCATAATACCCTCAAGGTCCATCCATGTTGTTGCAAATGGCAAGATTTCATTTTTTTTTTTCTGGCTGAGTAGTATTCTATTATATATAGATGTATACCACATCTTTATTCATTCATCTGTTGATGCAAATACCTTAATAAGCAGTCACTTTCTTTGCCGCCAAGAAAGATCAGGACTGCTGAAAACAGGCGCTCTGATCTGTAGTCAGACCAGGAGGTAAAGCCACCCAGGGTCATGGCCAGGGGAACAGCACTGGGCAGCCATAATCACTCAACTGGCTTTCCACAGGACCTTATCTTAACCTCACGCCAGTGAGGAGCTGTCTGGAGGTAAAATGCCCTGTACTTTCCAGCACACTTTCCCAAGAATAAGTGATGTCATTAGAGTTAAGGAAGCCTATGAAAGCAGAAATTTACGAGGACAGAGCAAAATGAAGGCCAGACACCAGAGTTTACAAGATTTGCCCCATAAATGGCACGAGAATTGCCTGTTATCCTAAACTAAAAAACACTATGGGGTAGACTGTATGCAACAGGCCCGAAAGCAGTTGGTAGAAACTTGGAAAAGATCCATTTTGAAACTATTTGCATACTTTATTCTTCCTGCTCAAAAGAAGAGTTGGTCTTCAATACTTTTAAGTATTGAAGTATTGAGGTAAGGTCCTCAGCACGTGTCATACCTAATCTGAAGCTCTGCAGAGTTTTAGGATTAGTGCTCCAATCCCCCACCAGCCAGCTATAATCAGTCCTATAAAAGTTACAGTGTAAAGGAAGGGAGCTAAAAATATTTCATCCTAGTCTTCTCTGGGCCTTCTTAGAAACTCTAGGTCAGCCAAACCAAGGACGCTTGGCAGAAACATCATGCTGTACGTCTGTGTGTGTGCGTGCATATGCATGTGCTTATGTGTTTGTATGTGTGTTTTGTGTTTGAAGAGTTGACATTATGAATGTGTGCTGTAAATGAATATCACTTCCCTCTTCTTTTCAGTCTTAAGGTGTATTCCACAGGGAGTAAGCATCAAGTATAGTGAAAGCTTGAGGCCTTTTTGCTCCATGAGGATTAACTAGAGTGTGGGTCTCTAATGAGTGACTTGTAAATAATGTCGAGGTGATGACTTTCATTTCTCCCTTTGCACATTTGAAAATAAGGTAATGAAAATGAATAACTTCAAAGACCACTGTTTTGGCTTTTTCTTTCAAATTCAAGTCTCAGCCTGCATTTTTCAGCAACTTTGTTGAGGCATAATCTACATACCATAAAATTCACCCACTTGAAGTATACAATTCACTGATTCTTAAGATTTACTGTGTCTTGCAACCATTACCCTAGAACGTTCCATCATCCCAATAAGATGCCTCGTGGCCACTTACAGGTGATCCCCATTTCTGCCTCCAGCCCCAGGCATCCCTAATGTACTTTTGACTCTACAGATTTGTCTTTTCTCAATATTTCACAAGCACCAATTTTAACATAAAAATGTCATGGATTCTCTACATGATAGTAATTGTACTTTAGTATTACGTAATGTGGGGATTTACTATGGATTGTGTAAGATTTTAAAATAATTTTTATTTTATTCATCACAAAATCTCTACAGACATTTGCAAACTACAATTGTGAGATATTTTGGGTTTTCATTGTTTTGTGCATATATGGATTTGTGCACCTTTTAAAACAATCCTACTACCATCCCCCCAGCAGTAAGCTTGATTCACATATTAGGGATTACAGGGGGTAAACATCATACAACGGTACTTAGAATTAGCACTATGACACAGGCCAGCCCCGTGGCTTAGTGGTTAAGTTTGGCATGCTCTGCTTCAGCAGCCTGGGTTTGGTTCCCAGGCATGGACCTACACCACTCATTGGTGGCCACGCTGCGGTGGCAACCCACATACAAAATAGAGGCAGATTGGCACAGATAGACGTTAGCTCAGGGTGAATCTCCCTCGAGCAAACAGAAGATTGACAACGGATGTTAGCTCGGGGTGAATCTTCCTCAGCAAAAAAAAAAAGAAGAAGAATTAGCACTATGAATCTTGGGGTGTTCCTTGGCCAATTCAGTCCATTGACAGTGCTAAGAAGGCAACTCTCATAAGTTCAGCTTCTTGCTCTCATCCATGGCCCCAGTGTGTCACCCTGTAGATGTTGGTGTTGGCCCTTGGATCAATACAAATCCATGGAAACCATTAGGAAGAGAGTAGAGAACAAGGCCTATTGAACAGAGGCTCGTGCATGGATCTCCCTACTCAAAGAATGACGCACTGTTACTAAATTCAAAATTTAAAAATGTGGCTATAAAAAAACATAACTTAATTGCCATTTTAGGGGCACTGCATGAGCAACAAAATGAATTTAAGGCCCATTGGTATTTTTAGAAGAGAGGGCAAATAAAATGCTAACTCAATTTAAAAGGCAAATCTTACATGTGATTATAAAAGAATTTTAATATCTGTTGGGGATGGTGCATATTATAGATATGAAATCATGGGGCTTGGCATTTATGCACAATGCCAGCTGGAATGCCATCATTGCCCCTCAGCACACAGACCTCACATCCTGCCTTTTCCGGGGATGAAACGTAAGCTGTATATTACTTGTTTATACTCCGCTTTATTCCAGAAAAAGATTTAAATCCATAAAATGCCTTACATTGTTCAGCCACCTTTTCTGGCACATGATCCAGAAACACCAAATCTGTTGGTGACCATATTTGATAACTTTTGTTTATCTCAGCCCATATAAATCCTATATTTTGTGCACAAGGAGAAAATAGCTTATTTTGGTTTTATTATTTACAGTCAGGAAATTATGTGTTGTGTTTGTTTTCTTCCTCCCTGTCCTGCCCTCTGGAGCCCAGGGTGCTTTTTGGCATGATCCTCCATCAATTGCAAGCTATTATTAGGTTATCACTGTAAAAAATCGTGGGTTGAGACAACAAGCAGGACTTGCTGTAGTTCCAAACTAAAATGATCCGCACTGGGGCCTACACACAGGCCCAGCAGAGGACTAATTATACCTTTTCATTCCTGAGTTACAATTGCAAAACAGCAAATAACCACAACTGTGCAAAAGAATCGTGAAAACATCCTTCTCTGAAGGATTCTGCGTACAGTGATGTTTTAGATGGCTGCAATAAGGCAAACCAGATCCCTCAAACTCACTTGTCAAACTAGGGGACCACAGCTCAGGCTGCTCAGAGGGGCTCAGCACGCAGCGTGAGGCTGTGTTAGAAGTGGTTCCTGGTGCTGCCTGAACCTTCCTCTGTGCTTCGAGAATTCCACATTTTTGGAGAAAACGGGAAAACCACGTAGAAGACCCTGACATCAGTAGGCTCTGCTGTATCGAGTATTCTTGTCCTGAGAGTCTGAATTAAGCCCTGTCTTCTACAGCTTCTGTACCTGAGCTGAGTCTACCGTGGAATATTAGTGACAAGTAATATTCAAAATAAAAAAATATGTTCTGAGAGATGAAGCCAACAGCGAACTAGGAAGCCCAGACTGAGTGCCTGGGGCAATGCGGCATTCTAGATCCTCAAATATTCAGGTGGTCTTCCCTCTCCACTAGTTATTAGGCCTTAAAAAGGAGATTAATACCATTTTGGAAAAATTAAACCAAAGGAAGCAGTAAGATACAGTGTCAAGGCACAGACTTCAGAGACATTCTGCATTCCTTTTCGTTTATTCTGTAAATATTTAGTGAGCACCACTAAGTACCAGGCCCTGTTCTACATGATGGAGTTAGAGGGATCAACAAGACAGATGTTCTGTTTAATCCCATGAAGTTCACACTCCAGTGGGAGAAGACAGATAACAAAAATATGATAAAATTCAGATAGCAATAAGGATGAACGTTGTTAAGAAGATAAAACAAGTTCTTGGAATCAAGAGTATGTATATGTGTGCAGAAGGCATTTAATAGGGTGGTATGACTCTGCACCACCAATCGTTGGCAAATTACCTAACCATTCAAACCTGGTTCTCCTCTCACAGACTTACCCAGTCAGTCCTAATCTTAGAAACTATGAAAAAGTGTTACTTTTCTTGGACTCCCACTTCAAATAAGACCTTTGAATTATTTGGTGTTTTCTTTCTCTCTCTGGCAGCTAGTACGCTCCACATCTGTTCTTACCAGATAGCACCTCAGTGCCCTGGGTTTTTTTCCTCAGTACCCTTTCTTTTCCCAATGAGGCTGCTGCATGAGGACCCGGGCACCAAGAGTCACAGAATGTGGATTCTAACCCTGCCTCCTGCATTCACATTCCATCTTACCCCTAGGGAACTTCAGTTTCTGCCCCTGAAAAATGGGGCCGAGGGTAGCTCTTCCCCCCAACCTTAGAGTTGTCAAGAAGAGCAAATAGTATAACATCTATGAAAGTGCTCTGAAAATTATAAGATCTTGTAAATGTAAGAGATATGTATCAAAAGACCTTTATTAAGTATCTACTAAGAGCTGTAGAAGGTACCTGGGGGAGAGACAAGGACAAAACTTTAGAGTTCAGCCTCATCACATGTTCTTTGCAGCTTGGATAGAGCCCTACACCTTATTTTCTGGTCTTTGCCTTACAAATTACATCTCTAGGAAGAGCCCAAGCACAAATGATGAAAGACTTGGGTATTATAGCCCTTCCCGGATATCTCAAGGATACAAATCTCTCAACAAGCTTGTAGAAAGTATTTGTCAGGTCTAGTGAATATGCAAAGCAATTTTGTGGGTTGAAGTCAATAAAATATACTGTTCCTAAATAAAATATAATGTTGCTGTGACACAAAATACGAAATTAAGAGAGAGGATTTCAGCCTTGCTCTATAGTCCGTCATTGCTTGACAGGAGTGGTTAGAAGGAAACTAAGACACACTCTCTTCCCTTCACAGGAGTCCTGGGAAAACTTTTATAGCGGGTAAGGTTTGTTTTTTTAGGATTCTTGTTCCACTTTATGGCCTGTCCTGGGCACCTTCCTGACTCAGGACTCCAGGCAAGGCCCTGATAACTAGGAAATGTCCTCTTCATCTCTTCTACTCCCTGCTCCTCACCTCCACATACCTGCTCTGTATGTAGTAGTCTGATGCCTTCCATCTAAGGATCCAAGTACCCTAGCTGTGAATACTAAAGAGACCAGAAAAGGCTAGAAATCAAGCCTCTATCCCTTCCCAGAAAGACCCTATTATTTAGATGAGACTATTTTCTAAAATATATTTACTAGCATTTTAATAACACAAGTAATAAATAATACATTCTCTTTGTAAATAAAATAAGAAATATTAATAAGCAAAGAGTAAAAAAGAAATCATGCAATCCCACCATCCATTTGCATTCTTGTATCTGTCTTTCAAATTTTAAAATCCTGGGATATTTAAATAAATTGCACAAAAATGTCTAAATAAAGACATCAAATATTTACCCACAGTTTTTAATGGACTCATACTAGGCATAGTTACATAACTGCTTTTTCACTTCACAGTAGGTCATGAACATTTTTCTTTGTTAGCTAATGTCCCTTTACATGATTTTTATGGTTGCACAGGATTATGTGACATGATGTTTCAACTTATTTTACCAAAAATGATGGACAATTGTTTCTAATTTTTCTCTAACATAAAAACTCTGCACTGACCATCCCTATATATAAACTTTCACACTTGTAAAATTACTTCTAAATCCTCAGAAGGAGAATTGCTGCACCAAAGATTTTGTGGGTTTGTAAGACTTTTGGTAGACGCATATGCCTTTTCGCACCACATGATTAATCCGTAGGAATGAGCTAATGGGGAAATTTTACACCAAGTCAAGGGAAGGAGGAAGCAGAAATGGGAGAGTTATCAGAACTTTCCAGAATCTCCTCAAGTCTCACCTGCCCTCAAGTGTCACCTGCTGGGTTGCAGTTGTATGCAGTGACCTTTTCAGTTTATTGAGTTGCCTCCATTTGCCTGCTTTCAATAGTGTACACCTTTTCCTGAACTTATAATGCACAAAGCAATCCCTTCAAAACCAGAATGTCTGTGTGGAATAAATACTAGGTAAATATCCACAGGGCAAAGGCACATGTCGGGTGTCCTCAGTGTATTGAGATCCATAGACTTAGAATCACCCCAATAGAGCCAGCTGACAGGGAAGTTCCTTTGTAACTCATTAAGTCTGCCTGGAGGTGAAAGTGAGGGTTTCTATTTTCTTGCTTTATCTCCAAGTTTTTCTATCAGATCCTCCTCAGCTAAATCTAGTTCTAGAGAGACTTGGGGGCACCTACGGCTTTACTATCTCTGAAGTAGGACTTGAGAAGAGGAGGAAGAGGATTTGAGAAGATTCAGATAGATGGATGTTCCAGAAATAGAACAAAGCATAGAAGAAAGAACCAGGCTTCAAATGCAAGGAGGGTTAAGAGAGAGAAAGAGGAAGATTATTGGGAAGAAGGACAAGGGAGCTGGAGGACACTGCTTCATGCAGGGCAGCCCTGGACTGTTTTTGAGGCAAGAAGTAAATTTCAGTTGTATCCATCTAATAAGAAACCAATTGGCTTGGGAAAATGACAGTCAGCTATTTGTTTTAGCTCTAAATCTGCCCTTCCTTTTTTCCTGTTCAAAATGTTGCTTGACTAAATCTTACCAATTTTTTACCCTCATGGACTTGGTATTATTAAAATAAAGGTCATTATAAAAGTAAGAAAATTATGACTCAAAATGAAGAGTGTCAAAAACTTGGTGTTATTTTGAAAGTAGGTTCATTCAAACCCATTTTTGTATACTATAACAACAGTATAAAAGTAATACTAGGAGAAGCCAAGAACTTAAGGAGTCAAAAATATTACTTTGTCAGTAATGTCTAATATTGTTCTAAAAGAATGAGGAGTCTTCCATAAAAATAACCCCTTCATAATCTGTTTGATTCATGCCAATATAATATTTTATATTATATAAAATATATTTATATATATATTATATAATATAAATACTTTATTTATATTATATATAATATATTATATATAATATAAATAAATATAAAAATAAATTATATATAAATATATAATATATAATATAAAAATAATATTTTGCTAAAAGAGTCAGGCTAATGTTTCTATATAGAACAATTCATTTTCTTTCAGATGATCAGCTGTTTTAACATTGCGTAGTTATAGTCAGAGTTGAACATGGTGAAGTTTCTGTACATTTTCTTTGAACACTTGGTTCATTTTCAAATTTAAGATGTGTCAGCGATCTAGGCCTTGTCAACACCCCATGGACTTGTGGTTAAGAACATGCACTCCAGCTAGGGTCACATCCCTTTGGTCTGAATCCTAGCTTCACCTCTTACTAGCTATATAACTTTGGGCACATTTCCTGTACCCTGGGCTTCAGTTTTCTCATCCATAAAATGGGGATAATACCTACCCAATAGGGTTTTTTTGTGGATTAAATGAGGATCCATATATAGTGCCTCAGCTAGGAAGCTTTCTAAATGTTAACTATTGTTGTTGTCTTCATCACCACCATCATTTCTGGACAACGAGGACAGAACCACATTTTCCCATAATCCTACATAAGATTTATTAACCATAAGTCACCTGGCTGAAAGAAACCATAATATTTTAATATCATCCTTTCCTTTGTTATTACCAGAACAAAGATTTCTGAAATATAATAATAGGTAACATTTTTTTGTACACCTACTGATTTCCAGACACCATGCTAAGCCTTTTTGTATTACTTCTTTTAATCATCTGAACAGCCATATAAATGAGGACTTGCATTTTCCCTCTTTTATAGATGAGGTATCGGAAACTTAGAGAGGTTGGTTATCCCAAGGTCACACAGCCAGCACATGGCAAATGGGACTGGGACCAGGTCTTACTCCATAGCTTAAGCTCCTTACTACCATAATTAGATACATTATGCAGGCCACAGTGATTAGGACTAGTATTATTCAGTAACAATAGTGGTTCTCCACAGATAACACAAACTCAGATGACCAAATTAGCCACTCATGGTGGCCTCAACTTCCTAAGTATCTTGATGCCAAGCAGAACCATTAATTCACATGAACCAACCGAGTTGCCATGGTCGTCACCATCCAGCTGCCAATTCACCAGGTTGACCAGAGCCAGGAGACTTATCTCAAGTCGGTCAACCGTATACCTCTTACTTGACCAGGTAAACACTGGAACTTCCACCACTATAATTTGCATAAATCTTTTTATTTGGGGAAGTAAACAAGCAAGACTCCCAAAGTGAAGGTACCAAACCTACCCAAGCATATAAAATCTGATCCACTCCAGAGCCATGTTAATCCAGGTAAGAACATGGCTTTCTTGCTCCACACCCCGCTAGTTGGTGTAGCGCTCCTTTTAGGACCAAGAGTGGGAGGAGGAACAAGTGACTGAGCAATTGAATAGAATAGGCCTCAGCTCAGATAAAACATCAGAATTCTTTGAAAGGCCCAAAGCGTTTTTATTACCATCGAAAAATTAGAACCAGGGGTTTTAGAAAATTTTGGCAAACCCCATGAAGCTAGGGGTTTGAACAAAGAAGGGGAACCTTGGATCCTCTCTTATATGTCATGTACATTATTCTGAAAAATACATTATTCTGAAAAATAATCCCATTCTGGGTGTGTAAGAAAGGAGTATTATCAATTTGTTTTGAGAACATGCGTCAAATTACAATTTGGAAAACAGATTAAATAGCACTGTTGGTTGTGTTCATTCTCTTCTCTGCCCTGTGCTCCCTGAAAAATAAACCCCTATTATTTTTCTCTTTTAATTAGAATTAATCTCTTCCTTTGAACTTAAAATATACCAGGATTTCAGATACGTAATAAGAAAACTAAGTCCCAGGGGTAACTGTACAAAGTGCAAGCATTCAAGTTAACATAGCAAAATGAAAAATAATTTGTTATTTGATAAGAAAAATGGTGGTTGTTTGTTGATCTCCATGTCAGACTTGTTCCATACATTATCTCGGCTAATCTGGGGAAGTGCCGTCGTCCTTAGACGGATAATGAAGCAAGGGCTCTGAGCAGTCAGTTAGTGGATCTCTATCTGGTCGGAGGAGCTTTCAAAAGTACCAGTGCTGAGGCCGCATCCCTGACCAATGAAGCAGAAACTCAGGATAGGGCTAGCAAGTTGATATTTTTCAAAAGTCGCCCTGGTGAATCTGCTTTGCAGCTGGGGATAAAAATGAGTAGAAGCAGGTGTTCTGATCTGCCAACATGAGTCCTCTTGAACTTTTTGTTTACCTCTGTTTTCTTCTCTTCTAAAAATAGGTCAAGTCACTGTCTCCATTTCTTTTTCACTCACTTCAGGGACAACTTTTATGGGCAGAAATTTTAAGTGTTTTTCCCTTTTTCAGTTTTTATAATTTCTCTCCTAACTGGTCATTAATCAATCAAACATCAGTAATTCTCTGATCTCTTAAACTTCACTTGGAAGCCAAATAAGGATTCTTTCCATATGAACCAGTGAAGTAAGCATGTGTATCTAAGTGAGGGAGTGTGGTTTTCGTATTTACTTGGCTAAATAAATATCACAACTAAAGACAGTCTTGTTTATGGTCCTCAGTGGCAGTCGAAAAATTAGTACATAAGTAAACAATATTTCCATTTGAATTCTAAAAGATCAAGATAAAAAGTGCAAAGAATAGAGAGAGAGGAATATATGCATTATACAAAGACACCAGCTTTTAAGCCACTGGTAAGATTAGGGGCTTACACCAGAAGATCTCTAATGTCTTTTTATGACTTAGGGTATATGGAATTTTCAAAATAAAGTAAGACTCTCTTTGATTTTTAAGAATGATTTTATGCTCTGTCACATTTTTAAATGCAAAGGACCATAAAGTTAATAT
Source organism: Equus quagga (assembly GCF_021613505.1). NCBI lineage: Eukaryota > Metazoa > Chordata > Mammalia > Perissodactyla > Equidae > Equus > Equus quagga. Next base: position 106,186,020 of record NC_060271.1, read on the forward strand.
GTCTTTAAAAGGTGTTATAACTCCCCCAAAATTTAGAATCATTACATCAAATCAGAATTCCTGACCACTTGTGGGTTCTCTTGGGATCCGGCTCTGTTGTGTTTTAATAATAGCTAATACTATTGAGCACTCATTAACTGCTAGGCCCCATTCTGAGTGCTGTTCACATTAACTCCTTTCCTTCAAAATCCTGCCAAGTGGGTAAGCTTCTCACGCAGCAAGTGGAGGAGCCAGAATTCAACTAATTTAAGTAAACTTCCCCCGTGCCTTGGCCTTTCATAGTAGCCATGCTGGAAGAGGGTTTAAAAAAATTAAGAGCAGAGTATAATGTGAGAGTGGGAGGACTTCATGGTTAAGCAGTCCTAGCCCCTCTATCAGGCCCACCCAAGCTGTTTTATGAGCAGATGACCACTAGATCTGAGGGCATCACTTTCTCTAAGAAATCGGTTGCTCCTTTCTTCTCCCCGTTTAGCTGCTTCCCTGAAACTCAAACATCTATTCCTCCCAGCCAAGACCCCAGACTGTGGGCGCTTGGAGCAATAGCTTCCATTTCTGTGCCTTACAGCTGTGGTTCTCAACCTTGGTGTAAAAAAGGACAACCAAAGGCACTTGTTAAAATGCATATTTCTGTCTTTTCTTCAGAGAGTCTGGTGAAGTGGGTTGAGGGTGGAGGCCCAAACCTGTTTTTTTTTAACCAGGCCCTCCCAGTATCTCCAGTGCCAGTGATGCACAAACTTGGCTCACATCACACACAGTATTTGAAACGCCGTCGCCGCCGCCACCATTTATTCCAAGGCTTCACTCATTTAAATGGACGGCTGATCAACGTGATTTGAAGCAAATAATTTTGCCAACATTTCTTATCTATTTTTAAAAGGTCAATGACTCTGCTGTGTGGTTTAATTTCATAAATATTGCCAAAAATTTGATCAATGGCAATATCTTCAGTTCTAGAGAGCTTTCTTCCTAGGATCTTCAAGTACTTCATTTAGGTCCTTTATTCTTTAAAATGAGAAGACATTTTTTATCCTTAGTCAGTTCTGATGAAGAAGGGTGGTCATGTACAAACTCCTACAAAGAAGAAAAATCACCCCAAAATCGTATATGTGAGTTTAGTGTTTTGAGGTATTCTAAGCTCAGTAAAGTTAGGGAGCATCTTAGGGACCTTCTAGTCTAAACACTTCATTTTAGATGAGGAAAACAGAACCTAAAAAGGTGAAATGTCTTGCCCAAGAACAGAGATAGTTAGAAGAGCCGAGAGTGTCTCCTTGAGAAGGCTTCTCTCGCTTCTACTCCAAGAATTGTGTGGCCCCTGGGCTGTCTCTCATGTCATAATTCACAGGTGCTGGGGGAGGCAACCTGGCTCCATAAGCAGGCTGGACTCCAGTTAAAATCACTGTCAGTGCCGGTTCCCGAGCACAAACCACTTGAGAGCTGAATGGCTGGCCCCCAAAGTATGCTGAGTCAAGAAGAAGAGAAGTCCTTTGGGGTGAAACCATTGCTCTAGATAATCTGCAGGCCTACGTGTGACCTGCAGGCCTGTAAGAACTAGCCCTCTTATGGAAGATACGTGTAGGGCTTCGTCTATCAGTAGCCATGAAGTTTGAGAAACTCAAGTAAAAAAATAATTTCTGGAGGAAAGGGGAGTGTGTTGACCTATTCCTGCATATTGGCTGGATAATTTGGCCACGGTTATGTACAGTGAACTCGAGACGGGTCTGCAGAGAACAGTTATGTCCTGACTCTGTGATGTGTGGTTTAATTCCAGCCACACTGCCTCCCAAACAAATCTTCCCTGTCATTGATTTATAGTGATAGGTACCAAGGAGGCAGGACCAAAAGTCTAAGACTGTACAACTAATCTAAAATGTATTAGGATTCAAGGTGGGAGTTAAAAGCAAAAACTCCTATTAGAAACCTAGCTCGAAGTATATATGTAGGAAAACATATATATATATGTTATTATCAACATGACTTAGCTGGTGCCAATCACACTGCAAATCTGGTTCAGATGTGTTTGTATTTGATGGGCCAAGTTCTGCAGATGATTACAACCCTTCCGAAACCACCGCAGTAGTTCTTTCTCGGGTTTTACTTTGGGGAATGGCATTTGAATGGCGTTTGCCTTGTTCAGCCATAAACAGGTTATGGGCTTAGCGCTCAGGGTAGGGCTTGGCAGTGCCCAGCATGTGGTGTGTGGTGTGTGGCTCTATGCACCAAGCAGCAAAGCAATGCTAGAAGCAATTTGGGGAGATTCCATTACACTTCATTTGGAAAACAGAGTTGTCTCTGTTGGAGCAAAGGTTAATGGTTTGGATTTGCATGTGTTTCTACGGTTTCGATTTTGCATAGTTTTTGAATTGAAAACAGACAAAAGGGCTGATGTATAACCCAGGTAAATAAAACCCACCAGACTCGAAGAGGCCCAAAACATGTTTCATTTATCTAACAAGCTAGTTACTTTGGCTACTAATTTTGGGGGAATCCAGAGAAAGGCATTTGCAAACAAAAACCTATTATTATAAGAAGAATTGTCCTGTGATATTCACATTAATAGGCTACTTAAAAATGGCTTGAGAGAGAGGAAATCCCTGTGGACCCAGGTGTGCCCTCCGTTTCAGGCAGAAGGACTGGTTTGGCTGGTTCAGGGTCCCCAGGCCCAGGAATCTTGGATTTTATGCCTCATTCCTTTCTGGTACAGTGGCAGAGGTGCCATCTGGAAAGTCCAGGGTTTCTGAGTGGAGATGGGGCACCCAGGAAGTCCGGTGTGCATGCACCATGTGCCAGGGGAGGTAAGCAGCTGTGTACTGTGGAACAGCGCCAGGTCACCTGCCCCTGCAGCATGCGGAGGGGATGCCCCCACCCGACGGCCCCGCCTTATGTGGCCATCTGTTCCCCACCAGTCGGCACCAGTAGCCATGTCAGGACAGAATAACATCTCAGGTGCTCCTTGGTGGTGGCGGAGCTGAAAACTTTCTCCTGCCTTGGAGTCTGTTCCTTTACTTTCCTTGCTCAGCTCTCTGTCCTTGAAAAATAAAAGCAAAATGACTTCAATTTTTTGAGACTGCTGCTACAGCAGATCCTAATAACTCCTAACAATGAAGTGCAAGAGACCATTAAGATGTGTCTTGCTTGGCTTTTCCTCACCAGCCTCTGTGATAGTCCTGATTGGGCTGCACTGTGTGATCATGAACGCACAAAGAGCCCAGATCCAGGAGGGTGGGAGCAAACCGCCTCCACCTCCTTCAGTCTTCACTCTCACTGATCAAGGAAAGAGCATTCCACGAGAACCTGCTGCAAAGTTTCTAAGGGGAAGGAATGGGACAACCCAAAATGGACTAAGAGGAAAGGAAAACTTCAGCCTCCCTGGTAGGGGTACTGTGGTGTGGACTGAGAACGGGCTCTGAAATCAAACATTTGCTTTAAAACTCCTTGTTTTATTGACCAACAGCCCATCCGAGAGGCATAATATCACAATGTCACAGTTTCACAAATTGTAAATGAGGAATAATATCTCCATAAGGCTAATAAGAGGGTTGAATGAAAATATACATGTAATGTATAGTACAGAGTAAGCAGGGTTTGCCTCTTTATAAAATAGTAAGTAAAACCTGCTTTCCATCACAGACAGAGGTCAGAATCAATGAGATGGCTCCTCAAGGTTAATCAGTTCCCTTTCAGAAAGAATGTGGTCCTGTAGATCCAGTGGCCTCTGAGGAGACTAAATAACCTTCTCTCCCATTGTAAAGCATGAGAATCTACAGGCTGATAGAAACTTACATGCTTCATGTATGGTCCCCATTGGAGATTTACTGAAGAAAGATGGTGGCAACAGAATAGCACTAGAGCGGAGAAAGTAGTCCAGCTATCATACAACCACATGCATGCTCAGAGCATGGCAAGGGCCACAAGAAGACTAGAGCTCACGACGTGATGCCTTGTACTGATATCATATCTGCCATTACCAGCTCTGCAAACATGAGTTCAATTTGACAGTTATTGACATCTACTATAAACCTATGATGCAGGGTGTGTTGCAAAGGCAGCTGAAAGGACTTTGCTATCAGTAACTAGGCAATTGTATAGGAAAGAAATGGAATATCTTGCAAGTTCTGTTTACATGCTTAATAAAGGGAGCTATTTCAGATCCTGCCTCAACTTTTAATAAACTGATCTAACCAGTTCTTTGCAAAACAACAAAGAGCTACTCTTACCTTGTACCAGGAAACAAACATTTTTCATATAACGTATAACTTAATGGCACTCTGAGGTGAGGGATACTATCCTTATTTCACAGACTAGGAAATTGAAGCTCAGAGAAATGAAATAATCTGCCTGGGGTCACACATTCAGTTGTGAAGGCAGGATTTGAAACCTTTTGACTCAAATGTGCTCTTAAATCCCTATGCTCTACTCATCAAGAAGAATCAGTCACTCTTGTCCTACGCCCTGTATGGACCGTGATTTTCCTATCTTCAGAAAAGGATGCATTCAGGATGACTGGTGAACGAAGTGCTGTGAGGATGGCCTGGCCCCAAGGCCGAGTGGTTAGGTTCGTGCACTCTGCTTTGGCCACCCAAGGTTTCACCGGTTCGGATCTTGGGAACGGACATGGCACCGCTCATGAAGCCATGCTGAGGCAGCATCCCACATGCCACAACTAGAAGGACCCACAACTATGTACTGGGGGTCTTTGGGAGAAAAAGGAGAAATAAAATAAAAGAGCTGTGAGGATGCTCATTGGTACTCAGGGCACAGGGAGAAGTGAGATGGCACAATGAACAAGCATTTGCCTGGAAGGCAGGAGGCCGAGCTCAAGCCCAAAGGTGGCTTCTTCCTTGTTCTGTGATGTAGCACCCTTTGCTCCTCATCTCTAAGCCTAGAATCCTCACCTATCAAGTTTCCTCGCCTCATAGAATTGCAGTAATATAGGTGAATCTGCTTTCTATTCACAAAGGCTCACGGCAAATGCCAGCTATTATTATAGTTCAATTCATTTCACTTCCACTATTGACTTGCTCTTGAGTCTTTGGAAATACTTCCTGACACCTTAACTTCCTTATCTATAAACTGGAGCTGATGATACAGCATCTTTTAGTAATAGCCTCCAGCAACCGTTCTTAAACTTTAGTGACCTAGAATCTCCTGGCATGTTGTTAAAACAGATTCCTGGGCCCTGGTGGTTATGATCCAGCATAGCTGGATGGAGCCTTGTAATATTCACTCTTAAGAAGGACCCCACACAATCAGTCTCAAAAATGCTGCCCCACAAGCTCGATATTACAAAGAACTGTGGTATCTGTGGGTAAAGAATTTGACCAGGATCACCTGTAACGCAGCCAGCCCTGAGCCCTTGAGTCCTGATACCTAGATCCTCTTGTTCTGACCACACAACTGGGACGCAAGAGAACATGGAGTCCCCCCTCGTCTCTGGGTTTCCGTCAGCGGTTTGATTCTAGAGTACACAGCTGAAGCTTCCAGCAGTCCACAGACATCTTTATAAAGCTTAACTAAGCGTCATTGCCTTTGTCTTCTTCCTCCACAGATACATTTGCAAGCAAAGTGGCAGCCACCCAGGACCAGTACGCAGATGCATCCATAGGTAACGTCACGGGCAGCAACGCAGTGAACGTCTTCCTGGGAATCGGCGTGGCCTGGTCCATTGCTGCCATCTACCACGCGGCCAACGGGGAACAGTTCAAAGTGTCCCCTGGCACACTAGCTTTCTCTGTCACTCTCTTCACCATTTTTGCTTTCATCAATGTGGGGGTGCTGCTGTATCGGCGGAGGCCAGAAATCGGAGGTGAGCTGGGTGGGCCCCGGACTGCCAAGCTCCTCACATCCTGCCTCTTTGTGCTCCTGTGGCTCTTGTACATTTTCTTCTCCTCCCTGGAGGCCTACTGCCACATAAAAGGCTTCTAAAGGAACAATCAGATATAGTAAATTTATATATATATGAATATATATACATAAAAAATTATGGATAACGAACAGAGGAAACTGACATTTGTCATGTTCACTTACCTGCTGATGGATTCCAGCTTCAAGAGCATACTCTGTACTAGGGCCGAAGTGAGAGACCATCACCTCCCATTCCCAGGGGCATCGTCACGTTGAACAAGGCATGGAGGCAGGGCCATCTTTGCAGCTCAGCCTAGAGGGCTGTGTTCTCTCCACCTTCGTAAATCCTTAAGTCTTTGATTTGTTTTGTTTTTCTTGTTTTCGGTGGGGGATGGGGAGGTGGTTGACGTTTGGCTTTTATTTTATTTTATTTTCTTCTCTTGGGAGGATGGAGATTTTTGCTTCTCTCGTGGGAGATGATGACCAATCTAAATGCAAATGGTTTTGTGGTAAAAATTTAAATCATTAAGATTACTCTCTCCTCCCCCAAATACTTTAAAAATTATTATGGATTAAGAAAGGATATAAGCATGGAAGAAGAAAGAAGCATGTCTTGACCATATTACTAAACTTCATGCTTATCTCTGGAACGTGAGCAGAGAGGAAGCTGCCTCTAAGAAGAAGCATGGGAGCTCGAACAGGCCAAGCAAAGTGATGGTTCTAGATACAGTCTGATATTTAAAGATATGGTGCCTGACACTCTTGTTCAACAGGTACAGGAATAACATGCCTAGATTCCCAGGAACGTGCAAAATCCTTTCTTTCTTCTCTCTTTAGCTCTGGACTGTGATTAGCAAGGCCCTTATTCTGATGTTCCAGCCCAACGAACTCCCTAGATCCCCCATCCCAAGCCTCCTTCTCCTGCCCACCATCCTTCATGCAAACAGGAAGAATAACCCCATTCCAAAAGCACATCATCCTTTTCCATTTGCATCAGTATGTGTTCCAGTCCCATGTTGCTGTTGCCTGGAATCTTCCATCAGTTTTATTTTCAAAAGCATCCATGGCTTGCAAAATCCTGTTCCAGTCATGACTATTTGCTCCTTTTTCATGTGCCTGTTTGGGAATATTGTTGTGATACCTGTTACACAGTGCATGGATGAAAAACAAATAAAACAAAACGAAGCGTATCTGTATATAGTAGAGTATAGCGTATACTGTTCTCCCATTCAGCAACGTTGATTGGACATTGAAGACATCAGAGAGTTTTCTTTTCACCTGAGTTGTAACTTTTGTGTTGTTATTGAGTTTGATTATTACTAGGGGTAAAAGGAGAAAATGGCTTATTGTTCATGGATCGGCACATTCATTTCTAAGCAATAACTGTCATGCGAGAAGTTAAAGCTATTGAGAGGACAGCAGGCAAACTATAAAGTATCTTCATGGAAAATTAGCCATGTGGGACACATCAGAGGCCTCTAAAAATCACCTGTTGGTTCAGGAAGGCCAGGGAGAAAGGCGTTGTAGAGAAATGGATGCGTTAGACGTGCCTGGGTTTTTAGAGCTTCCATTTTCACAACACCCCTGCCCCCAAAGTATTTATTTCACATCTGCTCTGTCTGGCACAGATGGTAGATAGTGCTGGTTTGTTCGTTTTATTTTTTTATGTTAAAGGTTATTTTGAGCCCTGTTTCTTTCACCGTCCAGACGCCTCTGATTGTATCTGCAGTTCCTGAGTAGAAAGGAAGCCGGGTGACCAATGGGCCTTTACAAGTGCGTCTTCTCCGCGTATGGCTAAGAAGTAAGCAATTAAATGAGAGGACTAGTGCCTCCTAGGAAGACTGCCCTAGGAGGTTTTTAACCCTGGAAAGGAATGGCTCTTTCCATTTCAAAATACCAAAGAGCGTGGATAAACCCAACATTCCAAATTAGTAAATCCACCAATGAGGAAAAATGGAATGACTTTGATCCTCTCTCAGAGATTTCTCTATCTATGAAGAATCCCAGGCTGGAGACAACCCTGGCCCTCTGTGTTGATTCAAAGATACTTAAAAAATAAAAGCTGTTGAGAGTGATTTTCTCTTCTTCCACTCATTAATCATGATCATTCATCATTTAATAAACATTTAGTGACTGAATGAATAATTAAATGCTGGTTACCCACTCAATACTGTGCTACTCTTGGGGACTTAACCATGACCAAGACAGCTCAGATCCCTGCCCTCAGGGGTTCACAGTCAATGTGATTGCTATTTCCATGAGTAGAAGTTAACACAGCCACATGGAAACAGTTTATCTTGCAAGGAAGAACACAATTATGAAACTTTTAACATAAACACATTGAAATTGTACAGATACAATTGTCCAAATATCTAAGGTTGTCTTTAACGAAGAGAGTATAAAGTACAGGTTAGGAAAATCATCCTCTGTGGCCTTGGCCAGTCTTGCAGATATGTACATCTCCCCATGTTAAACCAAGAAAGGTAATCATGTTGATGATCCAGATCACTGAGAAGGCCCAATCAATCTCAGTTTTTATCTTGTTGGATAATAGTACTTTTCTATGCCCCACACCTCTACAATTCCTCAGATGTCCTGGAGACTCACCCTTGACTTGTCATGGCCCAGCACCCTGGTGGCCTAACTCCTTTGAGGGCACATTCTAACCCATCTCTCTTTTCTTTGAAGATTTACTAAGTGGAAAGCTAGCCTAGAAACACCAAGTAAATATAGTCAAGGGATGTGAGTGGTTCAAACATTAGAAAGATTTTGTGCTCATTTTTAGCCGTATTTAGAATGTCAATAATCCCATAGCAGATTTCCACAGAGGACTTTTAAGAAATTCTTGCCATTGGTCAGTTTCAATTTCAAAGCTTTTTGGTTTGTTTGCTTTTTAAATTTTCATGTTATAGCGAAAAAATGATTCTGGATGTTCAGGGTTGTTGTTAATAATTATAGTTGTGTAAAATTATTTCATTTTGTTTGATTATTTTATTTTGTGTGTATTGTGCACAGCTTTAGGGGAGAAGTGCACTAATTGTGCTGTTCCTTATAAATGGTACACATTATTGACACAGACAAATAAAGTTTCTAATTGTTTCTGACTTAATCACTAGCGATATAGCATATTCTGTACGAAATGTTTTCTCTCTTCTCATTGTCATCTACTTCATTTTTTGTTTTCATGTTTTGAAGAAATAAAGACCAAAAAGGTATTATTGTGCAATTGGTCTCCTCATCCAAAAGAAAGACAATAGATACCCAGTATTCAGCTCTTGCAAATGTCAACCCTTCGGTCATGCAATATTTCCTTTTTAATGTCCCAAAAAAGCACAGTGTCAGAAGATTGTCAATCTGATGGTGTTGAGATAAATGTTGGACATTTCTCCATTTCACTAATTGTTTTTTACATCTTTTAGTACCACTTTATCTACATCCTTTATGCATCCAAGAACATGAACCCATAAATAGTTACACATCTGGCACTTTTTTAGCATGAGTATCGCATCAAATCAATCAGTCTCAATAAACATTACACAGCAAAACGAGTGATTCAATGCCTAGAGTAGCCTTGGTAATTTAACAGCCCTTCAGAAAAATTCTGTGGCCCAATAATACACAACCTCTTATAAGCTAATTTTATTTCTTTCAAAGATTCTGATTCAAGTCTTCTACCAGTGAAGATTTTGTAGAGCTTCGCTTTCTGTGGTTCATAGCATAAACAGACTAAGTTTTTTCTTTTTACTTTTCAAGTTAAAAAAATGATAAAACATGCTGTTTTAAACAACCCCGCAGATATTCTGATGGGTGGCCTCATCCACAATGGGAGCCCTGGTGCAGCCCCTTCCCGCGGTGGTCTCACTATTAATAATGCTCACCGTCTAGTCTACACTGTGTTTTCCAGTGGGGCTTGCTTCATTGTTGATTCCACAGCCCAGGACCCCTGGTCCTAACCTGTCGCAATAAAGTGAGATTGACTGGTTTGCTTGGCATACATCTGAGAACTTTGTGGAAGCAATTAGAAAAATAACAAATTTCTTTTCGTAGATGATGAAGTCCTCCATTCATGAATAGTGACAAAACTTCACCTTCTCAAGAATGTAAATTGGCTCCTTTAAGACTTCTTTCAGTGTTTCCTGGCTCAAGATGTGAAGTCTCTCTTTTTGATTCTAGTTTTTGGTCTCTGATCTTGAGCAGTTGCATCCAGAGTGTCTTGAGTATAGTTTCATAACTTCAAGAACATTTGGCAATGTACAACATTGGATCTCCACTGACCTACAACTGGCATTTGGCTTTTGTTGGAGTAATCACTTCACTTGGCCGAGGCATTCCAGCTGTTGGTAAAATTAAGCATTTCAATCAATAAACATGTGAGTGCATTATGTCAAAGAGACATACAAAATCATATTTATCTTACAGAAAAAGAAAGGTGCTGTTAGGAGTGGATTCATTAGCTTTCGTTCAGATCTACCTACAGATTTGTGTTAAGAGATTGCATTTTTGCTCTTCTTTTCAACCGTTACATTCTTATCACTTGTAGCAACATTCATTATCTTCCACCCAGCACATTTCAAGTGTTGGGCAGTCCTGATGGTATTCCATCTACAAGGATAACACAGGAAGGGGAAACCATTGTAGTAGTCAGATATTTCATTTTTGGAGCTTAATCAGGCCATGGTTAATCGTCTTCTAAAGTAGACAATGTCTTATCACTGAGAGGTGGTACTCCCAAGAGAGAGAGTGCTTCAGCTTTCCAGCCACAAGAAATGGTGAGTATCTAGCTTTCTGTGACTTTTTCTTTGTCTGCCAAGGTATCCAAAAAGATACCCTCAGAGGCTCTACCAATTTTCAGTTTTGTCAAAGGTCCTCTGATTTTATCTCCTAAAGGACATTTAAATCAGTGGTCATTGTATAAATTTTTATTTTGATTTATCTATTTGTAGGAAAGAACATGACTTCCAAAAGCAGCATGATTTCGTAGTTAAAACTATTTTTACAGGAACACTTACTTGCCTGGAATCACCTTGGCTCTCTGTAATCAAGGCAGTACTTCACAGCTGCTTGCCACCTGCTCAAAATCTTTAGAATCATGCTGTCCTAGCATTTTTCCAAGATCCGAAGAGGTATCCCCTCGGGAATATGCAATCTTAACCTTTATTTTCCTTAATTCCAACTTTTGTAGTTCTTCCGTCACTACTCCCATCATAGGGAGTAGTAATGCTCACTGTTACCCCTCAGCAACGGGGAAAAGCCTTATGATAAAAGTGCTCTGGGCATGTTTTTCTGAAAGTGAATTTATCATCAGAAAAATAAAATATAATGATATTCCACCTAGAAAACAGTCATTAAATCATAGTATTGTATCTCTATAAATGTTTCCGACAGATTATGCCCTACAGCTACACACTACAGCAGTATTATTGATTTTATTCCTTTTTGGATCCCATTTTTCATGCTTCAGTGCCCACCTATCTAGCTTTGTATCCTATCAATATATGTAGTTATGGATCAGGAATAAGGATCCCCCCTAACACACGCACACCCAACTCCCATGAAAGTTTCTACAAAGGTAAAGTATATAAACCATAGAAAAACATACAGCTTTCATGCCTCCAAGGAATACGAGTGGGTAGGTCAAATGCCTTTGTGTGGGTATTGTATTCCTGATATGAAAGTGGTAGGAAAATTCTCAATAACCAAATATACCAAAAAGAGTAATTAGCTATCTTCAATGTTACGGAGTCAGTTTTGATAGTTAATGCCCAGCCCAGCCCTCCTAATTTGTTGACTGCAAAGACAGATCTACCTAGCCAAATCCAAGAGTATATTGAAGGGAAAGGGAAGAATCAATTTACTGGAATTATTGTGTAGCCCTCTATACTGGAAATTGTTTATTCATCCAGAAGGATCTGACCCAGAGATTTTCAAAGAGCTTTTCCTTACATTTGCAAGTTGAAATAACCCACTCGTAATTCACAGAACTTTTTATCAGACCCCTTGAAGCCACACAGAAGGACAATAGATAAATTCTCTAAGGAGATCTTTCCTAAAAATGTGATTGCAGACTTACAATGACCCATTCTCTAATGTGAAGATCCCATTCTTTCCAAGTGGAAAGAATGATTCTATTAAATAACCAAATACATCACCACTTTTCAAAATATTTCTCCTAAAAAAAGAATAAACTAAATTATATAAATATTCAAGATAAAAGTGATATGATCCAGATGGGTAGTTTTCAGAAAAATAATTTTCTCTATAGGTACCTTTCTCTATCTTTTATACTCATCTTAACACTAAACTTTGAAAAATACTCCAGGGAAGAAATCTTGAAAAATTTTACATTCTAATGATCTCAGATAATTGAGTAATATGGCTAAAATAATGACTTAGGTGAGAATTATCTATGTTGTTGACAAGAACATATTTAAAAATGAGACAAGTATATAATAAAAGTGTATTAGGTAAGATTTCATCACAGAGTAACCTTGTCTAAGGTATTTGAAAGTCATTATCCTTAAGGAAGATAGATTCCCAATCTCCAGAAACAACAGTACAATTTAAACTTGTATTCTCAGTCTTCATATGAAAACAAAGTTAGGCATACATAACTTTTGGCTTTGGCAACCAAAAAAAGTGTGCTTTTGGCACACTTTTCCATATTATTGCTTTATTTTGTGGAATACCCTGGATCTGTGCGGGTGTCTCATAAAAATGGCTTCGATAATTTCCCTCTTCTCCCTTTTTTAAGCCATGAAGTTTCTAAATTTCACAATTTAATAATTTCACAATTTCATTTATAGAAGCCTGATTCCATTTTAATGTTGTTATTTACATTTTAGAATTAATATTTAAGATAATCAATACATCAGATGGGATATAGAGCTTGAGGCCAACCCAAGTAAACAATAAAGCCCAGACAGACTGGCCAATAGTTCAAAGGCTTCTGAAACACTGGCCTTTACATGCACAGCAAATAGAAATGTTGTTTTCAATCTTCTTTCTACCAAAAGTTGCCATTTCAACCAGTGTAAAAGCAAACAAAAAAAAGGTTGGAAATGCTAGTTTGAAGATTATTTCTATGAGAATCAGACATGGTTTCAGCATTAAACCCCCTCGGTCCCATCTCTCCTTAGAGCATGGAGATACATACATAAATACAAAAATAGATCATGTGTCAAATAACTTGAATTGCATTTCTGAATGTCTAAAATTATCCTAAAAGCCCATGTCAGGTTAGCGTTCTTTTTTATCAGATCTCTTTTATAAATGGAAAAAAGGGAGAGAGATGGAAGGAAGCCCATTCCTGATTTTTTTTTCCTTTCTAGCTAAATATGCAAATTTAAAGTTGTTTGAAAACTGCTTAGGATACTTTTAATTATATGTAGCCTTCTGAAAACATAAGTAGATTTTTAAAAGAAAGAAATTCATTTAGTCCCTTCCTTGAGGAAGGATTTCTGATAGAAAGTTTGAATGATCAATTAGGGCTCCTTTCTGACTTTTCCAGTTACCCTAGGCCTTTTAGGGGGTGTTACAAAAGCTCTTGAAAAAGATATCCTCATCTAGGTTAAATCCTGGGGGTTTTAAAAGGATGAGATTTCATATTTTCCCTGGAAACACAGCACTGAGTCGGTGGGCTCCCATACATCAGTCAACATTTTCTAGAAAAGTGTCCTGGCATGTTGGGAGAAAAGGAGTGGGACTCCCACCCAGTCTGCCACAAATACTTGATCATCTTCCACCATGTAGGTCCTCCACTGGCTGTAATTCAGCCCAGATGTTCCCGCTAACCAACTGCCAACTTTCGCATATGCTGGTTGTGTTGTCCCTAGCATTTTCCCTCCAAGATCTTGCTAACAGGCAAACTAGCCCTTTCGACCAATTGGTACCTAAGGTTTCTCCAAGGGGTCCTGTCAGGGTGAGGAGTGGGTCCTGAGGGGGGCAGTGATACGGATGCCAAGTCATTGGAACCTATCAACCAACTGCTTCATCACATATTGGACCCCATTTGGGACACTTACGCTTAGGACTTAATCTTATTGTTATTTCAACAAAATTTTGTGGTATTGGATCTAAGCAAAGGATAACACTATGCAAAAACTGAAAGTCATTTTTGTTAGCTACAACTATTATTGTTACAATTTGCAAGAAAATATTGTCTTTGAAGTTTCTATCTAAAACACTAAGAAGAGCAAGTTGGTTGCTGCCATCAGTGGTCCTACAGGAAAGTTGACGCTGAATCTTCGTTGAGACAGTTGATGCTATGGTAAATGTATGCATAAGGCTTAAAATATTCTTGGTATTCTCAGGCTGTTCTCACAGATTCAGCATAGATTTGTTTTTTTAAAAATAGCGAGTATCTTTCTCATCAAAATGGATTGGGAATTTTCCCAATAACTGGTTTCATTTTGTTGAGAAAGAAGTCTAGCACCCAAAGAAGCTGTGAGAAGTAGGTGCCACCAGTGGCTCTGCTTCTATGCCTCCTTTTCCTGCTTCTGACTCTTAATTTCTCAGCACATCTTTCAGAACCAACTGCAGATGGTGAGAGGAATCCAAAAGGAAGAGTTGTCCTCCCTTTCAAAATGGACTAAATCTGTTTATCACCTTTAAATTGTTAAACACGAAACAAAGAGAGATGCTTTTAAAAGCCAAATCTGAAGCAAAGGTTGCATTTTTGCAAAGCTAGAAGAAAATGTATGTTAATTATTGAAACATGGGATTTAGTAACATGAGTGCCCAACTATTGCCCATCTTATTCGTACAGTGTCAGAGGCAAACGAGCAGTCGGGCAGGGGAGACAGATCACAGCTAATGTCGTAATCACAACACCAGTTACTAGATGGGGTCAGGATATAGATGAAGCCAACCCTAGTCCTCAAGTCACACAGCTACCCTTGCTCACCCCCATGGTGGATATGGTCTGCGAACATCAGCACTATGCCAGGGTGCTTCTTTTCACTTGATGCGATATTACCTCCAGTGGTTCCTTTCTGCTCTGAGCCAGGCTGTTTGGTTTGACTCAAACCTTTCCAGTCACGCAGCTCAATCCATGCTTGTTGCTTGCATGACGAGCGAACCCGTCTTTTCAATCTGGTTGCCATGGAATCCATTTTTAAAAACACTGAGAAAACAGCATAGCCAAGTGGATTGGACCTAGTGAGGAATCTAAACTTGGAGGAGTCTAAACTTGCATTTTTTTCTTCCCAGCTAATACTCTGAACACTCCAACTCTAGAAGTCATTTCATTAGTGAAATGAAAATAATGATTGCTTTCTCACTGTTTAGAATTAACTCATACCTCTTCAAGCTTGAAGCTTTCACTAACCAATACCAGAAACATGGGTAGTATTATTATGACTTTACCCAAAGACTGGGTTTGTTTTGTGAAGAAACCAGAATTCATTTCGATCCCTCTAGAGCAACAGACAGGATATTTAATAACCTTTGAAAACAATGGAGAAGGTTCAGCACAGGCAGCTGGGTTATAGAGGAGGGCAGGGCTTTTGACAGGCTCTCTTGATGTTTTGCTCTTCCTTATAAGTTTTTACCTGTCATGGTTCCCAGTGGAATATTTCCCCATACTCATCCTGTGGGAGGATACTGACATAGCTCCACACACTGCCTTTTATTTCCTAATTCTCCAAAGAGAAACAGCCATTGCAGAGCTTGTAATATAAAAGAGAAAAGGAAAATCTGACAGGTGCCTCAGTGGTTGATCCAGATTTGTAGAAAAGCACAGACCATTCTGATTGTCTCCATGTTAACAATGCACTCACCAAACGGCTTTTTTAAAGTGACTGCAACCCAAGAAAATGATTTGAGGAAATATTTCCAACTCTTAATCTAGTCAGAAATTGCTTTGACGCCAGGATCTTAAATGTCACTTTATCTTCCTGTCCAGTCCCCACAAATCAACAAGGATTGAGAGATGCAGAAAGTATTTGGATGGTGCTCATCAACTCAAATTCAGATCTGGAACTGGAGCTAGACAAATATAACTGGCAAATGACGAGGAAAAAGAATCAGAAAGAGGTTAAACTAAAGAGGGCAGAAAAGTAGTCAATTTGACAGCAAGTCTGTCTTCCAGGATCATCGACTCACTTTACATTCAGTTAAAACTTTTCAAAAATATCTATACAGTAACGGCAGTGGAGCAATTTTTAACTCAAATGTCAGTCTATTATATTTTTTCAATTATACAATTCCATAAACATCAAGCATTTATTTCATGCAAGTATTGTACTAGGCACCCTAAGTTGGTATGAAGAATTCAAGACAAAATAATTTCAAGAAAATTAACACTAGCCTTGAATTTAGTCAGGAAGAGTCCAGTTATGGCACTCTAATTACATTAACCTTCCATTTTGGTCTAGAGACATTTTATCAACTTGAGACTCCTTAATGGGGGTCGTTCTGAAACCTATCAAGGAGTTTTGCTTTAATAGACATAGAAATACTAATTTTCTTAATTTCCCATTGTCTTTCACCAATGAGATAAATGGATTCAGACTCGACTAACAGATCCAAACTCTACAATGAGCCAAACCCTGTGTGAGGTTGACGTGTGGTCTTTCATTTAACATTTTGAGTTGGGAATAACTTATTACAAAGTTCATTTGTCTTCTTGTTGCTAATTTTTTTTTCTATTGGATGTTGATACTAATGTATCACCAGATTTTCTTAACTCTTCCTGTTGCCCTTTCGACTTTGAGGCATCTGGTTCTAGTTCAGTGAATTACAGCTCCAGCTGTCACCGTTAAACAGCCAACTAGAAGAGAAGACCTCAGTCCCCATGTCTGAGTACACAGTTTTCTCTTCCTTTTAAAATCAGTCACCAGAGAGGAGACCCAAAGGCTTGCCTCTTTTGAAAATTAGTACTTAATTGTTTTAGAGGCTTATGAATCTTTAGCTCTCTCTGGACTTGAATTTCCCCCTCATTAAATGGAGGAACTTCACCTTTAGCTTGATTTTCCAGAACACATCAAGCACTCCATGATCTGTGGTTCCCTGTTATCAGCCAGTGGGTATGGGTCGAAGGTGCTTGACCTTGTGAATCACTTGCTCCTCATACTACTTGATTACCAGTGCAAGTGTCAAGCCAATAAAACCACGTGAAGTCTGACAGGAATTTAAAGACTTATTCTGAAATAATTCTTTGTGCATTGCTGAAAAAAAAAAAAGTCCCATCCCTAAGGGGAATGAAAAGTTTCTCCCTTTGGGGGATGTGTACAACAGAAAATTTAACAAGTTTACAGTGGATTCCATATTAGTGACTTTCCTAAGACTAAATCCACTATTCTTCTAAACGTGAACTTTAAGTTCACACAGTTTCCCACGATAGTGCCATTGTTCATTCTTTGTACTTAATGACAACCTTTTAGGAGGAAGAGACTGACAGCAGTAATTTTATACCAAAGTGTGTGATTATAAACAGGATGCACACCGAGCAGGCAGAAAAATATTAAAAGATACAGGTATCCTAAAAGAAGATAAAAAAAGAGTTACATGTGCTGCAGATTCGACATCTTAAATGCCTCCCTTGTTATGGAGAAAATGACTACTCGAAAAGATTTTACAAAAAGACTTAAATCCCACCCCTAGCAATCATCGGGTTTGCCACAATCCAAATGCCTCATTAGCAATCTGAAATTGAACAGAGTTGGAGAAAATACAGCAAGAGGATGTAGACATTGCCGTGGGGAAAAGATAGAAAGAAAAAACAGCAATCATGGTGAACTCTGCTTATATAAACAAAAAATGTTTTAGTGGAATAAATGTAAGCTTTCTCTTGAAGGAATCCCAGTTAGAATGTCATCGGAAATGGCAAAACCATTTCAACATCATAGCAGTAATATATTCCAGTTTTATTAGCACTAAGCCACAAAGCCCAATTTGTCAGGGGGAAAGGTAAACAAAATTCCCGACATTGCAACAGATAAAGTGATCTTGTGAGCCTCACTATGGAGGCAGAAAATTAAAATAGATAATATTTTTATTATAACTATAGTAATTTCTATGACTTAGTCCTAGGGATAAAATTACTTTTCCTTCTCTCATTATAAATCTTTATATAGAGCTGCTATTCAGTTGCAGTAGGCATCGTATTTTTATATTTTGACAAGTCCCTCATGAGGAGTTTGACCCCCATTTCACAGTTGATTAGGAAATCCTAAATTGGAAAGGTAGGTTTTTCTGTCTTTTTTTAAACAAATCTGCACCATAAGCATTTTCTGGAGATGACTGCCTTAAGCCATTCTGGTAGCTCTGTCAATCAGCAGAAGGTGCTTGGTTTAAGGCAGAGAACCCATGAATAGACTGAGCCTTCCTTCTGCATAGGCTGCTGCTCATTCACACGAACTCGCGTCTCTTCTTTCTCAACTCCTTGTGCCAATCCAGGCTCTTGAATTGACCCAAGTCCACCTGTCAGTCAAACAAACTGCAATCTCTAACTACATGTCCTGACAGTTTGTTCACCTAATGCCTCATCAGCTGAATTTCATGGATTGCCTCTTGATGTTCTTGCTCTCTCTTTACTCCTTTAAATAGGTCCTTGCATTTGATATACTTTAAAAATAATTTTACTAGAAAAGTCAACAAACCTTTGTGTTCACTGAAGAAATGAACAAACTTAGCTGTTATCATGCTAATCATTCTGAGGTAATAGGGAAAATATCACCCGTGTGGCAAGAGAGAAATTTAATGCTATTACTGAAATAATACTCTCGGAAGAGATGCTGTAGAGTCTCCCACAAATAGCCTTTTAGGGACTCAAGTTTAACTATATAGAAAAATCATATTCCGTTCAGAGGAAGGTCATAGGTTAGAGCATGAGTCTGAGTCATATTTTATGTACAGTTTTGCTGCATATGCTGATAAGGTGCTTAAACTTCTGAACCTCTAGATTCTCTATAATTAAACCAGCACCAAGTGAAATCTGTCCCTGACCTAAATTATAAGAATGTCTTGGGAGAAAAAAATCTAATATTGACCTTCACATTCCCAGGAAAAAGCTTTGTCCTGGGAGCACAATTAAGGCGATTTAGGTAACTATAGATTGTTTTAGAACAAGCTATTACAGTGATTCTTAACATTTGGGCTCTGACAAAGCAGCCTCAGCAGCAACTTTGGAATTTGTTAGATACACAAATTCCTTAGTCCCACCTGAGACCCCAGCCCAGACCTGTGAACCAGAAATTCTGGGAGTGGGCCCAGCAATGTGGGTTTTAACAAGCCTTTGGGATGATTCTGATACATGGTCAAGTTTGAGAAGTACTAAACAGCGCTCTGAGTGGTCAAGAAAAGTTAATGTCACTCACTGTTTAACTCTGCTTTCTCACACACAAAAAACTTAAATGGTAGATTCCATCTAGGCCCAATACATTCTGAGATATGGACAAAAAGGTCCGCCATTTGGACTTAAAATATTTGAAAGAAAATTAATCCTTACAAATATTCTTTACTGGGATAACTGAGCTTCTGGCAGGCTCTTCAATCAGAGAGATTTCTAATCAGCTTTTCCAGTTCTTTTAAAAAACCAACAGCTAATCTGCTTTCCCTGACAGCCCAGGGCCTAGAGAATGACTTTGGACACCTTTCTCTTAATTGATTAGCTCTGGCCATTTGCCTTCATGCTAAACCGTCATGTAACAGTAGTGAGCTACACAGTCTAGTGGTTTAAAGAGTGGGTGTGGACTGAGCCTAAACGACTACTGGTTATGAGTGAATTTTGGTTTTAGAAGGTAGTTTCAAAGACTCATGTGGCTCATAAAACCTTGAAACCACAGACAATGTAAATATCATCCCAAGACCCCTGGGAGCTCCTTTCTAGGCTCATTTGAATTGGTACAGAACCAGAGTCTTATGAAAATGTACTTAAGATTGTGGGTTATGTGTGTGTGCACATGTGTATATGTTTCCTAAAATCTAACCTGAAAATATCACATTTATAGGTACTTAAAACACCCATCTGTATTTTGGTCCTTCCTTTTGATCTAGAAAAGTAATCAAAGTGTATGAAGAAAGCCTAAAGTGGAAGCTCTACAATCATATTCTGGAGAAAAACTCTATAAGTGTCCCTCCAACCTCCCTGAGAAGGAGCCAAACTTATAAGATATTTTGGAATGGCTTATAAGATATTCAGGAATTACTGAAAAAGAATAACTGATGTATCATGTGTTCTATATGCTTCTCTAAAATCTGTGTTACTCTCCTGTTGCCGGTCAAAGCTTGAGCATTGTCCATTGTCTGTCTCCAAGAGCATTTTCTCATTGGCTCTTCCCCATTGTTCTAATCCTCTCTCTCACACCTGATCACCAGATAGCCCCAGCTAAAGCCCAGCGCTCCTCCCTCTGTGTCCATCTCGGTTTGCATATTCTGTCTTTTACTCAAAGTTAAAGCCTCATAAGAAGATCCTTCTTAGAATAATCACCAATGTCAAGGCGCTTTGGTGATGGGAAATACACCTTTGCAGCGGGAGGGGCTGGATCAGATTGACTGGGATTCACTCAGATCCAGAGCCTTGACCTCCTTCCAGACCTTTATAGTCCACAGCAGTTTTTTACACCCTTAAGCCCAAGACGAAGCTACAGTGATGGCTTGCCTTTGTCCACATCCATGGTTTGTGTTACTGGTTTAAGCCTTGAAATCTTGAAAGAAACCTAGGTTTAAAATTTCTGTCAGAAAGCTTAGGAAAAAAAGGTCCAAACTCTAGAGACCCTTACTTATGTGGTACATTAAAAAGGCCTTGACTTGACAAGGTAATAGGTCATTTGTTTTCATCTCCCAACAGCTTTGCCTTTCAGTGCTCTTCATGGTGATTTTTCATAGGTCAGTGGTGCAATTCAACACTATTCTAATAAGCCATAATAATAATCATTGGCACAACTGTTATTACAACGGGGATTTCCCTGGGTTTCATCCATTGACTTTTGTAGACAGCAGGAAGCTCAGACTGCAGAGACATTTGTAGCTTCCTAGACAAGGGCAAAGGAAGGAACTAGCATATTGTACATACTGTATATATGCACAAAACACTGCTCTGTGCCACTGGGGTGTTCTATGAGGGGCAGGCAAGGGGAAGAATTCCAGTAGGGAACAAATTTAAAACTTCTTTCTCGTCTTTGATGGTTACGATGGTAATTTTTACACACTGAATAAGCTTGGTGGCTATGTTTGATAGTAAACTGAACTCATTCTGAGCCAGCACAACAGGCAAGCCATAAACAAAGGGTGACAGATCATTGTGCCAGAAACCCCCTCTTCCTGAGAGGTGATCATGAATTCCCCGCATGGGACAAAAAACAAAAGACCAGCCTGTTCACACCCTGTATGCACAAGTTAAAGGGCCCATCGCAAATAACCTTCAAAGACAGAGAAAGGGAGAGTGAAAAGGAGAAAGGCAAAAATGGAGATGAGATCTTACCTTGAAAAATGAAGTAAGCAATCCTCATGTTCCTCTAGTTGATCCTGAAGTGTTCACATGTCTAAAACTATTTTTTTAAATAACTTCACTATGCTTTGAAATTCCGGAGTAGTGGTATGTCAGTAATACATTTGGATACTTCACTGATATTTCCATTTTTATTCTTTCATGCCAATGAATGTAGTCTCTAAGACTTGCCATTTTGAGTACACACACACAACCACACACGCACACACATATATATAAAGGTACATGCATCATATATTACTCATTTTGTGGGAAACACAATGTATAATAATCAAAAAGATTCCAGTGGATTCTTTCAGTGTATTTCAGTGATAATATTTTGTGGGGAATAAAGGTACTCATACCCTCTTTGCTGGCCATATTGCTAAAATTATGATCTTAAGCAACACTGTTAGAAATGCCTGTGTAAAATATCTTCTCTAGTATCAATGAATCAATACACTTTGAATTTAACTTTCAAAAAGAATATGTGGTAAACGTAAATATTTTTATATCTGTGGTGTTTTCCTTTTAACTTATAGTAGTGAATAAGTGACAATACACCTGATGTCATCAAAAAGGAAAATGGCCGACCTGAAATGTGAACAGTGGAGGAAGTTATTTATAAAGTCTTCTGCCAAAGACCATTGTTTAATGATCTGTAAAATGTAGATTAACTTCTTTTATTATGAATGTGATTATAAGAAATGCTCACCTTATCATCCTCTATCTTTTAAAAATCAATATTTTGTATTTCTAAGGACCAAGGAAAATATTTTTTAAGTCAATGTAATATACAGATGCCTTGGAAATGAAAGGTATAATGACTTGGATCAAATGCATAGTACTGGATTAGAATTCCAAGATCCAATGGTAAATTTATCAGTCTTTCCTATAATTCTTATACTGCACTAAATTACATTTGGCAATTTCAGCTAATCTTTTTGAATTAAGGGCACCGACATTAATGACAGATCTTGTCTAACATGGAAGGCATTAAACCATTCCCTTTCAAGCACCTCGAGTGGATGGAGATTGCCATCTAATTCTCCCACCTAACCATCTCATGTAAGTTAACTCAGAGGTCTAACAATGCTGCATAGATGGTGAACAGGCTAGGTGCACCAAGGATATTTAATTTGTGCAGTTAGCAAGAACTAGCCATTTAAAAAATGTATCCAACTATTTTGTAAATAAAATTTTTGATTCCTGTAGTTTTGTTCAAACTGCTGTCTTTTAAAATATATTTTATTTGAATTTTCAATATAATCTGTTATAAGTTAGATGTTGCTTTATTGACTCCGTGATTCAATGTACACTCAGCCATATTCCTGTGGGGAAACATCAATCCTATTGACTTTCTTGGCATGAGCCAGATATTCATAGTTTCTTTAAAGACTCTAAGTATGAGACAAAAAATGAAACCACCAAAATTAAATGCTAGTGAAGAAATTAGAAATCTATTGTATAAAATGTATTTTTAAAATCTTAAGATATATGTGATTTACACTGCCTGTTAATCTAGTCTCTTTGTGAAATAACCACAGCATAATATTTGTTAAGACTCTGAAACACCAAATATTTGTGATGTTTGTATAGCGCCGTTGTTATAATATGTGATTTCAAATGCTAAGCATCGTTGTTGTAATCATGTGAGCCCACAAAAGAATAAATTCCTGCTGTTATGTACAACCAGCTCTCAGAATTCAGATTTCCTGCAGCTGCTGTATCACCAATAAATGAGAATTAATTGTGAAAAACCATTTTTAAAGAATTGAGTTTATGATCACTGTGCACTTTCCTAATGAATCAATTCAGAGAGTTTTATTTTTACCAGAAATGCTCTCTCTCAGTCAATACAATTGCTGGTTTCAACCATACTATCAGTTCAATGGTTTCTATATTCTTCATTTAACTACCAAAAACTGGAAGCTTGTTTCAAGGTGTGTGCTAACAAATGTACAATAAATGACTTTTCCTGCATGCTGCCTGAGATATGTTGTAATTTGAAATGTCCTATCAAAAAATTATATATTTCCTAACTCAAAACTGAACTGGCAATATTTCCCAGGTGTATAATTGATGGTATGTTAATATCAAAATCAGAAGCACTGTCTGTCATATGTGTTTGTGTCATGTGATGTTTAACTTGTTAAACTGTAATTCGTGAAGTGTTCATTGCCTGAACTAGTCAACTCTGTACAAATCATTGTCCTAACTGTTTTCCTAATCTTACCATATTTCCTAACACTTAAATATAAATGTTTGTAAATTCGTCATTCATTTTTTTATCGACTTTTATGTATCGTCAGTGTGACTTCATTAACTAACCCAACAAAAGAAAATCAAAGCTTCCCCCTGCCACAGTCCAGTCCGGGCTCAGGGACGTTTTAGCTATGGCAAAAACTCATCTGTTCGTCCAACAAATATTTCTTGAGTATCTACTATGAATCCGGCTCTATACCAAATATTGGGAGAATCTCGAGAACCAGAGTAGTCACAAACCTATATCCCCTTGTGAGGGTTTCTGAACCCACCCTAAGCCATTCTTTTGTGACTTTCACAGAATGAAGAAATTATTTTGTTTCCCCTATGTTATTAAAGATAAGATTATTAAAGACAGAAATTATCCACAGAAGAGTCTTGGATTAAAATACAGTAAACTTGGCCCCAGAAAATGCAACTATCACTCACAGAATTATGGTCTTAAAGTCAAATTTAAAAAGAAATTAAAACTCAGTTTAAGGGATTTCACTCTAACTCTGGAAGAAACATTTAAATATTCCCTCTTACAATTTGTATATCATGTCTGTTTTAAAATATTGTCCTTCAGGTTTTTGGTACACATAAAATGCAACATCAGATCACTTTTTCTAAGATGGTACCCCTGTGGGTGATCAAGGAATTCTGTAAAAAAGGAGAAAAATGGCTGAAGAAAGAATAAATATTTATCCACAGGATACCACAGAAGGCAATGCACTCAGGATGTTTTCTCAATGATAGATTTCCTTATATGTACTATGTCTGTTTGCCACTTGTTTTAAGTGCTTGTATGTGCAAACATACTCACAGCCAGATTCACATGTCCCACCACATTTTTATTTTTCTTATTCAAGAAGATGCCCCTATAAAACCTTTTGGTTCCCGCCATTATGGCGCTTAGGATAATGAGACTGAAGAATGGTCTCTGCCTTGACTTTGGTATCACAAATTAATTTTTGCAGAATTTATAACTCCTCTGAACCTGTTGAAAACAATTGTAACTTGCTGTTCTCATAGATATTCATTCATTCATTCACTGTAAATATTTGCTGAGCACTGGAGGTGAGATTAGATCCATCCATGCAGCCACGCATATACAAGATGGAGCAGTGCCCACCAATGCTGGTTTGTGGAGTCAGGAAACTCTGGATTCAGATTCCAGCTTTGTCAGTCTACCTGGATAATCTTGTGAAAATCCCTTGACCATTCTGAACCTCAATTTCCATGGGTGTAAAATGAGACCAATAGTATCTACTCTAGGATTGTTGTAGGGGTTGAATGAAATAATGAACATTTATTAAGTGATTTGCACAGAGCCTAATATTCATAAGGCACTCAACAAATGTTTGTTGGTATTTATGTCCTATATAATATTTATCTCCCTTATACAAGTGACAAAATCCCCTTGATCAAACTTGAGTCAGGCTCCTCTGAGACCTCTTCTTGACTAGGCCCTGACCTTGGGCTCTGTTCTCGGCCAGCTTAGTCCACTTTTACCAAAAATCCTGCTGGGTCAGTTTAGGGAAAATCCCCCCATCCTTGAAATCGTATGACCCTGGCCTACCTTCAGCAGAAGTCCTGATGAGTCAGTCTCGCAAAAATCCACCTAGCCTTGATGTTTCCTCTTAGTAATTTTCCATCCGCTGACCCCCACCTGGGTACTGGTTATAACCCACACTAGTTCTCATTCTATTCAGAGTTGAGCTCAGTCTCTCTCCCCTACGGTGAAACCCCATTGCAATAGTCCCCTTCTTGAATAGAGTCTTCCCTACCACCTGAATAAATTTTACAAGTGCCTGAATAAATTTTTTTTAACACCAGCAACATCTTCCACGCTGAAAGATGAAAAGACCAAATGAGCTAAATTCTGACTCTCTTCACTGTAGTAGCTTTAGATAACATTTATTGAGTGCTTTCTACCAACCAGGCAATGTACTAAGCACTTTACTTGGATTGTATCCTAAATACTCACAGAAAACTTCTGAAAGGAGTATAATTTCTGTCCCTTTTTACGCATGAGACCCTGAAGCTAAGAAAAGTTATGTACTTGTCCAAAATCATGCAGCTACTAAGTGGAGGAACCAGAATTTGAGTTCAAGTCTGTCTGACTCCAAAGCTTAAGCGTATGATCATTGTGTTATCCTGCCTCTTTATCAACCTTAAAGTATCTACTTGGACTGAGCAAACTCCCAAGATGACAGAAAATGACAGCAATGTCCACCAATATATACAACCTATGCAATCACTCTGATCACCGGGTTAGTCAAAAAATTCCAGCCAGGGGGCCAGCCCCGTGGCTGAGTGCTTAAGTTCACACGGTCCATTTCGGCAACCCAGGGTTTCGCCGGTTTGGATCCTGGGCGCGGACATGGCACCGCTCATCAGGCCATGCTGAGGTGGCATCCCAAGTGCCACAACTAGAAGAACCCACAACTAAAAATACACAACTATGTACTGGGGGGAGAAAAAGAAAAAATAAAATCTTTAAAAGAAAATTCCATCCAGATTTAATGTACAACTCCATAGTAACAATCTTGCATCGTCATTATCCTAGATCTTAAAAATTGTGACAAAAGATTATATAGAATGTCATATGAGTGAAGAGGCTTTAGCTAATATCCCCCACACGCAAGGAAAGCACACAAAATAAGTTTTTCATGCCTCATCAAAGTCACCTTGGAAACAACTCATCCAACATCACTTTCAGTATTTCAGACAACAATGGCGACCAGATATATTTATTTCTGGCTGTTTTGGCCTGCCTTACCTGTACACATCTGCTTTTGGAACAAAAATATATCTAATTTCACTCACAAATTTACAACATGATTCTTTTCTTTTAACAAAGCAAGTGACAAGACTATCCAGAGCAACAACAGAAAAAAGCATGACTGTGGTAGATAATCCATGAATGGGAAAAATTACCAGTCCAAAGATGGGCTCAAGTACACTAGGAATTGTCTCTTACTGCAAATGCCCATTTTGTTCTAAGATTGTCCATAACACTAGCTACTTTGCAGCTGTATTTTCTTTTTCTTTCTTTTTTTATTTTAATTCTTATTTTTTTCAGATGTACATCATATTTCAAATTCAAGATACATCACATCATGGTCACCACCCGAACACTAATTATAGTGCATCCCCTCACATGTGACCCTAATCACCCCTTTTGCCCCCTCCCCTCCCCACTTCCCCAATGGTAACCACCAGTCCAAT
The DNA here is from genome assembly GCF_021613505.1 of Equus quagga. Taxonomy (NCBI): domain Eukaryota; kingdom Metazoa; phylum Chordata; class Mammalia; order Perissodactyla; family Equidae; genus Equus; species Equus quagga. The sequence continues at coordinate 106,212,766 of NC_060271.1, forward strand.
CTCCAATGCTATGTGTTTTGTTTTTTTTTTTTGTCGTTTTTATCTTCTACTTATGAGTGAGATCATATGGTATTTGACTTTCTCCCTCTGACTTATTGCACTCAGCATAATACCCTCAAGGTCCATCCATGTTGTCACAAATGGCCGGATTTCGTCATTTCTTATGGCTGAGTAGTAGTCCATCATGTATAAATACCACATCTTCTTTATCCATTTGTCCCTTGATGGGCACCTAGGTTGCTTCCAAGTCTTGGCTATTGTGTATAATGCCGCAATGAACATAGGGGTGCAAGTATCTTTATGCCTCTGTGTTTTCAAGTTCTTTGGATAAATACCCAGCAGTGGAATAGCTGGATCATATGGTAGATCTATCCTTAATTTTCTGAGGATACTCCAAACTGCTTTCCATAGTGGCTGCACCAGTTTGCACTGCCACCAGTAGTGAACAAGGGTTCCCTTCTCTCCACACCCTCTCCAACATTTCTTGTTTCCTGTCTTGTTAATTATAGCCATTCTGACTGGAGTGAGGTGATACCTCATTGTAGTTTTGATTTGCATTTCCCTGGTAGCTAATGATGTTGAGCATCTTTTCATATGCCTGTTGGCCATCTGTATATCTTCTTTGGAGAAATCTCTGTTCAGATCTTTTGCCCATTTTCTAATGGGATTGTTGGTTTTTTTGCTGCTGAGCTGTATGAGTTCTTTGTATATTTTGGATATTAACCCCTTATCTGATATGTGGTTTGCAAATATCTTCTCCCAATTGTTAGGTTGTCTTTTCGTTTTCTTGATGGTTTCCTTTGCTCTGCAGAAACTTTTCAGTTTGATGTAGTCCCGTTTGTTCATTTTTTCTTTTGTTTCCCTTGCCCAGTCAGACATGGGACTTGAAAATATGCTACTCAGACCAATGTCATAGAGCGTACTGCCTATGTTTTCTTCTAGAAGTCTCATGGTTTCGGGTCTTACATTCAAGTCTTTAATCCATTTTGAGTTGATTTTTGTGCATGGTGTAAGAGAATGGTCTACTTTCATTCTTTTGCATGTGGCTGTCCAGTTTTCCCAACACCATTTATTGAAGAGACTCTCCTTTCTCCATCGTATGCTCTTGGCTCCCTTGTTGAATATTAGCTGTCCATAAACATGTGGGTTTACTTCTGGGCTCTCAATTTTGTTCCATTGATCTGCAGCTGTATTTTCATCAACTGTAAAAAGCTGTAATTCTCCAGCTGTGCCTAGTCTCTGTGCTTATTGGCTTAATACCATGTAGTCACCCAGACAGGGGAAGACGATATAACCAGATCCAGCGATTTGCCAGTAAACTCTTGATTTTTCTTTTCTTTAGACCCCAATAATTGAGCATGTTTACTTGTAGACTCCCAGGATCCTGCAACTGTACACGCTTCCATATGTAGCAGTAATAGTAGCTCTTCCCGGGATCTGTGCCCAGCCATTCAGTGGCATATGAAACGTCATCCCATTTCAAGGAATCGTGGTGGACACACTGCAAATACACAATTAGTGAAAGTTCACATTCAGTCCTTGGTTGGCACCTTAGCCAGATCCTTTTTAGGTGACTTTGCTTCCATATCTCATCTACTGGCTGAAAAGAGAATGCCACGAAGTACTTCCAGAAATTCTGAGATGACAAATCTGCAACATGTGAAGGTTATCTACTATGGTCCCAGGCATATGCCACCTATTGAAAGGACAAACTTGGCGACAAACTTGGCCTTCATTACCAAAGATCTGATGTTGCAGGGAAATTTTTATTTTTTTTATAGCACGGAAAATTATTAAATAGGCTCTCTGCAACAAAGGTTTCATTCTGGGTTCTTTTTCTTGCTATATGTCACTAAAAACAAGGCACAGGTGTAATAAGAATCCACAAGCCAGAAAATACAACAAAAGGTCAGGCCCTCAGCAAACAGCTGCACCTGTCCTGACGGCTCTGCTGATTTTACTTTCTGAGAAAAAAAAATGTTAACAACCTTCTTTGGTTACCATGAGAACTAGAGGACAAATAACCAAGCAAGTTTCCTAGAGGGAAAAAAGCATGTGGCCATCTGTTTTAAATTCCAGCCAACAAATTCCAAGGGTATGTAAATCCGAGCCCTAAAGAAGCCAGAACCTACAGATGCAAACGAAAAAATCTTGTCCTTGATTAATCTCAGGGCACTCGTGTTTGGGAATAATGCTTTAAGAAATGAGGCAAAAATCATGGTTCCTGCTGTTATTGATTACAGAAAATCTGTATTTTCGTGACTGAAACTTCATCCCTCACACATTAGTGAGGCTTCCTACTAAGCCAGAATTCCATAAATTCTGAGGGAAAGATTAACTCAAAATTCCTAACTAATCTCCCTCTGTTGACAAATCAGAACGTAGCGATTTCTCTCAAACATCCTTCCTCGAAGGATCCTTCCTCGAATTCAATAGAAACAAATTACCAGAGTGCCCTCATCTTTCTGAAGATGATCTGAAACAAAGCCCAGATGTCAAAAAACATCCAGTTATCAAAAAACGACTAGAACACACACACCCACACTGGCTACAAGAAGAACAAAGACAATATCAGAGCCTTTTAGAATTGGTGAAGGGTGGAACAGAAAAAAACGATATGCAAATATTAGACCCTTTAAGACCAGTCAACTGGAGCACTTCGTTTTGAGTCAGAGGAAGCCTGAGATGGAGCAACATGGTTTGCAGTCATGGAAGCACTAGTGTTTGACCTGCTGTGACTTTTGAAAAATCGCTATGCCTGTGTTCTCACTGTGTGGGGTGAATCCTGTGAGTCTAAGTGTCGCTGTGTTGCAACTGCCTAACTCCTAATAGTCGTCCAGAGGGGCACTATCGAGTAATGGTTGAGAACATAAATTCCAGAGCCAGACCCCTGGAGTTCAAATCCTGGCTCTGCTAAGCTGTGTGATCATGGGTAAATTATTTACTTTGGGCCTCAGTTTCCTCATCAGTAAATGAGGAGGATAATAGCACTTACAGAGTTGTTATAAAGATGAAATAAGTTAGTATACCCAAAGTCCTTAGAGAGTGCCTGGCACAGAGTGAGTGCCATGTAAATGTCCCATACTCTCATTGCTGCCATAGTGAAGAGAGAGCATCGCTAGAGAGCACAGTCCAGAGTGAAGAATGACTTGACTCTTACTCTATGTTTAAAAAAAATAGAGAGAAACAGAGAAGAAGAGAAGCCACTGAGGCACAATTAGGAAGAGACAATAGGTAGGGACTGAAGGGACTCATTTTAATGTAAAATGAGAAAAGCGGGGGTGGAATAAGGAAGGAAAATTGGTGGGTTAAAGTACTGATGCAATTGGTGATGCCTGCTAAAGTACTCCAGAACTTCTGCTTTCTTACTATATTGTAAACAGTAATAATATCAATAGTTCACTCAATAGTACCAGCCACTGCTAGGCACTTAGCATATATTATCTCATTCAACTCCCATAAAAACAATACCCCTATGAGTCTGGTATTTTTATCCCCATATTTCAAGAGAAAAAACTTGAGAGTTAAAGAGGTCCCTGAGGCATTAGGCTTACATGTCTAATCAATGCACAGCCAGCACGAGGACCAGTCTGACTCCAGAGGCTGCACACCCACCCACCGTGCTGCACTCACTCCCACACGGGTGTCAGGACAGGGGCTCAATTCTGGAAAAATCCAGATGTTGAACTGGATGTAAGTGGTAACAGCCATAAAGAAGCTTGCTTCTGAAATTCTCTCTTCTGTTCTCCTCCTCGTGGAGTTTTTTGTGTTATATTAATAGTTTCGTGTTGTATAACTCCACCAATAGCAACAACCTCTTACCCTTTGGTAGTCTTAATGAATCTATGGGTTCATTGTTGTTATTGTATGTATGCAAAAAACAGTGCTATTTCAGAAAGTTGCATAATTACAGAACCAGGCCTCTGATATGGGCAGAATAAAAATAATCCTTACATTATGGGTCTATTTTTTAAAAAGTTCCACACATCAAAATATCATAAATCAGGCTTAACATACCCACAAGGGAAAAAAATGAAAAGCGGGAAATTAGGTTTATAACCACAAGCACTTATGCTTGATAAACCATTACATTCCAGAAGACTGAAATGCATCCAGTTTTCTAAGCCGAAATGCATAAAGTTTTCTAAAATCCATATAAATCTTTTTCAGAGGGAAACCAGCTATTTAATTGCAGAAAATTACGTTGAAGCTGACATTGCATCATAGCATACTTGACAAAGTTCTTATGAATTCTTTTATAGTTCCTTCAATATTTTTATAGCAACAGGTCAGAAGGTGAAAGAACATTTATATTGTGACCATAAAATTCATGAAGTATGTTTTTGGGGGAAATACTACAGAAATCTTTGAAGAGCCCCTGAGAAAGATGCAGGGTCACTAATCAGCCAAAGAAATTTGTATGTTGTCCTCTTCATTCCACTGTAGTGACATTGTAGCACTATATTCATGGTAGGCACGAGAGAGCAAGTCATTGTTCAAAGTTGGGATTACTTTCCTCCAACTGCCAAGATGACAAATGATCACTTACATGCTGCATATGAGAATCTCTTAGGAATAATGTGTTTAATTGGTGAAGTGCTTTAAGGGTAATTACTTGCATCAAAGACTGCCTATAAGAACTTAGGACTAACTCTACTATGACCAGGATAGGGCATTTCCTTTTGATCCACTTATAATTAGAAACATTAAGTCAACTATTGTCTTTATGTAATTGATTAAATGGAATTAAAGATGAGTCAGAACGTTTTAGAACCCCTGGAAGACGTGATTGAGTTTTTTTTCCTTATATGTCAGAGTATAGAAATCTTTCTTGACTTCTTCTGGGGGCTAATTTTACTAAATTGCCATATTTACTCATACGGATGTTCTGGAAACTAACCCAAAGATTCAATAGCCATATGCTTGACCTAGGGTTGGCACTCATGTATTGAATGAGCGAATGGCTGGTTGGATGGATCGATGGAAAGCCCAGGAACAATCAAGTCTAAAGATTAGATGAGACCACTGAGGTAGATCAGGTTATGGGGAAGATTTTAGTCTCAAGCTATTAGAGCAGTGGTCTTAACCTTGGCCACACAGTAATAGCATCGGGGAAGCATTTAATATAAATAGTTGGCTTAGAACCCACAACAGACCAGCTAAATCAACATCTTTACATGTGAGGGTAGGTGGTGGAGCTGAAGTACAAGTATTTTTCAAAACTTTCTCAAGTGGAGTTGCCAGGTTCTACAAATAAAAATACAAGATGCCCAGTTAAATTTAAATTTCAGAGAAAGAACAAATAAATTTTTAGTATAAGTATGCTCCAAATATTATATGGGACATACTTATACTAAAAATTACTTTTTGTTTCTGTGAAATTCAAATTTAACTGGGAGTCCTTATTATATCTGGCAACCTTATCCCCCAAGATATTTTAAGGCACAGTGTTGAGAACCATTGAGTTTCACTGAGCTAAACAAGTGGGTAGAGTATGACATTAAGAAAATACAACAGCAGCAAACTAAAATGTCCAAGACACCCAGCATTTGGCAACCAACAGTGGGCACACAGGTTAGGAATCATTGTCCTATCCTGGATGACTAATGGGGGTCAAAGTAAATCCTCAGTTTCAGAGAAATTGGGGCATCTGATAAAAAGCCTAGGCAGAAACTAAAGTCTAAGTGAGCAAGACAGGGACCCAGCTGAATACTGTGATGCACTACGCGGGTTTTGATGGTCAGAACACTGTTGTAGAAACTGAGTTCGAAGGTGAGAACAGAATTCACAAATAAGCAAAATCCTTCACTCAGCACCAAATTATGGATCCAAGAGAACTGTGTTTTCTCTGCTAAGGAATGAATTCATCCCAGAGCCTACAGTGTGTAATTCCAAGAGAGTTCTGAAGTGACCTTAGTTCTGTAATTGGAGGCCTTTGGGTTTGAGGGTTGAACATTTCATTATGGCAGAATCAGCAAGTAAGCCAGCATTAACATAACTCTTAAAAGTGAATATTGACCAGTATTCATGTCAAAGCAACAGCCCAGATGAGAACAGCATTAAGAGGTTAAGCCTTGAGCAAGATAAATGTCAGTTACTACCTATAAGAGTTTCCTATTGTGAACTGAAGATAGCAAAATGAAAGTAGATTTTGACATTAATGGAACTATCAAAGAAAAAAGATTTAAGGAGTCTTGTTCCCCCCTAGAAGAATCCAAAGGTACTCTGGCAAAAAGCATTAGAAAATGTAATAGTGGGGCCGGCCCTGTGGCTGAGTGGTTAAGTCCATGAGCTCCACTTCAGCAGCCCAGGGTTTCACTGGTTTGGATCCTGGGCGCGGACATGACACTGTTCATCAGGCCACACTGAGGCAGCATCCCACATGTCACAACTAGAAGGACCCCCAACTAAGAATATACAACTATGTACTGGGGGGGCTTTGGGGAGAAAAAGGAAAAATAAAATCTTAAAAAAAAATAAAAAAGAAAATGTAATAGTAAAATATACCTCATTTGGAATGCCAGTTTAAAAACATAGGAATAATCTTAAGAAACATACGTAATACCTTTAAAAACTCCAATAACTTCTATACGGAAACATAAAAATGAAAGATTTTAATAGAAAAATGGACAAGAGAGTACAATAAGCAGTTGTAAGATAGGCTATCCAAGTGGCCCAAAACAAACACACACAACACAAAAGGCACTGAACCACTTTTGGAACCAGAAAAACCACATATTAAAACACAGAGTAATACCACCACGTGACCCACCAAAACGGCTAAAATTAAAAAGACAGACAACGTCAAGTGTTGGCAAGAACATGAGTAATTGGCACTCATGCACTTTTGGTGGGAGTGTAAACTACTTCAATCATTTTGGAAAATCATCGAGCATCATCTATTAAATTTATAAATACATGTATCATATGGCCCAGCAATTTCACTCCTCAGCACTCAACAGAAATGTGTGAAATATTAACCAAAACATTTATATGTGTATATTAATAACCCAAACTGAAAAAATTCCAGTGTGTGATAATAGAATGGTTCAATAAATGGTGGTATATTTATGCAATGGGTACAATATAGAAATGAAAATGGACAAACTACAGCTATTCACAATCATTTGATGAATCTCACCAACATAAGGTTGAGTAAAAGAAGCCAGACATAAAAGAATATGTTCTGTACAATTTCATTTATATGAAGTTCAAGAAGAAGCAAAAAATTTTAAGGCCAGAAGTCAAGACGGTGATTATTTTGGAGGAAGATGAGGAGTGGTAATTGGGAGGAGATATCACGGAAACATTTGGGATGCTGGTAATGTTCTGCTTATTGACCTGGTAATAGTTATGCAGGTATGTTAACGTAGTGATACATTTATGCTCATTATACTTTTCTCTATGTGTGCTATATTTTAATTAAAAGTTTTTAAAGGGGTCGGCCCCGTGGCCGAGTGGTTAAGTTAGCGCGCTCCACTTCGGCGGCCCAGGGCTTCACTGGTTCAGATCCCGAGTGTGGACATGGCACTGCTCATCAGGCCACGTTGAGGCAGTGTCCCACATGCCACAACTAGAAGGACCCACAACTAAAGTATACAACTATGTACTGGGGGGATTTGGGAGAAAAAGCAGAAAAAAAAAGATTGGCAACAGTTGTTAGCTCAAGTGCCAATCTTAAAAATAAATAAATAAATAAATAAATAAATAAATAAATAAATAAATAAAAGTTTTGAAAAATTAGAGTTATAAGGGGATCTAATAGAAGATTTGAATAAATGTAAACACCCTATTCTCATATAGGAATGCTCAATAACAATGTTAATTCTTCTTAACTTATCTATGACTATAATATTATCCCAATACAAACACCACAGTTTTTCAGGGCAAGAGGAGAGTCAGTAGATAATACATTTACAAGAAAAATGTAGAATAGAGTAGTTCAGGATATTTAAAAAGTTAATAGTAGTTGAAGAGATAGCTCTTCCCAGATAATAGTGTCAAAAGAAAATTCAGAGAGTTTTACTTAATATGAATGTTTTATTTATTGAGAAGCAAAGTATTGGTGAACAGGGAGACTTCAAAATCCAAAGTGTAGGAAGTTCTGCTCTCAGCAGTGACAGCTCAGTAATGAGTTCGGATGAGGAGGTAGGTTGTTTCCATTGTGGTAGGTTACTAGAAACCTAAATTCCTTTTAGGGCAGTGGTACTGAAGAAGGTTACTTGCTTGTAGCTGATTGGTTAGGAAGCTGCAAGGTCATGCTGACAATGAAGAAAGCTTTTTTGCATAAGGTCAGAGTCAGCATTTCAGGAAAATCGGGACAGTTTGAAGTTTTGGTTACAAGGCTATGGGTGGTTGGCTTAGGGGTATATTCAAATTCTAGCCTCCGTTTTAGTTTTTCTTAATCAGAAGTAAAACATTTAATAACTTAGTAGTAAAACATAAAAGTAAATGTTAAATTTCTAAGTAATCAAGGTGTATTGTAAAATCACAGTAATAAAGACAGTTTGGGACTTGTAAACAAATAGAGAGACTGATAAATTGAAGAGAATTGAGAGTCCAGAAATAGACTCAATTACAGTGGAAATTTGGTGGCATTCTAACTCAGTGGAGGAAAAACTGGATTATTTAATAGAACACAGTGGAACAACTGTACATTTATCTCAGAAAAATGTTACATTCTTGCCCTACTCCTTACAACAAAAATATTTTGTATGAATTAAGGATTTAAATGAAAGTATAATTAAAACACTAAAAAATCCCTGTAAATAATCATGAAAGAAAAATTATTTTCAGAAGCTGGCCACGTGGCTGAGTGGTTAAGTTCACGTGCTCCGCTTCAGCTGCCCAGGGTTTCACTGGTTCAGATCCTGGGCACAGACCTCAGACCTAGCACTGCTCATCAGGCCACGCTGAGGCAGTGTCCCACATGCCACAACTAGAAGGACCCACAACTAAAACATACAATTATGTACTGGGGGGCTTTGGGGAGAATAAGGAAAACTAAAAATTTTTTTTAAAGAAACTATTTTCTAAGATGGAAAGACTAGATGTCTTTAATAAATTGGTATCTTGAGTTACACATGCAACATTTCTAAAGCTATGTGGAAAAAAACCCATAAATCGCATAAAAATTAAAAACTGGGGAAAATATTTGCAGCAGATTGCAAAGGACTGTTTTCCTTAGTATAAAAAGAGCTCTTAAAAACCAATAAGGAAAAAAGCATCAAGCTAACAGAAAAATGGACAGAGGACAGGAACAAACAACACAAATAGGGTATATTAAAATACATGAATTTATACTGATTCCTTTTTTTACCATCTTAACCATTTTTAAGTGTACAGTTCAGTAGTTTAAAATACATTCACATTGTTGTGAAACAGATCTTCAGATATACTGACTCTCAATATATGAAATACAAATCAAAACTGTAAATTTTCACCCAGTAATTTGGCCATGATCGAAAGTTTGGTAATATACAGCATTGACGAGGGGAAACGGGTACTCTCATTTGTAACTAGTACAAGAGCAACTTAGCCTACTATCTCTGAATGACGATTTGGTAATGTCTTCCAAATTTTAAATTCATGGACTTTTTGATACAGTGTTTACACTGTAGATATTTTTTCTGCAGGATGATTTCACTTATGTACACAGACTGATCAAACTCGGCATTGTTTATGAAACATAAATGTCCATAAATAAATGATGTCATATCCCTTCAATGGAATACTAAGTAGCCCCTATAAAGAATAAGGTTGATTTTTGTGTAACAACCTCTGGAACAACCGCCAAGAGATATTAGAAGGTGCAGAATTCAATATGTTACCAATTGTGTTAAAAAATATTGGCAGGAAGGATAAACAATGAGGTGCTCGGAGAGAGAATTTCTCTGGAAGCATTCCCAGGAGAGTGGCTGGAGCGTTGCCTCTCGGGACTGGAACTGGAAAATTAAGAGTCAAGAGTACACAAGACAAAAAGATATTTTTCACTGTAACCTTTTGTCCTATTCGAAATGTGCCGCATCCGAGTCTCACTAAAACAACAGCAGCAAAACAAAGAAATCCTAAAACAAAGTATCTATCTGTATGAGTCTTACGGTAATCTGGGCATTTTTCCCTCAAGCAGAGTCGGGATTCTGCCCAGCAGCTAGACCGCCTAGACTTTGCCAGGCAAAGGAGGTGGGGAAAGTGTTGCTGCAGCCCTGGGTTGAATGCCAGGCTATATGATGATTTCAGAACTCGCAGCATGAGAGGGAGCATCATTAGGCCAGTCTAATATTGTTCAGGCTCTCCTCACCGGGGTAGATTTAAGCACTTAGCCACGCCACAGCTCTGTTTGTGTTCATCCACCAAACAGGAATTATGGTCATGCTTGCCTACTTGAGGTTTGCGTGATCAAATGAAATGTTCATGAAAATGCTTCATCAACAAATATTGTTATTGTTTATTTTATTCATTTAGGTCCCTGAAATACTGTTTTCAAAAACACTAGCTTACTTGTATAACTAATACGTCATCTGACAGAGGTGTCACAGAAGTGCTTTCCTTGCTTGTGCAAATTAACCAAGACAAATGCCGCTCATTGTTTTCTGATTTTATATTAAATACAACATGAATTTAATGGTCTTAACTTTCAGGATGATCACGTCTCACCCCCACATCCAGGAAGCAATTCCATACCGTCTCTCAGAAAATGAGGGAGATTATTCATCATATTCCTTGTATTCACAATTTGTCTACTTCAGTTTTTCCCAGGTATAGTCATCAACAGTTTTCACACTGTTTCAGATTTGAAATATGGCATTGCATGAATAGCAAGTGCCCTAGAGAAAGGACTTGCAACATGTTACAACTGAAGAAAATGGAGGTGCAACAGGAACAGGGGACTTGTTTCTCTTCTGGCTCTGCCTCCAGGCAGAGAAATCCTTCTCAAACCTACCCCCTCTTCCATTTCCTTTAACTCATGACAAGAACTATCCTTCTAGGTGCAGTGGTCCCTCCTAGGTTTCTGTGGCTCAACACAGCCCACATATCTGCCTTTGTACCGGGGCAGCAGGCAGGTCACCTAAAGTTAATTCTCCACCACGACTCGTCGGGCATCCTCCTTGCCTCTCCTCTACTGTTGGCTTTAGCCAACTGTTCCTCTTCCCTCCCTTTCTGACTCTAATATTAAGGTGAGAGTTTTTTCCCAAAATTTCCCCTCAGTAAAGAGGGAGTCACTTTATCCACATCTTTTAAAAGTCACGAAAAAAAGGGGGCATCATCTATATAACTTTATTTGGAATAATAAAGTATCTTTTTGGATTAAACACCTTAGCCTGAAATGCCCACAATCAATGTTAGTTTGGATGTTTATAAAGGTCATGTGGAGAATTAGGTTGTGGAAAACAGGGAAAAAAGAAATCTAATAAAAAGAGGTAGTAATTTTTCCTGGGGTACGAGCTCATAATTTGAGTGCCAGATGCCATTGTAAACAAGCCTTTTAAAGATGGTTTGAAAAATCAACATATTAATAAGTTATGCCTTGACTGTCAGAAACACACTCACAAAAGAAATGAAAATCAAGTATACTAATGTTTTTTGAATGAATATTTGTGACAAGGGATAATAAATGCCAGTGAAAGCATCATACACAGATTCAAAAGGAACTATGTCTCAAAAAACTTAGATGGAACTGAAGACGGCGTACGCTGGAAAACTGTCAGATGATTCAAAAGTGGCTTTATTGATGGTGATGCTAACACTGAATATTTTATGTGTTTAAATAAAATTGTTTATGAAATCTGAGGGTAGAAAAGTACTATATGAATACTTATTGCTTTATAAAATATGCTATTTTAATATGCCTATAAACTAAGTTAAAAATAAATATATTCTGACATTTAGTTGCATCCTGAAAAGTTTACTCGTTATAATTGAATAAACTCGTTTTGCATGCCTGTGGTACTTTCCGTTGGGAAAATTGGAGACACCTTATTTGGAGTCTCCTCATACTTATGCCTGTATATTAGTCATTTGAGTCCCTCCCCAACTCATGTATTCACATACTTAAAAGAACCACGGCCCAAGGAGACGGTGTTAAGGCAAGACTCACGCCAAGTGGTTAATGGCAGAGGTTGGACTAGAACCCAGGTCTCCACTTGGGCCCCATGCTCATTTCAACCAAAAAGGGAAATCCCAGCAACATCACAGTGACAGGAGCAAATGTGGTAGGAGTAGAAAGTAGTGAAGACAGGAAAGAGAGGCTCTATAGGATGACGGGAAGAGACCAGAAAAGTCAGAAGATTTTTTCCTTAAAATAACTATATTCTTTCTTTCTTTCTTTCTTTTTTACTGAAAAAGTAACATATGTCATAGCAAACATGTTGTTTGGTTTCCTTTCTTCTGTGGACTAACTCTTCCTCCACTCCATAAAGTAGTGTCAGGGGTGTCTACCATGGAGTTGTGCCCTCAGCAACAGGAGAGGTACATGACTCAGTTGTGTCTGTGAGAGTGTCCCCCTCTCCTGAAAGCAGTTATGAATTTACCTAGGTCACAATGATCCAAGAGAATTCTCTGGAGAAACTCTCTTTCTCCTGGAGTTACAGAGTGGAAATAACCAAGACTGGTGTTGCCATTGTCCATGTTTCCTGGCCATGTAGAGAAAGCTCATCTTCTGTGGGTAGGAAAGAGACTAACACTCAGAGTAAAACAGGTCACAAAATCTAATGAAGGAGAGCACCCTTCTTTGAGCCCCTTGTTCCGCCTGTCGCTGAGATAGTGTCCCTCAGCTTCCCAGTCAAATAAGCTATTAAACTTCCCTTTTTATTCAAATCAACCAACAGTCTTATAAGTAGAGTGAGGAAAATAAAGACAAACGAAAGAAGAAAATAGAAATCAACCATAGTCATTACCCAGGAATGAACATACACACACATACGCTCACTTACATGTAGAAATATACTGTTTAATGAAAGATTTTTGTATATATTGAAATACATTTTTGTAGGAGATTTTACTTCTCTTGTCAACTCTAATATTAACCAGCTGTGTAAGAGTAGGCCATCCCTTAAAATCTCTGGTTATCAGTTTTTGCATCTGTCAAGGGAGGAGTTGGGAACTGGATCACTAAAATCCAGCAAGGTTGGACAGCTAAAGTAGACCAGTGGATAAAAGATTTAAATGCCAGGTGGAGAAATTTGGGTAGCCGTGAACTCTGTGGGTTCCTAAGCTGGAGAGTTCTTCCCAAACTCCATTCTTCTACATTCTTTGATTTTTTTTTCCCTTCTTACAGAATTATTTGAAATATTGATAGTCCCCGAAACACAATTAACTTTATTTTCTTCCTAGTTTCCTGTCCTTTCCTAAAAATACATTTTTGTTTCTTTTATTATATGAAACGAGACCTGTTATATATAAGCCATGGTTGTGGCCTTGGCTTCTGCAGAGTGGAAGTTTTGAAAGCTTATTATTCCCACTGCTCTCACGGACTTAGGTCCATGCTCTTATTTAAGATCCTGTCCTAAATCCAATTATAATTGATAGTACCTCAGCAGCTGATACAACCTCAGCTTGCCTCTCATCTAATAATAGCCTGCATCTGGATTTCCTTTCAGACATTTCTAAATTTGATTCCTCTTCCTTTCAGCCACTGAGCAATCGCAGAGCCAAGGTAAAAGTAGGTTACGGGCTTTCAATGGCCCTGGGAATTCTAGAAACCTGAGAAGGGATTCTCCCAAGAAAGGACTCTTCAGTATAAAAGATCTCCCTATGGGGAGATGAGTAAAGCCATTTATCTGGCGAGTGGCACTTGCTCCTTCTTACAGTAAATTCCTCTAGGGACATGATTTCTAACAGCCCTTCCTGGAATTGGTGGATGCTGTAATGTGCAATATACATCCTGAGAAGAGCAGTTCTGACACAGAAGCAGAGTCTACAAGGAGAGGAGGTCCCCCATCCCTCTGCCACAGTCTCTTCCCTATCTGTGTGGCATGGTTTTACTTTGTCACATGGCACATTTCCTAAAATGAGTGGTTTCATTTGACTTAACCTTTAATGTTCCACCCCTTCAAAGATATCTGTTCATTATCCTTAGACTAATATGGCTGTTGAACACTATCTCTTAGCACTGGAACCCTCTTTATAAAGGAAATCAGGAATGGGGGACTGTGGGAGGAGGTGGGAAGGGTGAGAGTTCCCATTATCCCTGTATTTTATGCACGTGGTCTCCAGGTCATCCCCAGCACCTGGGTGTGAGTTGCTCCTGAACACTAAGTGATTCCCACTCAGGGAAGGTGGGATGAGAACCTGTATTTTGAGTGCCAAGTGCCCAGGCACTCTGCTTAGTATTTATGTTCGCTATCTGATTTCATCATGATAACCACCCGGTTTATAGATATTATCATCTTTTTTACAAATAAATTGTCTCAGAGAAATTACTTTCCTCTTGCATGTAATCATGTAACGTGGTAAGTGAGAGGGCCCTCATTTGTGTCTCTTCCACAGATTAGACCAGAACCTTTAATTCAGAGAAATCCCTAGAGGAAAAAAGAGAACGGAGAATAGGATTGTCAGTTCCTCAGAGTGTATCTGTCACAACTGATGATTCACAATTTGTTCTTGAGTACTTGTAGACACTCCTTTGTTTGAGGTCTGTTGTGAAGGATGGGATAAGTTGAGATGGGTGTGGAAGAGTAGCAGGGAATCGGGAGCCATATTTGAGCTTCTAAGTGTCAATCGATTCTTCTGACCTGTAACATACAGTTCTGGGGACCACTACTAAAGTTCTTCTCAATTTCTTCTCCTGGTAGATGTAAAATCAAAGCTACTTGTCTGAGCCAAACAGCGCTTGGCAGAGGAAGGACAGCTGCGATTTTGTCAAAATGCCAAACGGATGACAAAGAGGGAAAAGAAGGAAGATGGCAGCACTGGCATCCTTTGGAGATTGTTGATTATTCACAATCCAAATATAGGCTTGACCATATTAGCTCTGTGAGGTGGGTAGGCACATCATGATGCCAGGTAGAGGCATAACCCAGTAAAAGCCATTCTTTATGAATGAATTAAAGCAAAAGGTTGACTTCAAATTCTTGCTATCATACCTCAACTCACACCCCCACTACATACATAAACACACACAAACACAAAAGCTTTGCCTTTAGAATTCTCAGGATGCCATATCAACCCTACCCTGTGTGCTAGTAAATATAGCTCCATAAGTGGAAAAAGGCTCTGGTTTTTAGCCCTTAAGTGATAATTGAGAGGTTTTCCAGCAGAAGATAATATAGTCCCCCTGCCTTCCAGTTCCTTGTATGACACAGGTGATCTTAATTCCCTCCTACCTTCTTGTCCCCTCATGATGCCCAATAAGACTGTGATGCTAGGAGCCAACCCCAGGCTGTCCTTGTTGCCTGAAGTGAAACTTATTGCCCTTCTCATTTGCCCGTGATTAACGGAGAAACTGTGTTATATGCCAATATCAAGAGGAAAGATTGACCAGAAGGGTAATCTATGGTACAAAGGAACAAGAAAGATATCAAATTTAGCTAGCAGAAATTGAGTTAATTAGGAAATTCAGAAGAAACTGCATAGCACGTCTTGAGAAGGGAAGAGAAAAATGGCAGAATTATAAACCAGTTTAACCACAATAGTGAGGATAATCAAGAATGCTGAGTAAATCAAACTGAGGAGGGTTGAGGCCCCGTGAAGGCTTTGCTATGCACACACTCCCCTGGCCATCATGCATTCACTGTATGCTAATTTGATTTAAATAGGAAAAGGTGCATACAAATGAAAAACACAGGAATGAGGGGGCAGAATGGCACACATTCCAATTTGCTCCATTTTGGAGGCAGTTCTGGGGAAGCAGTTCTCAGAGAAGTTTGCAAACCCAGATTATAGAAAGGGGTTAACTTTCTCGCCATAAGAGAGACAGACCCTTAGTACTAGAGGCCTGCTGTTTCTGCTGTTTGTGGTAGAAGTCATGGCAACAATAAGTCATATTTCTCTATCTTGGCTAGCTTCATGCAGCCTAAGACTGCCTCATGGCTAGAAAACAGCACTGAGGGAATGCAGATGCTCGCTCTGTGGTGTCCTCCTGTCACTCAAATTCCTATCCTTGCCTTTGTCTTCATCCTGGAGATCTGGGCCTTTCCAGAATAGAGTTGCAAACAAGGAGTCAACAGCTAGAACTGGCTAATGACGGCATGGCCAGGGGCAGCCTCTAGATCTGTAGGTCATTTGAAGATGACCTTCACAAACAAAGAGGCTGGTTGGAGTTGCAGGGGTTAGTGACACCTCTCAAGCAAAATAGCAGCCCGAGCCTTTGTTTTGACTGGTGCAGGGCTGGGGACAAGAGCTCTTTCAGCATCTGGTGTCTTAGCTTTGGGCTGGTGATCATAACAGTCCTATTGTAAATAAGATAAGGACCAGACTTCAACTGAAATGCAACTGACGACTGCACTAGCTGTGGCCAAGGCTGGCTTTAAATAGACATCACCAAATTAGTATAGAACACCATGTGAGTGATTTTGCATGTACATTTTACTTTTACATCATTTCTCTTAATTATCACAATAACTTCATGAAGTAGATACTGTTTTTCATTTTAAAGATTAGGAATTTCGGGTCAGAGGAGTTAAGTAACTTAAGTTACACAGCTACCAAGTAGCTAAGTTAAGATTCAAACTCTGGATTCCAAAGGCAGATGCTATTCCCCTGCTGTGTCTCCTATTAAAGAACAGCTACACCCTCACTTGCCATGGACGACCCCAAAGGTCAGTAGTATCAGCTCCACCTTACAGGTTGAAAACAAGCTGAGAAAAAGATGGGAGGGAAATGGTGCAGGGAGCAGCAGTAAGGAAGAAATGGCTGCTGGAAGGCATGGGGACAACTATTGGTTGATGTGGATCAAGGCTGCCCCAGGTGGAGAAGCCCAAGGTTACCTGGCCTGTATGATCTATATGACCCGATGGATTTTATGGTGTGGATTAAGGCTGCCCCAGGGAGAGAAAGCCCAGGGCATCCTCGCCTACATGCCGATCTATATGACCAGATTCACATCTAAAGTTATACGACCACACAATAACCAGACCCCATCTGCACTGAAACCATTTAATGACTTTTTACATCATCTTTTCTTTGTCTAGTAAAAATAAGTCACGTACCCAGGCCTTATAAATTTAGCCTTAACCCTCAACACATTGGAGCAGCTGTTTACTGCCCATGGGTCCTGTCCCCATGCTATTCTATACTATTCTCTAAATAAAAGAGCACTACTGCCACACCCTGAGAGTCCAAGAAATCTTTCTTTCGTTTCTTCAGCTCACTGACCCCGCATCATTGGCCTCACAGAGATCTGGGTGTGGGCTCAGGCTGGCTGACTGGCACTGAGAAATGACTGCCTTGTCAACGAAGCTTGGAATTTTGGAAGCAGCAAAATCATGCCCCTCCCAAGTGGGACCATAGCTACTGGAGTAAGATCTAAGACGCTAGAGAAAATGCAATAGCTAAAGCCTACAAAGAGAAAGGCATTGAGGAGGCTTGGCCTATAAAAGAAGAGGCAGTTCATTGTGAGAGCTGACTGTCACTCCGGAGGAGACACAGTGAAATTCAGAGAAATTCCTTGAGGAAGAACAGAGACTAGGATTGTTATCTTCTCAGAGTGAGTCTGTCACGGCTCATGATTCACCGTTTTCTCTGGAGCAATTGTTGACACTCTTTTGGTAGGGTGTAAAGTCAATCTCCATGCCAAAGGCGGTCAGAAAGGTAGAAGCCTCAGCAGTAAGGACACATCAGTGAGGTAGCAGATGTCACTCTTCTAGCAACCCACTCTACAACTTGATTAACCCTCCACAGCTTCTCTGGAGTTCCAGAAGCAGGTGGGAAAATTTGCACTCTAAAGAAGCAGCCCTGTTACGCCCACCCATGCCCACACCATATAGCATGTTTTAGTATAAAACTTCAATATCCGTTAAAAATCCCCTGTGGAGTGAGGAGGATGGAACTCATTTAGCTGTTATCAGTCGTTGGTACTTCCATGTGATTGAGTTCTTTACAGAGTTTATGGAGTTTACCATAAGCAAAACTTCCAATTCAACAGATAAATTCTATAACATCTCAGGAGGTAAGATAGGTATTATTATTATTTTGCTTCTACAGATGAAAAACTGATACTCAGAGAGCAAAGTATACACTTCACACCCTTTGTCCGTAATGTAGTGTTCTCTCTACTCCACTGTACGGCCAATTGTTGGAAGGGGGAATCTGTGCCTGGAGTGGGGCTGATCCAGAAAGGGCCACATCTAAAGTGTGGCAGAAAAAAAGCACAGAAAGGGTCACTAAACCTCCAAAGGTGCATGTTTTGGGGAGCCACTGTCTCTTGTTCTATGAGCTACGTCCACCAAAGGACCACACTCTACTCCCCCGGGCCCTTCTCCTGTCTTGATTCCATGTTTTCCCCCCTAGGCACTTTTAGGGTTGAATTGTGTTCCCCGAAGAAGACATGTTTAAGTCTTAACCCTACTACCTCAGAATGTGACCTTATTTGGAAAGAGTTGTTATAGAGGTAATCAACTTAAAACAGGACATTAGAGGGGACCCTAATCCAATATGACTAATGTCCTTATAAAAAGGGGGAAATTTGGACAGAGACAGACAATGCACAGAGAGAAGACGACATAAAGACATGGGGAGAATGCCATGTGCCAGCAAGGGATTCGAGTCATGCATCTAGAAGCCAAGGAACACCCGAGGCTAGCAGAAGCTAAGAGAGAGCATGGAACAGTTCATTCCCTCGTGCCTTCAGAGGGAACTCGTCCCTGGTGACACCTTGATTTCAGATCTCTAGCCTCCAGAACTGTGGGACGGTAAATTCTGTTGTTTAAGCCCCCCAGCTTGCAGTACATTGTTATGTCAGCCCAGGTGCCTTTTCCCACCATATACCACCTCCTCTTGGGCCTCTCCTCCCGACCTTGGGTAACTGGAGTCAGATGTCAGACTTGCTCTGTTCCATAAGGACTCTGTGGAGATTTCAGTCCTTTGTACTTTATTGCTGTTGAAGCTTTTTCTGCCTCCTCATGTAGATTTCTAACGTCTCCTCCTGGACTCTTATATCTGATGTTTTGCATTTCAAAGGATGTTTGCTGCCAATGGAGCCAGACCTAGCCGTATTCTGGTTTATCCACTATTCTTAGCACAGAGTGTGGTTAATAAGGATCCATATTCCACTTTATTGACTCCTTCCATAGAGACAGTGGTTTGCAAACTTGGGTGTAGATCAGAATCACCTGGAGGACTGATTAAAGCACAGATTTACAACCCCAGCGTTTCTGATTCAGTAGGTCTGGGGCAGAGCCCAAGAATTTTTATTTTTATCAAGTTCCCAGGTGCGGCTGGTCTGAAGACCACACTTTGAGAAGCACAACACTGAGATAATCATGTTGAGGGGGAGAGAGGAGGGGGTTAGTAATGTCCTGGGGAGGTTGGAGGGAAAGCAAATTCAGGCTGCTGAGCCTCAAGCTGCCTGGGAAATCCAGGGCACATTTTTAATTAATTAATGTTTGCTGTCTACATTGAAATTACCAGGACAGATTTTTGAAACAAGTAGCGTTATATCTGGATACGCACAAAGAAAAATAGTTTTGTATCTTTGCATCCTATGAGTCAGCCTCAGATGAAAGTGGAGTAATTCCCTCACCCATTCACTCAGCTTTTATGGTTCAAGAGTCCTGAGGGCTTGTTTTGTAGCTCCCAATGCGTGTTCCTCTTCAGAACCTTCAGATTCATTCTTTAAGATTAAGGTGTCCTAGGAAGTGCCACTTAAATGCAAATGCTTCGAGAAGGTGGTAAGTCAAAAAGAGGCAGGGAGCATAGGGGCTTAAGAGTGCCAAGTGCCCGCCATGAAGTTAGATGGTCTGAGTGTCAGTTTCTACTCTGCAATGTGCAAGCAGTATGACCAAGGGCAAGTCACTCAACCTCTCTGCGCCTTCCATCTTTCAAATGAGGATAACAATACTACCTCCTTCCAGGATGGTTATGAGATTATAATAAACTAATCCAGTTGCTGACATGTAGTAAACTTTCAATAAAGTTTAGTTATTGCTAGTTTCATCCTAGTATTTTCCAGGAACATCTTAGCATGAATTCCCTTATCAGTTGAACAGTCAGCCAGTGAGTAAAGCAGGAGTTACAAAATTATGGGGATCTGTGTTAGGGGATCATGAGGTTGGAGGACTACTTTAGGACAGCAGGGCATGTAAGGGGACACCAAAAGAAGGTAAATGATGGTGAAGTAGGAGACACAGAGATACTAAAAATTAGATGCTTATGTCACAATATTGCCTATGGCTACAAGAGACGGCTCCTATGTTATGAATTAGACTAAAAGATCCCGGTATTTATTTGTTTATGCTTCTCCTTTCTGGAATTGAAAAGCAAGCTGTATTAACTAAATCTAAAAGAGAGAGTTCTCAGATTTCTTTCTCTCCAAATAACATTTAGATAAGTGTAAATGAATATGAAGCAGATGGATTAAATTGCCACTTAAGTACACAGGGGGTTGAGAAGCGAATGGAAAAGGCAGTTAGCAAAATACATTCTGAGTTCACTGAACCTGAAACACTCGAAAAGGTATTTGCCAGGTGGAACACACCCAAAACGCAGCTGCAGCGCTCCCGACCCTGAGCCCTCTGTCACTGATTTCCCAGAGTCCTCATCTTTCACTTATCTCCATCTGCTTTCACCGAGAGCCATGCAGACAAGCAGCAAAGTTTCATTGTCACCATGAGAACATATTCCAATTATATTATATGTTTTAACAATGAAACTTCTCTAAAAATTCTCTGCTTTTGAAACTGGGCTTCAGGGCTTCCTTGTATTTGTTGCCCATGAAAAACACAACAGGAGATCAAGGTTAATGTCTGCATGGGTTTGAAATCCATAACTGCTGTATTTATTCATGTAATTGGTAGGCATATTTCAAACAACTGCAGTGGGGAATGAATTAATATGCAAGCATGGTATCCCAACTCAGACAATGGCAGATACCAAAACGAGTGACATGCCCTCAAAGACGTTATACTTTAGAAAGAGAAATAAAACACATACACCAAAACCGGGACAAAAAGAATGAGATAGGGCCACATTTGTGGCCAAACGGCCACAAGAGTTTAGCAAACAGAGTCCCAGAGAGCAGCAAACTAAAGTAGAAATTTTGAAAGAGATCCGACTTCTCATCTTGGCCTTACCACTCACTAGCTGCTCCCCTGGTAAGTCACTCCAGGCCTCAGTCTCAGCATAGAGGAGTGATTGGAATAGAATCATTTCCTAGACACAGCACCCTTTTTCCTTTTTGTAAATGAAATCTTAACAATAGAATTCCAGTATATTAAATAAGTAAAAACCGATCATTTCCAGGAAACACTGAGTGGAGCCCCCACTTACCATGTCATCCAAATCACATGAAACAGAGGTGGAAACCTCTGAACTACATGCTTGAAGATATTATCAAGTTTAAAAATTCACAAGCCTGCAAAATCACTCCCAGATGAGATGAATAAAGAAGATGTCTTTAAAGGAGAAGCAGAAAACTGGATACATACAAAGGAATTCAAGGAAGGAGCACTTCATCGTGGCGTGGGGACTCTGAGCGGCCGAACACTGCAGTGGCCAGCTTGTCCACTCTCATGGAGCAAAATGAATAGGAGAGGCCTTGGCTTTGGAATCAGATGGCTGAGTTTAAATCTTTACTGTGCTATGAACATAGCTGGGTGACTTTGGGAAAATCACCTTATTTCTCTGAACCTAATTTCCGCACTTTCAAAGTGGTTTAATAATGTCTATCTTCACAGGGTTGTTGTAAGTTTTAAGTGAATTTTGTACACACTTGTACACTTACGGTTTTTTATTACAGTAAAAAACACCTAATACAAAATTACCATCATAGCCATTTTGAAGTGTACAGTTCAGCAGCATTAAGTATATTCACGTTATTGTGAAACAGATCTCCAGAACTTTTTTATCAACTCCCCCTTCCCCTAGTCCCTGGTAATGAACATTCCACTTTGTTTTTATGAATTTGCCTACTTTAGTTACCTTATGTAAGTCAATTACATAATATTCGACATTTTGTGACATTTATTTCACTTAGTGTAATGTCTTCAAGGTCATCCACATTGTAGCTTGTGATAGGATTTCCTTCCTTTTTAAGGTTGAATAATAACCGTTGTATGTCTAAAACACTTCTGGTTATTCGTTTGTCTGCTGATGGACATTTGGGTTGCTTCTGTCTCCTGGCTCTTGTGAATAGTATATTTTAACAAGCATAATTCTCCATAAGTATTGGCTTGCCTTGTTTTGTTTTGTTTTGTTTTGTTTTGTTTTTTTGAGGAAGATTAGCCCTGAGCTAACATCCACTGCCAATCCTCCTCTTTTTGCTGAGGAAGATTGACCCTGACCTAACATCTGTGCCCATCTTCCTCTATTTTATACGTGGGACGCCTGCCACAGCATGGCTTGATGAACAGTACTTGGGTTCATGCCTGGCGTCTGATCCAGCGATCCCCAGGCTGCTGAAGCAGAGTGCGTGAACTTAACTGCTACGCCAGCAGACCTGCCCTCTTTCTTTGTTTTCTGATGTTGTTTTTGTTTTTCAGCAAAGGTTAGTATGCCCTGTCATTTATATTTCACAGATTTTGCTGTTCTATCCACACTATATTGCCTATTTTTCTTATAACCAGTACCATTCATTTATGGCCAACAGGCCAGAGTAAATGTGTAACGAACAGCTCATAATAAAGTATAAGAGCTAATTTGTCCAGCTGAGTATTGAACCCATAATAACGACATCATGGTACAATGATTCAGTTGGGCTCAGCAGCCATTGTCTTCTATTACAATATTGCCTTCTCCTGACCCAAAGCAGCAGATAAGAATTAGGAAGATCGTCTCCAATCTTCATGAAAATACTCTTAGGTTTCTTACTTTCTCCACCTTTTTTTCACTTTTCTCCACCAAGGAAAGCCCAAGCTAGCTTGGATACATCTTGGGACTGGACATATTCCCCCTCTCAATTCTTATCTCCTTTCCTCTTCTCTTAGCTGGATGAGCAATCCAAAAATGAATCTAAAATTAACTTCACTTCTTCGTTGTGAGTTAAAGCATCCCAAACAAAACTCTGCTTCTAAGTGAAAAGTGCTCATCCAAGGATGACATTACTATCAACAGCAATTAAGACATAAGTTGTTTTAGTGGTCACCTGTAAGACTGTCTGCCTGGCGCTCCTGTTTTGCTCTTTTAAACGCAATTGTCCTCAATATTCAGCTGAACAAATTTGCTCTTTATACTTTATTATGAGCTTCTCATTATATCTTTATCCTGGCCTGTTGGTCATAAATGAATGTTATTTACAAGAAAAACAGGTGATGTGGTGTGGCTAGAAGTTACACATGATTTGCATTGATATTTTTCATTATATCTGGAATTTTTCCAGCCATAATTGCTTCAAATAGTTTGCTGTCCCCTGCTTCTAAGACTCCAATTTTAAGTATGTATGACTGCTGGGTATTAGTCCACAGCTCACTGATTCTTTGCTCATGTTCGTAACAGCTCTTTTAAAATGCTCATTTGATAATGCGATCATCTCTGCCATTTCTGGATCTGTTCGTATTGGCTGATTTTTCTCCTGGTTGTGGGTCACATTTTCCTGTTTCTTTGCTCATCTAATAATTTATGATTGGATGCTAGACATAGTGAATGTTACATTGTGAGGGTCTAGATTTTGTTTTCTTCCTTTAAAGAATGCTAGTCTTTGTTCTGGCAGCCAGTTAGTTTACTAGATTATCAAATCCTTTTGAGGATTGTAATAAAACTTTGTTGTAATGCATTTATCATGGACTCTTGGAATTACTCAGCTTAGAGCTCCTTGGTAATTCATTCTTTTCCCTAGGAGTTGTTCTTTGCCTGGCCTCATGGAGTTTCACCTCCGCATGTGTAGATTTGTATTTATCCACAGTCCGGGAACAGAGGGAATCCTTATGCAGATTTCTATGCTTTTTTTCTCTAGATAGCTTCCTTCTCTATAGTATTGTGCACCAAAAATTATAGCCACCTTAGTCCCTCCAAACCCTGACCTCTGAGAGTTCTCAGTTCAGCAAGACCACTTTCCTCTACTTGGGTTCCCTCTCTCTACACACAGTCCAGAAATTGCCTCCAGGCAGTAAGCTCGGCTGACTGCATTGCTCACCTTGTTTGTTTTCCTTTTCTCAAGATCCACAGTCCTCTGCTACCTATTGTTAAATATGTGGGAACAATTGTTTTCAGATCATTTACAGTGGGAAAGCTAGTTAGGTACCAGTCATTCTGTCATGGCTGGAAGATCAAAAGCTGCTATTTTTGAGATCCCACTATGGACCATTGGTTTTACAGTCATTATCTCTATCCCTTATCACCATTGCTGAAAGGTTGGTAGTTTATTTTCACTTTATGGGAAAAGACCAGAGGTTCAGAGAGGTAATGTCATTTGCCCAAGATTGTATGGCCAGTAAATTAGTTCTATCTGATTCCAAAGACAATTGAGGCAATCAGTAGATCATTATTTTTTTTCTGCCTATAGCTACAGTAGTTTTGTAATTCTATTTTTCCTCCTACCAGAATCCTTATCCACTGATATTTTAAGATGATATCTTCTCAAATGGAGAAAACGGTAGCTCTGCAGTTATGGCAAAGGACCAACAGGTACAACCTCCTGAAGCTTACATTTTATTCAGTAGTTAGTGCTTTAAAAAATTATCTTTATTTTAAAACAAATATATGTATTATAGAGTAGAATGCATAATCAACATGAATATTTAAGACAAAATTGAAGACTTGAAAGAAACGGTTTTTTTTCTAGAAAGCTGCTTTGGGTTACTCCCCGAGAAATCCCAGAAGTATAACTTTATTAGGGGCACTCATGAAAAATGTCATGAAGCATATAGCCCTGAGGATATGTGCAGTGCACCAGGGTTGAAAGGAGAATATAATGCAGGTGAGAGAGGTTGAGGATAAAAGGGGTCCCCTCTTCTATCACAGGATGGGGTACAGTTTCACCCCCCTCAGTAATTTCTGGCCTCTAATGGTTTTATACCATAGTGCCTCCTGGCTGCATTTATGAAGGAACATATTCTCTCCCTCTGCCTTCTTCTTTCTACCACAGTGGCTTTCAAACTTATGGGTCTGTAAGACTCACTGAGGGAACTTTTTGAATCCCAGTCCCTACTTTCTAAGCATTTGCTTCTGTAGTCTGAAGTAGGACTCAGGAATCTGCATTCTCATCAAGCCTTCAAGGTGATGCTGATGGTCCACTGACCCAAAGAGAACTCTATCGCATTACAGATGCAAACCTGGAGAGGATAGAAAATCTACCAATATTTCTTATTAGTGGGCAATTAATGACAGGAAAATAATATCAACCATTGAGTAAAAATTTGCCATATTTTCTAACCTAATTATTTTAGTTGAGCAAGAAAAATCAATTCATTAATGCTACAAAATTTCGCTGAATAGCTCATGAACTGGGATCTTAGACCTCAAAATCAGAGCCAGACATTCCCTAAACTCAAGCAGCTCCCATGCTAGTCGAAAAGACATATGTGTGAGCAGTTAAATTACAGTGTGAATCTGTTAAGTACTATTCCAGAGATAGGAGGTGGGAAAATGGAGTACAAAACAGCTAACTGCTTGGAGGCAGTCAGGAAAAGCCATGTTAAGTCAATGACATTTAGGCCAGGAGCTGAAGGATAAGTGCACATTTTCAGCAAAACAAAGGGTACAGGACACAAGTAAAGTGCCTAATCTGACCCTTCTGTCCTTTCCATGGAATGGCTAGAAATTCAGTGTGGTTGAAGACTGGGTGATAACATGTGGGGAGAAAAGCCCATCGCTTCAAGCCATAGCAGGTGGGTTTGACCAAGAGCTAAAGAGAAGAGCATCTGTGGCAAAGAGTAGAAGGGAGTAAGGATAAAGAGCCAGGGAGTGGTTTAAATCCAGTCAAGATGCAGCCCAGGGCCTACTCTATGCCTCTCCAGAGCCAGAGAGTTGTTTAAATGCCCAGAAAATTATACCCAGATGTTTTGACATGAGGACCTCATTTCCCAGGAAGTCAGTTAGACGCATTTGTTGCTTATACACAGAGCTCTGGTCTCTGCCAGATTGCTATGCACCCCAGGGGATGTGTTGTTCAACCCCATCATGTCTCCCCAGCGTAATTGTCGTGTATGTGTCTGGAGCTAATTGATGCTTGCTTGCTTTTTAATAATTAGTCAGGTGGTGGTAATAAAAACTGAACAGAAAAAAACCTGGGCTGAGTTTCATTTAATGACTGTTTGGGTAATGAAAATTAATAGCAGAAGAGTCCAAGTGCAACCCACTTTGACCTTGTGTGCTAAAGTGAAGAAGGCTGAGGAAAGTCTACCTGCAGTTCCCTCAGCTGAGTCTCCCACTGAGCGAGGGCTGGGGAGAGGAAAATGATGCTGGGTGCGGTCTGTGACGGTTTCAGTTCCCTGGAGAAACACACTGAGTAGTGATCAGTAGAGCAAATAAAGCCTGAATTTGGAACATTCCCTCTTCATCTTCTTCACCATTTTCCCACTCCTGGCGCTTCTTCCCTCCGAGTACTTTCATGTGGCCCCATTTTGCACAAGGTCTGTCCAACCAGGAGGATCCTCTTGGTACCACTTTGATCTACGATGTCCAATAGGAAATGCTAATGGAGGACTCCAGCAAATGTACTACAGACAGTTACCAAAGTCCCAGAAATCTCTGGAACAAAGGTTTGGATTACCTCATTAGACAAAAAAACTGCATCAGTTGAAGCTTTGGTTAGAGACAAAAAGAATATAGAATGAGTAATGTCAGAGGAAATTCATTAAGATCAGCTACACTTTTGCAAGTAGCTGGGAAATAATTATTTTAGCTTCCACATGTATTCTTCTTCTTGTTTTATATTTACCACTCAGGCCTGGGCCTCTCTACTTAGCACTAGACTCTTGTATCCAGCTGACCTTGACATCCAGCCTTAGAAGTCTCACAGGCATCTTAAACTTAGCATGTCTAAAAACAGACTCTTTATCTACCCCAATCTTCTCCATCTCAATAAATGGCAACTTACAATTTTCCATTTGCTCTGGTCCAAAACCATGACATCATTCCTGATTTCTCTGTTTTTCACACACTTCTCATCTAATCCATTAGCAAATACAGTTGGCATTCTACCTTCTATAGAACTCCAGAGTTTGATTATTTCTCATCACATCCACCACTATCTCCCCAGCCCAAGCCACCATCATTTCTCCATTACCCGGAGTCTTTCCATTGGCAGCCCCTGAGAATTTTCTGCATTCAGGCTAAGAGATAACTTTTATTGAGCTCTAAGTGCCAGGCACTGTTCTAAGCATTTCACAAGCCTTATAACAACTTCACGAAGGTAGCACTATATTTACCTCCAAGTCTCCAAATGAGGAAATAGAGGCATGAGGAGGTAATCATCTTGCTTAAGCTCTCAGATCTGCCCTTTTTAAGGCCTGATTGGCTGCCTCTTCCTCTGACGCTGAGCACCACCAGTGTCCATCCAATAAGTTATTATTAATAAAGATAACTTTATTTTTCTTGCATCCAAAGAACCATTGCTGATCTCACCCATCAGAATGCCCTTCCCTGTGTTTCTTTCCCTTAAGGATAGGTATTTGATTAATTAGTGTTCCTAACTGGTAAGTGGGGGGTGTGTGTGCCTGAGACCTCAAAGGAAAAAATTGCATTTTCACAGAAGACTCCTAAGTATACAATCTCTGAAGCCTAGAGAAATAAATAATTGCAAAATTCCTGGCACTGTGATAGCTCATGACATAGCTATTTGGGGGGAAATCTGCTCATAGATGATTCCCCTGAATCATCAGAACTGATCTCTAGCCTTGGAAATAAGCTCTAAACTTCTCTATGGTCAGCCTGAAGTCTCATGGAAAGATTTATCAGTCCCTCCACTGCCTCCAATATCCAAACTTTTCTGAAAACCCATCTACCAGTAAAGTCCCACGATATTTTGAAGGTAGATTTAGAATGTCAGGTTAACATGTTTGGCAAGCTAACAAAAATATAAAGAAAAATATTCTCTTTATCCTTCTACACTTTCTTTTCTATTTCTCTCTTTGCAATACCCCCCATCCACGTCATTTCGAAGAGGCTAAGAGGAGCTCTATAGATCACACTTGAGAGATTTTTCTGGTTTCTATTCTTTAAAACGCTCCAAAGTTAACACTGGAGATGTACATTAAGTAGAGATGTTGATTTGTTAAATGTGGCCAGTAATTTCCTCCCATAAGAAAAATATTAAAATGGCCTTTGGAGCCAATTTCTTTAGAACTGTTTTTACATAGTTGAATATAAGGACAACCTTGCCAATTGCCAATGAAACCAACAATAAAAATGAAACCCTCAGGAAATGATTTAATCTAAACCACATTCAAAATGGATGGACTTATCAAGTATACTTTTCAAAAAGTAACCCTTACTTTGCCAATCACATACAAAGGGAGAGAAGAGGCTTTGCATTACAAATCACTGCGCAGGTTCAAGGGTCCTCCAGATCTGATTATGTCCAAGTTTAGAAAAGTCAGTCCCAGCAGAGGACTTACAAGGAATCAAAATGATCTTGGTTGCTAACAAGAAAACAGACATCACATCTCCAACTCCTGTGTCCACCTCAGCTTATCTCAAATGCTTTAGACTGGCAAAATAAAAACAGAAATTGAAGAGAGAGAAGGAAGAGCAACAAAAGGAATATGCAGTCAACTAAATGGGGTAGGAGGGTGTGAATTACTCATATTGATGAATACTTGTTTTATTCATTCATCTTTTCATTCAGCAAAGATTTTTACTTTATGTGCTGGGGAAATTGTGATGAACAGGAGTCCTAGCTTTCATGCTAGTGTGAAATACAGGCGCTACATACATTTTTAAAGGTGTGAAAAGTACTATGAAATGTGCAGCAGAGAGTGCTCTGGAAGCGTATAATGGGGAAAGTCACCTGGAGGTCAGATTAGGCTTGTCTGAGGAAGGAACAGCTAGTAGCAAACACGAAGAACAAATAGGAGTCAACAAGAGAGAAGAGCGTGGTGAAGAGTGCTGTAGGAAAGAATATGTTTAAAACTCTTGGAGAGCAAGGAACTGAAAGATGCCCAGTAGACAGCCAAGGGGCTAAATGGGAGCAGGATGCAACGAGATTGGAAAGGTGGGCAGAGGCAAAGAAAGGGTTGCTTAGCCAAGATTTGGATCTAATTTTAGGACCAAATATATGCTATCGAAGGCATTTTAGCTATAACAATAGGGGAATAATATAATCAATCTTGTATTTTCAAAGAATATTTTAGCTGTAGACAAGATTGAATTTGAGAAAAACAAGAACGAATAACTAACTTCATTCACTCGCTAAATATATGTTGTACAACTACTGGTGTCAAATACTTCTTTAGGCATGAAGGATGTAGCAGCAAATAAATAAATAAATAAATAAATAAATGGTAGGAAGATTGGAAAGGAGATTAATATAGTCCAGATGAGAAGTAAGGGGGCATGGATTAAGATGCTAGCCATAGGGACAGAGGTGGAGAGATCTTCCCTAAGATTTAGTGATAATGTGGCTGTCAGGTAGGCAGGGAGAAATAGGATTCAAGGATATGTGCCAAGTCTTCATCTTGAGCTATTTATAGAAATGCAATTTTAAAAAAAAACCTAAAGGATAAGCAAGTTTGTGAGAGGTGTTGACAAGTTTAGTCTTAAACACGCTTCCAAAAGATTTTAAGGTGTGTTGAAATATCCCAGTGGAAAAGTCAAATAAGAAATTGTACACAAGTGGCTGGGCTTGACTGGGGGTGTGAATGTATTTAGTTAGTCAGTGAAACCATGAAAGTAGATGAGATGCCTAGGAAGAGTATAGAAAGTGAAAAATAGAGCCCTAAGGAATTCCAACATTTACAGGCTACTTAGAGGAAGAGTGGATAAAGGAATCTGACAAGGACTAACCAGAGAAGCCAGAATAAGTGGAGTTTTGAGGAGGAGTGGTCAATGATGACACCTGTTTCCATGAGGGCAAATAAGTTAAGGATTGAAAACTGTCCAATATATTTAACAATATGACAGTCATTGGTTGCCTTGGTGAACACAGCTGTGATGCAGTGGTGGGGATAGAACCACATCATGGTAAGTGGAAAAGTGAATGTGAGATTGGAAATTAGAGAGTCACTGAGGACTGCTTTATGAAGTAGCTGGAAGGGAACATGAGGTAAAACAGGCAACCAAGATAGGATTTGGTCCAGGTTTAAAAAAAATTGGAGGTTCTTACCCCAGTAAGGGAGTTCCAGGTAAAAACTATACTATGAAAGATGCGCCATACGGGATACCCAGGCACCCTTCCAAAGGTCACCACCACCCAAAGATTTGGTAAATTGTACTGGATTCTCACTCTCATCCCTACTCCAGCTACTTGCTTTTATTTTTTTTCAAATGGAAGAAATTTGAGAAGGGTTAAAAGCTGATTGAAATGACTCAGTAGGTTTGGAGACATTAAAGCTCCTGGAATTTGGAGGAATTTAACAAAAGGATAACCTCCTGGGAAATGAGGAAGGTGTGGATTTGAAAACAGAATGTAGGAAGTGGACTTTTACAAGAGGAATTTCTATTGCCGCAGGAGGTAAGGTGGAAGATATCATTTAAATTTGTGAATTTAGTAGCACTGGAATTTCCTGCCTGATCACATCTGTCTTCTGCATGAAAGAAGAGCCAGATCTATCAGCTTAATTGAAGGAGGACATATTTGGTTTGGAAGTTTGGAGACAGCTTGGGGACAGTTTGAAATGAGAGAGTGAACTGAAAGATTGCTGGCTAGTAGTGAACACTCAGATTGGGATTATGACCATGAATTTACAGCAGTGTCAATCTGTATAAAATTGTGATTTTCTCAAGAAATATCCAACAGATCAGATACAAGCACACGGAAAAAGTGAGTGGTTCCATTCATGCAGGGTTTGGAGTTTCTCCAGGTGAGTGTAATGAACACAGGCATGGGAGGTTAGGTTACTAAAAGAGAGTAGTTGAAAGGATAGACTACTGCACATGAGCTGGATAAGATTGAGAGAAGGCAGAAGGTACAGGAGTCAATGAAATGAGAAGTCCTGATGTAGTGGAGTAAGAGGTGTCATGAGAACAACTGAGTCATCAAGCTCGGTGCGACGAGTCTGAATTATGATTTTGGAACAGTTTTGGCTGATGACAGGCTCTAGACTGTTGCTGGGTAAGGGTGACATTAATTGGAGGAAGAAATCCTTGGAGAGAAAGAAACTTAGAGACATAGTGCGTGAAAATCACCCCAGATGATGACTGGACCTTAGAAACAAAGGCAAACCATGATCAGGATTGAACACTCAATGAGGAGGAGGGGCTGGGTGGTCAGTAGATAATAGCAAGAAGGAGAGATTAGAGGGTGATGGAACCAAAACTTATGAACCTCAAAGAAGCAAGGTGGCAGAATCCTGATCTGGAAGGCTTAGGGAATGAAAGTCACCCCCTGCAATCTCGGAGCCTGAGATCAGCTGCAGGATGTAGTGGACTGAGCCACAGGGGAAGGAGCATCCTGAGGTGGGACCCAGGTTTCTGCTACAACCAGGAGGTGTAGGGAGGATTAAATGAATAGCGTCAAGATATAATCATTGAACAAGAGTTCTAAATGGCAAATGGAAGGGGACAAGGAGAGAAACCAGACTGGAGGATTACATCAGGGGAGAGAAAGCACAAAAAAACTAAAGAAAAGGCAAAGTATAAAAGCAGGGACAGACTGAGACATGCTGTTTGGAGAAAGACGAACGATTTGATGCCCTTTTTTTTTTTTCAAGATTGGCACCTAGGCTAACAACTGTTGCCAATCTTCCTTTTTTTTTTTTTAAGGATTGGCACCTGGGCTAGTAACTGTTGCTAATCTTTTTTTTTTTTTTCTGCTTTATTTCCCAAACGCGCCCCCGCCCCTGCCCCGGTACATAGTTGTACATCTTAGTTGCAGGTCCTTCTAGTTGTGGGATGTGGGACGCTGCCTCAACGTGGCCTGACGAGCGGTGCCATGTCCACGTCCAGGATCCGAACCCTGGGCCGCCTGCAGCGGAGCGCGCGAACTTAACCACTCGGCCACGGAGCCGGCCCCTCAAATGCCCTTTCAAATATTCTTTAAATATTTGTTCAATGTTTATTTAAACAGATTAGGGGAAATATGATTTTCTATTGATGAAAATTACATTTTTAAGTTCAAAATATGGGAAGTTATTACATGCGTTAAGCATGTAGAAGGACAGTTTTTGAGATAGAAAGTTTCTCCCTCTATTTTCTCCTTCTCCTCACCAATTAAGGCAGGTACCAGGTACTGGACAAGAGACTTCTGGCTCCCTGACCTCATGTCCTTTATTGAGGGACCTCTGATAGAACACTTCCGGCATTCCTGGCTCCTTTACTCTCCCCTCCCCAAGGGAGAGTGACATGTCTAATTGGTGAGCTTGGGAGAAGTGACAGAGTGTGCTTGGCTTAGTGGCTTCTAAGTTTCCTCCTGCTTTGGTTCTTTCTGTCCTCAGCACGTGCACTTTATCTGCTCCCTGCCAAGGGGAAAGCTCCCTGGAGTAGGTTCCTGGAGAATGAGTTAGTGGAGTGCTGCCAGTGGCTGGCCGCATAAGACTTTCTAACTCAGGGGTAAAGTATTAGGAAGTCCACAGTGAACACAAATAAAAAGCCGCTTTCTCAAATCACCTTCCTCAGTAGTAAAGCCAACGCTTTTTATCTCCATCCTCTGTCTCCTGTGTCTCATTTCTCAGATGGCTCCAAACGCGGAAAGAAAATATATGGGTTGTTTACTATTTTCCTATTGCTACCGTAACGGATTACCACAAACTTAGTGACAACACAATACAAATTTATCACCTGACAGTTCTGCAGTTCACAGGGTCCAGGGACTAGGATGCGGACATCTTAAGGGAGCCAGGGGTTATAGGCTGTCTGCTACCCTGTTTGTGGGTTCACTGCTTCCTGCCTTAAGACAGACGTGGAATGACAGGAAGTAGTGTTAGCTACACAACCCAATCCTTCCTAGATTTTGTTTCTACAAGGCTAAATCCATTGTAGAGGTTTTGCCAGGTGACGTGGAAGATTGAAAGAGAAAGAGGATTGAAGGGAGACATGAAGATGGGGGATTTCCTCCAGACTAACAGCTTTTCAGAGCTTGGAGGGTGGAGAGGAAGGTCTGTGGGTCCCAGAGTCCACCAGCAACATTTTACTCACCTGTGAACGTGGATGACGGGATGGCCAGGTGTGCCCTGGGAGAGGACCTCAGCACCAGAGTTTTCAGACCTAGAAACAATCCCATTCCACATGGGCACGTAGGGAAACAGAGAATCGCCAGACTTCACAGAATCACCATGGCTTAGACAATGCCACAGTGACTAGAGTAGACAAGATTGAAGGCCCTTCGTCCATTTCCTGAATCATCATTAGAGACTTGCTCAAAATAAGCAAGTTATTTTCCTTCCTTTATTTATTTATTTTCCTTTATTATTTATTTTCCTTCCTTTCATGTCAGAAAAATTTCCTGTTTGTCTATGGTTGTCCTCCTCTATACTCTTCAGCTTTCCTTCATGATTTTCTAAACCAGATGATTTCTTAGAGAGCATATTAAAATATTTGAATTTTAAATAATAAATCACTCATTTTCAGTACATGGAACACTTCCATGCATTGTTCAGTTTTTCTAGCCAACTAAGACACAAGGTGCCAGCTGGCTGATCTTAAGGCTAATGGATATAATGTGTAGGCACAGAGAAATGAAAAATATACATATATAAATATTTTTAAAATGTTTTCACTGAAGGTTATTATCTGGGGGTCCTAGCTGAAGTGGGGCAAATTTGCATTTCCTTTAAGGAAATCTGAGTTAACTAGCCCCACATTTCCAACATTTCCAAGAATTCTGACATGCCCCTTAATCTAGTTCTGGTGGAAAGCACAGAAGTCCAGAAAGAACTGTCTTTTGGAAGATGCTCAAGATTAATAGTGAGGTGAAGCAAGACAGTGCAATGGTAGGAAGCCAGATCTCACAGGGTTCATCTGTGGCTTGCCACAGAGACCTTGGGACTTTGAAATGGAGCAAGAGGCTCCTTGCCTCTTTGTCCAATCCCAGGGGCAGTGGGGTGGGTCATTCAAAGGGGTGAGCTGAGATCTAGATACCCTGCATGTAGGGGCGGGTAAGGTGCCTCTCCACCTGCCTTGACTGCAGTTTGGGCTCAGCCCTGAGTTGCGCCAGCCCTGAAGGAGGAATCCGTTTACTGGGCTGCTGGCCATAAGACCATCTGTGTGCACAGTTTAGATGTTTTCCTCAAGTACTATTTGCTAGACTTTTGCTCTTGAAGATAATCCTGTCTTTATTCTTAATTGATACAGCAGTGATTTATCAGGTATTTATTAACTTACTTATTGTGACTGTCTCGCATCCCACTATATCCCTTCCAGTCAGCACTAATCTTTCTTTGGGGAGAACACCTCACTCTTTGGAGGCTTGTGGAAGGGTAATTTGTATCACCCATCTGTTCCTACAGGTTCCTCCCGTGGAAGCTTATAGGACCTATGGTCAGTCAATGGGATGCTTACTTCTGGGACTTGAAATCTTGAGCGACTGTTAGCAAGGCAGGAGGAAACTGAGAGGTTAAATGGATCAGAAGTGGTGAAAGAGCAGTGGCACTTAGACCAAAGAGGCTTTATAGTGGGATCCCAGCGGGCTATCTGGCTGTTCCACCTCAGGACTCCCTTGGTTTCCTGTCCCCTTGCCAGTCTTGGATCTTGAGTCTCCCCGACTTGAGGGACTCCCTCCCAGAATTTGCTGGCAAGTGTCCTTTTTGTTGAGACAGTTTGCTTGTAATCAGGAATCTGATTGTTATATTTTCTATAAAGCCTTTAGCCCATCAGTCATGATTTTCAAGAAACAGCATTTAATATTCTCCCCTATTCCAGGGAAAAGTTGAGTTGGAATGGGGATGGGGGCATAAGGAAGATGAGTACAGACCACTTAGGACTTGCGCTGGTTCTATGCATTACTTCTGAAAATAGTACAACCTACTCTCAGTGCAGACGAGAGAGAACGGAGGTACTGAGGAGGAATGGTGAGACAGGAGACCCGCGCTGTTTCCTAGCATTCTTCTGTGTTGGTGACATCATTATTTGTGAGGAAATGCTGAGAATTCTCAGAATTTCAGATACAGAAATTCAAATTTAAGCACAAAATTACATTCCAACGCAAAATATATTCTTTCTATAATATTAACCATTTGGATTATCTTATATAATCATATATAACCAACTCTGTTATCAGAATTCACAGGGATTAACAGTGGTGCAGAATAAAATTGAAAAGAAAGGTGCAATAGAAGAAAAAATATCCAAAAATCTGGAAGATATAACCAAAAGGAGCTGATATTTAACTCAAATTCTTTGGGATCCCAAGTCTATCCTAGATAACACAGAGAGATTCCAGTCCATCTTGTTCTTCTTCTTTCACATTGATAAGTGGGGCTGTGCTTACTCATGAAAACTCTAAATTTATTTAATACTTTTTATTTAAAGAAGAGTACACAAAGCTTGAAAAAAAATGTAGACCAAATATGAAGTGACAGGTGTGATAGCCAACAAAAGGTCCACAGAGAACAGGTCAGAAAAGAAATTCAGGTGAAATGTCCTGGAGAAGACACAATTCCTGTCAAAGGTAATAAGAGAGTCATTTGCCAAATTAAATAACATGGTAATTATAGGTTTTCAGTTAGGCCACCGCAACAAGTCACATAGATTAAAAGTGAAACAGCACATCCATCAAGGTAATAACATTAGTTTATTAGTTCCAAAAATACTACGTGAAAACTGAACAGCTATTTACTAAGTACAGAGGGGTGAAATGAATGTGTAAGTGACTGCCAAAACCACGAAATTTTTGTAAATTAAATAGTAACAGGGACTGCTCAGTTATCACATTCAAAGCCCCATTACTAAAGAACTCTGGGACCTTATAGCTTGAATCACTTAGCTATACAATATTTACTTGTAATTTTGGTTTTTAAAATAAAATTCTTATCTATTAAATATGAATGAAATTATGATGTCAGCTATAAATGAACTCCAAAACATGGGAAGACCCTAAAAAGCAAGGCCTAAGGAATCCAAATTTCTGAAACTTGAATGGTTTGTCACTAGCAATAATTCAAACACGTTTCTTTCATTTGGGGTAGTTTTCCTTCATATTATCTACTTTTTACCCCCAAAATGGGGAAAAATGAAATACATACCTTGAAGATTTATACAATTCTTTTTAACTTCCCCCTACCTCCTTCACTCACTCAACCGTATCTGTTTGCATTAGCGTTGACTCAGATGTTGAATTAGAAAGAGTCATTTATTTAAGCTGATATCTGTCAACAGGACTCTACAAAACATAACATGGCATAGAGATGCAGTCCTGCTGTCAAAGGAAAACGCACTGCCTCGTTTGAGCTCTCCATCCCCTCTTCCTGCTGTTTACGTCAGAGATCAACGGGAACAGCCAAGTCAAGGAGAACAGCTTCATGCTTAGAGGTTCTGTGGGTGTGGTGAGACTCTCCTCCCAGAGTCCAACCCCTCCTCTCCCACCCCATGCTCACTATCAATTCTCCCCACCTCCTTGGTCTTGCTGCCAAAGGAGCGAAAAACCTTCAGAAAGAGATACTGGCCTCTGGCAGTAAAATGCTCAGTGCCCCCAGCTGCAGATAGATGGCCACAGCCTCCAGTCATGGAGCTGCACTTTTTGCAGCCTTTAGCGGCTGTCCTGCTGGAGCTGCCACCTGTGTGCCTCAGTGAATGGAAATGGCTGAGCCCACAGCCTCGGCAGGAGGCAAGGTCTTCATTTTAAGTGAAAGGTAAGGCAGCAGTGGCAGCTTATGGAGTGGAGAGTTGGAAAGATTTGGGACTGGCAGCAGCCCAAAGCAAAACCTTAGCTTCTTCAATATGTAGGAAGGAAAATTGTCAGGCTCTTGATAAGCAGTCACATCTCCTTGATTGCCGCAGAAATGCTCTGTATGGAGATTTATAATTACATATATAGAAGTCACCGCTACTATCCCTTGTTAGCAACACTCATCTTCTCCTAACGTTGCATTAAATATAGACCCTTATGTAATTGTATTATATCATTCATTGGAATAGAAATTACATCAAAACATTTTATGAATGAAAATCTATTTTTATAAACATGACCATTATCCAAATGCATCTGGGGTACAGTCCCTATGACAATGTGCTTAGTCAGAGCTTTGTAACACTGTTCTTTTGGGTAGAAATCTCCTGGTAAGGTTAGAATAGTAAATATTTTATTTTTTTCAAATCCTGCTAATTTAGAATTGCTTAGGAAAAAATGCTTTTACGTTGTTCTAAAATGGGTTAGGGCAGCAAGGTAAAATAAATTAGAACTAAGTGGGGCAAAACCACCAAACAAACAAGAAAACAAACAAACAAACACAAAAGGATATAAAATAGAGGCTGATTCAATTGCCTTCTCCTTGAGTAGCCTGTACCAGTTAACATGGTTGAATGCCCTTCCATCCACTCATTTTAATAATTAATTATTTCGTGTCTGCATGCCAGACACTCTCCTTGGAACTTTTCCCTCCTTAGCTTTCAGAGCAATGTCCTCTTACGATGCCCCTCCTCTCTATCCTCTTCATTGGGTCCTATTCTTCCTTTCATCCCTTAAGGTAAGGAATCTTTTTTGTCCTACTCTCTATCCCTTTGCTTTTAACTTTCCTTCTAAAGTAAGTAACTCCTACACACAGAAGCTAACTCTTCCCAAAATTCAAATTTTGCATTTCCAAAAGGCCACAGGATGTCTCCACCTTAATTTTGTGCCAGCACCACAAACTTCTTCACAAATCTGCTCTGTGCTGACCTGCCTGCAATCCCGTTCTCTAGAGCGCACACTCACACACTAGACACAAAACCAGCTCGTGGTCTCCTTCCCTTTGCTAAGGTCACCACCAAACTTCTAGCCTCCTGGGCATTAAAGCCGGGAAGCCCCTTGTCTCACTGCTCAGCACCCTTCTCCCCTCCCCATCACCCTTCTAACAGCACAGGAACAGGTAGGTGGACAGAGCTGGGGAGGGACTGCCTGCCATGCGCGCTCACATGAAGAAGGCACGACCAGCCATCTGTTCATAAAAAGATGAGCTGGTGAAAAAACAAGTCAGACCTAGAGAGAAAAAGGAGCAAAAATATGTTAGCTTAGGAATGATAAAGAGATACAATCATGGTTGCAAAAGATTAAAATATTTATAAAATAGTGCTACAGGTAAGTCTGTGGCAACAAATGTGAGAAACTCAGGCTCACTCATTTGATTACTGCCCTCAGAAAGTAAACATATTGACTCAACAAACAACTTTCCCAAGGCTATTTTCTTAGAGGAGTAATTGTTTCTAAATGTAAACAAAAAACATGGACGTCGAAATTGCTTGGGAATATGTATATGTTTGTGCTAATAATTTTGTTTCAGTTTTAAATCTTCATTGTGCATAATTATTATCAAAAAAGCTATTGCTTTGTGAACATTCATTATGTGTCAGACAATATTTTATAAACATCATGTTGGTTGTCTCCTTGCAACTCTGTAAGGAAGGTACTGTTACAGAGATGAAGAAACTGAGGCTTAATAAGATTAAGTAATTTTTTTAAGGTCCAACAGCTAGAAAATGGTAGGCCATGGAATGAAACCTGGTAAGCCTGACTCCAGAGTGGGTCATGCTAATCAGACTAAGGCTTAACCATTAATTTAGGATACGCTATAGGTATGAAATAACCCCCAAATCTTAGTGGCCTAAAATAGCAGTTTCTTTCTTTCCCAATTAGACCACAAAGTCCAATTCACTCAGGCGATTCTCCAGGGCAATTGCTTCAGAAGGTGACCAGGTGGTCCAGGTTGCTTCCATTTTTTAGCTGTACCTTCTCAACACAGCTTCCACAGTTGCTGTGGCAGGGGAAGAGAGCTGGAGAGCTGTACACTGGCTTGTAAATACTTCAGCCTGGAAATGACACGTGTCGTTTCTGCTCATGGCTTATAGCTCAGACTAATCACATAACCACAGCCTAACTACCAGGGAGGCCAGAGACTATCTCCCTGAGCGCCCAAGAGGAGAAAAATGAAATGGGATTTGGTGTCTCTGCCATAATGCTCTCGATCACGGAACTTGAAAATTCTTGAAGAGGCTGTTTTATATACAACACGTAAGTTTACTTAACAGAATGCCTTTTAGGAAAAGCACTGTCTGTATCTTCAAGAATATTTTCCTTAAGGAAATTGTGGAAGAATATGAGATTCCCAAGGCATGATCAAGCTCCAAAAGGTCATTAGTAACTTGTAATGAAATGGAGAGAAATTTGTTTTGCTTCTTAGAAGGATGATCAAGAGCAGAGAATACATTTAACAAGCAATCAGAACAGACCAAATTGGAATAAACACCAGCCTAAAGAGCAGGTGTAGCCATAGGAGGCCAACTCTTGCTACAAGGGCAGAGGGGAGACACCGGAGGAGGAGACTGATGGATAACGTGATCTCTCCCTGTGACCCCAAGTCTTTAGTAAAGTTGATCAAACGAAACAGAATAAGTGATTTTTATTTTTTGAGGAAAATGATGGAAGAGTTGCATATCTGGGTTAATGTGAATCTATCAGAGACAGTAGATTGGACTCAGGAGCCAGACGCCAAGGAGGCCATGGAGAAGAAAGAAGGAAACAACAGAAATCTAGAATTTAAATCCTTGCTTTGCTTTGTTTATTTCTTAATCAAACTAAAGCCAATTATAAGCCCCATCCACAGATGTACTGGGATAATTCACATCAGTCACTTCTGGCAGTCCCCCTCCGTAGGGTTCTGGAAAAGTCTCAGAGCATTATGTAGAGCCAAGCATCAGGGATTCCACCTAGGTCATCAGTCATCATTGGTCTGCACTGGTCGCTTACTCTGTCCCCAGATGCCACCACCCTAGCAGCCTCAAGACCTTTGGAAAGGTGGATCTGCTTCTTCTGTGCCTCACGTGGGGTCCTGGCAACAGTGGCCAAGCTGAGAGCCCCTGTGCCTCAGATCTAGTCTTTCTGAAGCATCAAGGAGCTACCCTTCTAAGCTCTGGTCACCTATCCGGGGTACAGCCACAGACTGGAAGGGGCCCTGATACACCCAAGAGTCTCAGGCCTCCAGCCTCCCTTCAACCTTGAGTTTACTCTCTTTCTTCTCTCTTGCTACTGTCAGGGTGCTAAGATTGAACATCTGTGTCCCCCCCCAAAATTGATATGTTAAATCCTAACGCCCAATGTGATGTATTTAGAGGCAGGGCCTTTGGGAGGTGAATAGGTCATAAGGATAGAGCTCTTATGAATGGCGTTACAAAAAGAGACCCAAGAGAGCTATCTGCTCTCCGCCACATGAGGACACTGAAGGTCAGCAGTTTGCACCCTGAAAGACAGCCTTCACCAGAACTCGACCATGCTGGCATCCTCATCAGACATCCAGCCTCCAGAACTATGAGAAATTTCTGTACTTTATAAGTCATTCAGTGTATGGTATTCTGTTACAGCAGCCCGAACTGACTAAGACACAGGACCTCTCTGATTTCCCCTTTTCCTCTAGAATAATCTCTGCAACATTCTTAGGTATTTACAAAACACAGGAAGATGCACTAACCTCACATACCATCTACTTCCAGTTCTTCGAAACTCCCTGAGGCAGGTAAATACTAAGGATTGAGCTGCTCTGAATGGTGGAGAAACAGCAAGAAAAAGCACAAAGTAAAATTTCAAACAAAACAAAGCAAAACCCAACCAAGATATATGTATAGAATACACATGCGCGTGTGCACACACACACTATGAAAAACCAAGTTTTGGTAGGAAATACACCAGAATAATGACAGTGGTTATCTCTGAGAAGTGAGATTATGAAATTTTATCTTCTCTATTTTCCAAATGTTCTGTAGTGAGCACATGTAACTGTTATAATAAATAAACAACAACCCCGTAGGCTGAGGTGAGTTCACCAGCAACTGGGATAGATGGTTTCCAGCCTGCTGACAGCTCCCACTTCCCTCTTCTCTGTTAGAAGGCTTTCTCAAGTACCCGGAGAGGCTGCTCAGTGCACCAGGAAGTGCTGTGGAGTTGATGACACCAGGGCCAATCCCCAACTGATGGGGTCTGGGAGTCAGTAAATGTCTCAACTCCCCATCCTCTGATAGGACAATTCTGGCATAGATAACACGTAGTACCTCAAAGAGTCCCAGTGGGATCCACCCCAACGGCCCAACTGCTCATCAACACACCTTGTATCGGCTCTTCTCCCTTCCCTCTCTCACCTCCTCTGTTCCTCGGTTGTGCTTTCTGGGCTCACTTCCAAAATAAACTACTCCTGGAAGGGTCTGCTTTGAGGGGAATGTGAACTAAGACGGAGGGAAAGTCAATACTTTTACAATCACAACCTTGTTCACATCCATCTGTAATGCAGTGGGCTCTGCTGAGAGCTTTGCTGAACCAGATTAAGAGAATTCCTAATCAGGAACCCTTGGATCACCAACCACCAACCTTCATCCTTTACCTCTGCACCCCTGCACTCCTGCATCACCTAGTGTAGAGCCTTATTGACATTAGACACACTAACATGCCTGTGTGTTAGACATGCTTACAGAATTCAATTAGATTTTAATTCACCATAGCTATAGTGAAAACTTGAATGCTCCCTTAAATG
The DNA here is from genome assembly GCF_021613505.1 of Equus quagga. Lineage (NCBI taxonomy): Eukaryota > Metazoa > Chordata > Mammalia > Perissodactyla > Equidae > Equus > Equus quagga. The sequence goes on from NC_060271.1 coordinate 106,254,597, forward strand.
AGCCGGCACCAGCAGAGATTCAGAACCAGACCTTTGAATCACTATTTGCAGCACAAATAGTGTAGTGTGGTGATAGTGGATATTCTTTATAACCAGTCATAGTACCCAGAAGCACAGATGGCTAAAGTCAATGCTGTTAGTTTACAAATCATTTCAAGTGGGCACCATTTCAACGATGGTAGATGGTGTACATTAAAAGAGGATTCACTTCCCCTGCCCATCCTCTCTAGAATAGTCACATCCTTTGCCACCAGAAGTATCTCCACAATGCTTAGTTACCCTCAGAGAGAGTAAATACTGGCTCATTGACATTCTCTCAATATGAGCTCTCCATGAGCCATTGCTTCCACAATTTGCTGGTATGAAGAGAATTTATATTCATAATAATGAGACAGAAGCACTAATTGCATGATCCTCAAGTGCTATCATCAACAAAAAATTGAATTAAGTTTGTTTAATTGTAGTATCCTTCTTCAAAAATTGGCAGTCCATCTGTGGGCAGCTAGTACCTCTCAGTAAACCAGAACATTAATCTGAGCATGCTGAGCAATCTGAAGTACACAGGACTTCATCGTCTACATCTCTGAAGGCATTGACTACCACACCTGGCACTGTTAATAGCCCTGTCCCTCTGCCCCATGACTAGCGTGTAGCTCAAGTCTTTCAGCTTGGCATCCTGAAAGCAAGGAAGGGGGCTGAGTGGAGAGTCCATAACAGCTTGGACTTTGGAGTCAGACACAAGTCCGTAATTTTTGCTTCCACATGTACACTAGCTCATTATTACCTCATAGATATTTGCCAAATAAAGGTGAACATGATTTTCATGGCCTTTTTAAACACCCAGAAAAGAGTCACAAGCACTTGGTGGCATTTGAAACTTCCAGAAAATGCTTCTCATCCCTCACTGCATTTGAAACATGGGATTAATTTAGGACTGATCTTACCGAAGGAAAAGTCAGCCAAGTTTCTCTTCTCTTCTGGTCCCTCAGTTCCTCCAGTCAGCCCTCTTTTCACTCTTCCTCTTGAGTGTGCAGGACCCAATCAACGGGGAAGTACAAACGCGGGACTGTCCTCAGCACCCCCCTCATCTGGAGTGTAGTTTACAATTAAATCTGAGTATTTCTAGGTGAAGACAGGGATTCATGTTTCATTCATGTGTATGTCTAGACTGGAGACAGGCGTTGGGGCGGGCAGTGGGTGAGGAGGGGATGGAAGGTTGGTGGGCTCCCATCCGAAGGAGCCATATGTCTTTGGACATATGTTCTCCTGGTTTCTCTTCTCTTCCTTCCTGCTCCTATCACTAATTCCATCTTCTCCTAGTTTTACCTCCTATTTCTCCTTCCGAGAGATGGGTGTGGAAGAAAAGAAATTTGAGGTGTTTTTTGTTTTGTGTGATATTTACACTTAAGGATGAGCCTACTCATTATGTGCCAGGCACCATTCAAGATATTTTCATATGCAATACCCTAGTGCCTCTGTTTACATTCAAACCCAGTTATCCTTCCTCTAAATTTAGTACTATTTTTTCTACCCAAAATTATTAAGAGGAAGGTAGTCAAAGTTAATTAGCAAAAATGCCCTTATACTTCTTTTGCCCAAATATCTAGTTTGATCTAGTTTTAGGTGAAACCCAAAGGCAACTATGAATTTGAGAGAACAAAAAATATTTGCAAGTACATCATCCTCAATGAGAAACAAGAAATGACTGAGAGGAAAGTACTACTGTAGCTGTGACTGGTACCCAGATAAGTTACCCAGCATAGCAGAGCGGCTAAAATTTGGGGTTTTTAAGTTAGGTTGCCTGGTTTCATTGTCCACTTCTTAAACTCTCTAAGCCTCAGTTTCCTTATCAATTGAAGGGACACCCAATACTCCTGTGCCACAGCACTGGTAAAGGATTACACGAGATAATGCATGTAAAACACTTAGCACAACCCTAACATATAATAAATTACCCATAAAAGGAAGAAGCTGATTCTGACCACAGGGTTCTTTCTTTCTCTTAAGACTCATTTTTCTTCTCTTCATTTTTGTTTAATGTAGTTTATACTTAAAATTAATAGCCTTCTTTCCTTCCCGATTTGCTTGTGTTCTCTGTGTGTTATCAATTAGAATCTCAGCTATTCTGGGAAACAAGGCCTGATTCACCACGGGAGTTGCCACTTTCATTGATGGTAATTACACTAACAGCAGTGGCTTCTCTTGAACCTTAACTAGAGCTGTCTTCTAAGGCACTGACTGACTAGTTTTCACCAGACAGTGGCATCCTCATTATGCACCTTCCTGCCTCCTTCACCATTGCTCGCAACATGATATTTACGAGCCAATACCGTCTAGCTTCTAGCTCAGTCAAACCAGCCTGAAATGCTGCCCAGCTTCAGCTCAATTTGAGAAATTAGAGGGTAATGAGAAAATTGGGAGTGAGTTGGTAAAGCAACCAAGGACAATGGAAAGTCTGACATGATTCAAACACAAAGATCAACAAAGAAGGTGAACGGGTAAAACAGGATGTAGCTGAGACAGAGAAGAGGCAATTTCTGTGTTGCCTTATATTTTGAGAACTATCTTCACTGTCTCAAAAGAAAGAAGTGAAACTTGCCAATGAGCATATGGTCAAGTCAAATTTGTTGTTTATTTGCTAATAATTCATTCAATAAATACTTACTGAGTGCCTACCATATAAAAGGAACTCTTCGAGATGCTGTGATATACTACTGAACAAAACAAAAATCTCTGCCAGTGAGGAGTTGAAGTGGGCTGCCTGCTAGCATTTGACCAACTTAGCTTTTCTCGTCTAGAGCTGTGGATCTGAAAATTTCATGGGTTTAAAAGAAGCCAAAGGATATTCACTCCCTCTTTTGCTGATTTTTTAGTAGAAGGCTCTTGAAGGAGCCTCACTTGTGCATAAAAAGACACTGCAAGTGCTGGGGAAGGAAACAAAGAGGCAGAAAAAAGAGCTCTCATAAACTAGAAGGGACATAAAGGCAAGCCTGTCAACACCAGAAATCATGTTGACAATATTAAGTGAAGGAATCAGAGAGCTAAGCCCTTTGAAACAATTTCCAATGCTAAACATCTTTGCTAGGTTTACTAAAGTGGAAGAAATTAAGGTAATTTTGCACTTTTCCCAAGCTACCTCAGTTAAAGCCAGTGAGCATCATGGAGGAAGTGTAGCTGTTAGAACTTCCCTTAATGAAAGCAGCAGCCCTTGGTCCATACTTTGTTAGAACCTAGAAACAAGAGTAATGCAAGTCTGTCCTCTGATTCCCCACAGAATTGAGGAGAAAGATCTACATTGATAGTGGACTGGTAACTAATTCTTAACATCTAGAGGTTTTACTCAGAAAAGTCTACTTAGGAGTTGACAGAGCAGAGGATGTTACAAGCAGTTGTTAAGAGAATGATGTTTAGTGAACACATGTTACCTTTCCTTCTGCGTATTACCACGCCAAACAGTAACCGATGTCAGACATTCTATTGTACCCAAATAATTTGAAAATATCTGGTAATTTATAACTTCCCTTTCTCTAGATCCCAGCTCCCAACCCCTGACTGTATTAACTTTCATAGCAACACTTATAGCAATTATTATGGTTATACTTTTATATTGACTTTGACGATTATTGGTGCCTTTTCCCTCTACCAGGCTATAAGTGCCAAAAGAGCAGAGCCCAAGTCATATTTTTACTTTTTATTGAGTTGCCAACACCCAGCACATAGTAGAGCCTCAATAAATATTTGTTAATGAAATGAACTTTCAACTTTTAAGACTGTGGAATTGGTTATATTCCAAACATAACATTATGATGGGCAAAGCTAGTGTGAATAAGTCATGGGGAACTTGGGAATGGGAAGTGGAATGAGATTATCTGTGATAAGTAGTCAACTGCGCCTGCGGGGAAAGTCCAATTCAAATTCCAGGAAAGGGCAAGCACAAATCCATGGGAGTCAGATGTGCTGCTGTCAGCTTCTCAGCAGTTTTCATGCTGATAGCAACAATAGTCATCGTCATCCTCATTATTATTTGGGACTATTTCTGTGCTAGGCACTTTACACATATTATTCCTAATCTCTGATAACCCTCTTAGGCATGCATTATTACCCCCACTTTATAGCGGAAGAGATTAAGGCTCCCAGAGTTCTTAAACAGTAGAGCCAAAAATCGAACTCAACCCTCCTGCAAGTCTACTGCGCTTCCGCCCCAAGACTGCCTCAGGAAGCACAATCTTTTCTTCTCGTGGAATGTCTTCTCAAAAATTCACCACCTTAGATTTCACAGCACCACAGTTTTGCCTCTCCATCTGACTTGGTCTGACCCTACCAGTGGCCATTAGATTCATCGTCTTCTTTAAAAAAAAAAGTTTCTTTCTATAATATACTCATTTCCTATAGAGTCCTGTTCTGACAGCTCTGGCTACTCTAGCAGATGTGACAGACAGCCTTGGGAGGGATACCCTATGGTAAAGTGCTGATATCATTCCCCTTTTGACTTCCAGGATAAAGCCAGTTTGAGAATATCATTCTTTCCTCACTGGAGGGACATAGAGTATGAAAGACGGGATCCTTTTGTTAAAGAATCCTTTTACAAGTCTAATTCTTTCCTCCTTTTTTGTTTTTGTGAATGGGAAGTTCAATGGTTCAGTAAAGGAAAGTGACAAATCTTAAAAATGTTTACGTTATGGGGATGGCCCAGTGGCATAGTGGTTAAGTTTGCATGCTCCACTTTGGTGGCCCAGAGTTCATGGGTTCAGATCTCAGGAGTGGACATACACATAGCTCATCAAGCCATGCTGTGGTGGTGTCCCATGTACAAAGTAGAGGAAGGTTGGCACAAATGTTAGCTCAGTGACAATCTTCCTCAAGCAGAAAGAGGAAGACTAACAACAGATGTTAGCTCAGGGCCAATCGTCCTCACACACACACACACACAAAAAAAACAGGAAGAAAGAAGGAAAGAAAAGAAAAAAAATGTTTATGTTGTACTTTTCCATCTCTAGGCACAATTATTTGCATAATAGAGACCTCATAAATGTTTATTGAATTTAACTGATTTTTAATAGGTCATATAGTTTAGGGAGAAAGGAAGATCCAGTTTGAAGATGATAATGAAGACTGAAGTATACACATAGACAGATTTGATGGCAGGTAAACTAGTAGAATTAAGCGGAATCATACAAAAATCATACAAAATTATGCATGACTCTACCCAACCCATGCCATGGCATCTTAGCGGGCGCTGACCTACACTGCCAAGGCCTGAAGGACCATCAGAGCAGGCGTGGAGAGAATGAAATTTAATGTGGTTTGTCTTTTCTCTCACAAATAGCTGGCTTTGGGAAAATGATATTCCTCATTGACCCATGCACACATGAAACTTCAGGTCCCCTGTGGGTGTCTAGGGCAAAAAAGTTGGGCAATTATGCTGAGTTCAATGCAGATAGTGTAAGTCAACTAGTTTACCTGCACTGATTGTCAAGAATAATTTTCTCTTGATTTATTGGATCTCAGTATCTAGCAAATAAAAAGACTAGCTCTACATGCTCCATTTTTATTCAGCTTCCAAATACATGATCCTTTGCCAAAATATCGATAAATGTAAGAAGTAAATGACCTGAAGGAGAGGATCATCTGTTAGGCAACATTTCAAGTTAAAAGTGCTCCCCACTTGGGGCTGGCCCCGTGGCCGAGTGGTTAAGTTCGTGCGCTCCGCTGCAGGCGGCCCAGTGTTTCGTTAGTTCGAATCCTGGGCGCGGACATGGCACTGCTCGTCAGACCACGCTGAGGCAGCGTCCCACATGCCACAACTAGAGGAACCCACAACGAAGAATACACAACTATGTACCAGGGGGCTTTTGGGGAGAAAAAAAAAAGGAAAAAATAAAAAAAATCTTTAAAAAAAAAAAAGTGCTCCCCACTTTAGGGAAATCTAATTTATGAGATTTCAACCCCAAATCTGTATATAAATTATGGGTTGAATGAAGGAGTGGAGGGTTTATTTGAATTACTAAAATAATCTGTTCTATTACACAAGATTCTCTGAAGGTTTCCTTTAAATGGTACATTAGTGCATTAGGGATAGAATTTAGTGGCATGGATGAAATTAACATAGTGTTTCAAGGCTCCTTCTTTCAGACACTTGACCTTTAGATTCAATTCAACAAGCTTACAAGGAGGGCTGGGCTCTGGTAAATACTGGAGGTGTGGGAAGATGGTACAGAGCCAGTGAGTCACCTCACCTCCTAAGAACACAAAAATATGTGATTTCCTTTTGTTCAAAATGGTCTTGGATTCCAAGACCAGCAACTGCAATTTAAAAGAATCCCCAAATGAATTAACCTTATTGTTTTAATAAACTAATGGAGTATTCGCTGACATGAAAGCATAACTTAATTAAAACTGAAGCATAGATGAGCTGGAACTGGAGAGAGGGGAAGCCCTATTAAAACCCAAGCTGCCTTTCCTCTCATGCCCTCTATCCCCAAGCACACAAAACAGGCAGTAGTGTGCAGTGGGAATGTCAATGCCTTATCATGATAAAAATAATTATGCTAATGGTAATACCATGGACAATTATTATAATGATTATAAAGCATTAATGACATCAAACTGTATGGCTGACGAGATCACAGTAATGACTACTAAAGTAAATCTCAAAGGCTACTTTTAATTATTAATAGCAATTATAAGGCAATTGAATTGCTTCCCATATCCTCCAATAACTAGGGGTTTTCTCAATGGCAGGGATTAAGAAGACACATATCTAAAAGTCTGGAGAAAGGCTCCTGAGGAGAAGATCAGGTGACCCCTTATGTACCCCAAGTGGTACTGAATCCGGGTCCACTTCACTCTCATACCTGGCTATTGAGATGATCTATGTTTTCTCACTTCTTCATCTACCCTTCCAATCAACGCCCATCACCAAAAGATGCCCAAGCATTTCACTGTCTGTTGCAACCTCAAAAGGCATAGCCAGCTCCCCTGGCAAATTCCCAGTCTGCCTGACTGCTCGAAGTTCAGTCCACTGCTTTAAGAGATTTCAATAAGGGAGGAGAAAAATCCCTCCTGCTTCTACTTCCATTCTTGCATATTATCCAATGACTTAAGCTGCAGAAAAATCAAAAACTTGTATCTCATCATGAAAAGATGGGAGATCTTTAATCTATACTTGCTAAAACTCATAATACAGTCTGGGGTACAAATGTCTGATAAATCAGCCAGTGCTTACTCGGTGTGCTCATGTCAGCTTCCAGCTGCAGACCCAGTCCAACAGGTAGAAGAGGCAGCTTTGTATCGCAATTACTTCAGGCGACTGAGTACAGCTTTCTACCCCAAACCCTGCCTTACTGAGCTCCCTAGTGTCTGAAATTCTGTACCCTTATATTTAAGACATGTTTCTCATAAGCATCATATAGTTGGGTTTTGTTTTTTTTAAATCCAGTCTGGCAATCTTTATCTTTAAATTGGAATATTTTTAGCGTGTTTACTTTAAATGTAATTACTTATGTATCTGAGTTTAAACTACCATATTACTGTTTACTTTCTACTAGTCCCATCTGTTCTGTGTTCTCTCTCTCTCTCTCTCCACCCCCACCCCATTTGGCTTCTTTCAGATTTCTTAAATTTATTATTTGTAGTCTATTTTTCTCTCGATTACCTTGTTTTGTTTGTACTAGTCCTGCTTGGGGTGTGTATCTCTGGCTTGAAGGTATTTGTCACTTTTGGAAAATTCCACACCATTATCTGTTCAAATATTGTTTTGTCATATTCTTTTAGTCTGGCCTTTTATTTTCTTGAAAGTATTAGCATAGTTACTTTTAAGTCCAGTTCTAAGAACTCCATTACCTGGGTCCCCTGTGGGTCTGGTTCCTTTGTCTCTTGCTTCTTTTGATTTGTGGTCACAAATTCTTGTTTCCTCATATTATATGAAAAACATGGTGACAATTTGAGGCCCTGCAATGTGGTATCTTCCTCCTAACGCATTTTAAATTTGCTTCTGGATCTAGGGTAGGGGCAGTCACAATTCCAGGTCAACACAATTCAATTGCAGCTGACACGATTCAAAATCTCTCTATTCCCAATTTACCCCTACTCCTGAGGAGTGCACCTTCGGGGTCCCAACCCAAAAACCTGAGGGGTTTGGCAGAGCTCCCTCCTTGGTAAACCCTTAACTCTACTGTTTGTCCCACCAGCCCTGAAAGCTTGTCAAAGCTCAGCTTAAGCTTCTCAGCCTTTGAATTTCCTCTTGCAGAAATGGTAGAAACCCCTAAGAGAAAGCAACCCCAAAGGCCAGCCACACCTCTTTGGGTTTCTCCCAGATCTTTAATCCATAAATTGTCACTGTCTTGCTACTTTCTTAAGCCTTAGAATAGATGTTTTCCATATTTGATCAAGCTCTTCCACTATTTCAAGTGGGAAGTTCTGCCCAAATGACCTAGTTCGCCATGACCGGAAGTAGAACTCCCAGTGCCTGGAATCTCACCATTGGAGAGTTGTCTTTGACTGAAGGCTTTGCTATTACTTAAATCCAAACACCAATGAAGAGAACGTTAAGCCTCATCACTCAAGGAAGTAAATGTGTTTACTCTTTCCTGGGTGGTGGGGTTGGGAGAAGAGAACACGGAAGGAAATGTTGCATGTCTTAAGTTACAGTTCAGCTAGTGGGAAGGATTTCCCAGAAAATCTTGGATATACAGATAACAGAGAGAAACCAGTATACACATCAATCTACACACACATATTTTTGATCCTGGAGTTTTGTAGATGCTGCTGTCTAGATAGTTTTTTTTGCTGCTGAGAGTGCCTCACTGAAAAGATCAGCGTAAGGACAACAATCCATCCATCTGTGGCTGCCAATGGCAAGGTCAATCATCATTTGTACTGCCTGCCCTTAGCATGAAAAATCTGCTCAACCTTAGCCTGATAAGTAACTCTGATGCTTTTCCTCAGGGAAGCACTGGCTGCAATTATGAAATGATTCTCTTGGTATTTCATAAAATGTATGCTCCCAGCCAAGGGTGGGGATGGCCATTTTAAAAATATTTATTCTTAAGCATTTTTTAAATGTGCAATGTTCTAAGCTAGGTGATATGGAAGGAAAAAATAAAAAAGAATCTCATTCCCACCCTTTCATAACATGATTCTAGTTATGTTACTATGGTTTTAAGCATTTTATTGTACACATCTTTGTTGTAAGTCATTTCAAGTCCTCTTTGAAAGCAGTCGAGGCATAAATAATTAATAAATTTATGAACAAATCTCTATCCCTGTTCTCAAGGAGTTTATGAACCAGAACTAGCTCAACTTAATCAGGACTGAGTTACCCTTGAATGGACGGTCATTGAACTACTCCGGAGCATACTGGGATGCTCTTGCGAAGCAGACATTGTGAGTTGCCTGCTGGATAGCCAGTGTTCCTTTTTCTTTCTTAACAGAATCCAAATTTTGTTCATATATCTATCCTCTCTACCCACAGGCAGGAGCCTTAGGGGAAGCTGGCCAATCCTCACTCCCCGACAGCTCCAGGGTGTGTGTGATAAATCTAAAGTTATTATCACTGCCAGTAACTAAGGCAGTGAATATGCACGTGACCCAGTTCTGGCCAATGAGAAGTGAGAGCAACTCCCCTAAGAAGCTCCTATGACAAAGGGTCAGAAAAAGTCTTTCTCTCTTCTTCCTCCCGATGTTTCTCTGTTTACGGCACCCAGAACTGCCGCAGCCATCTTGAGACAAGGCTGAGGATGCAGCCAACATGGAGAACAGCAGATTCTAAAGATGGAAAGAACATGGCACTTTCATGACATCGTTGAGCCAGTGCCTGAAAGTATAAGTAATTCATTGTAGCCATGATTTTCAAGGAGAGAATGTAAAGAATAAAAAAGTTCAAAAAATATGAGAGAAAATAAAACTCTTGGTATAACTGGATGGAGCAGTCTTTATAATATCCTTAATATTCCAAGACAAAGGTAATAGGATGAGGAATATGATATCTAACGAAGCATCTGTCAGGCTTAACTATAACATTCCTTGAAGATTTTAAAGGCAATTTCTTCAAACAAGCATGTCATCGCAATCAGTACATTTTATCAGCTGTTCTTGATCAAATGGCTGAGGTCAGGGTTTCTCAACCTCGGCGCTATTGACGTTTGGGCCGGATAACTCTTTGTTGTGGGGGCCTGTCCTACGTAGGGTGTTTATCAGCATCCCTGGCCCCTACCCACTGCATGCCAATCACATCCTCCTCCCTCTGGTTGTAACAACTAAAAACGCCTCCAGACATTGCCAGATGTCTCCTGGGGGGCAAAACTGCCTCCAGTTGAGAACAATGAGCTAGATAAAATCACATTTTTACCCACTTGAGTCTAGTATGAGGGGAAATATGCATTCCTTTTAAAAATAGCTTATTTTATCTATTTTCTTCTTTAAAAAAGTTAACATTTTGGACACTACAGAAACATGTAATGTAGAAAAAGAAAGTCATTCATAACCCACCCCTCTCAAATATCAACAATTTAGTGTATAAGCCTCAATATTTTTTCTACTCATGTGTTTCCATAGAGACAATTTTGTAAATATATATAGGATTGAAATATATGTCGTTTCAAATATTTTATTTCCTACTTATCAATGTATGTATATGCATCTTTTCACATTTATATTTATATATATTATATATATGCATATTTCCCAACCTTATTCTTTACAATAGCTCAGTGGTATTATATGGCATGGATGTTCCACGATTTATTTACCTAACTATGTAAAGATAAGCATTGGAGCTATTTCCAATTATTTGACATTACAAACAGCAATGCAATGAGCATAGTTGTATGCAAAACTTTATATAAATATGTATTTCTTTAGAATAAATTACTTGAAGTATAATTAAAGGGTCAAAGGTTATAAAACCAGCTCTTTTTGAAAGTATAAGTGTATGTCCAAATCTGGAATAATAGAATATAAGAACCAGGAGAAATCTATTGCATAACTTAAGCTATGCTAATTTATGTATGAGAAAAATTAAACCTAGGGAGTTTGGGGGTAAATTAGCTAAGATCACACAGCTTTTTTTTTATGGCAGAGCCAGAACTAGAATCTGGTACTCTTGACTCAATTCTGGTATAAAAAATAAGGAGAAGTGTGTAGAATGCCAATTTATATTGGTACAAGTTTCTTAGATTTTAAAGAAAGCTGTTCTCCATTTGATCAGCTTACAAAAAATAAGAAAACAAGCATTGGGTTTTACAGGGAGCGGTGCTTCTCAACATGGAGTGAGTTCGCCCCCAGAGGGGACATTGGGCAATGTCTGGAGACATTTTTGGGTATCATCACTGGAGAGATGCTACTGGCATGTAGTAGACAAAGGCCAGAGATGCTGCTAATTTCCTACAATGCACAGGCCACCCTTCATAACAAAGCATTATAGATCCCAAAACGTCAGTGGTGCTGAGGATGAGAAACCCTGATACAGAGAAGAGATTTTTAGATATAGAGAATGTAGACTATTTTCCAATGTTTAGTCCAGGAAAGAACCCAGGATCCTGCCACAGCCCTTCCCTACCTCACACATATTCACACACACAAGAACCACATGGAAGTCATCAGAGTTGGGAATAATCATTAATCACATCTTTCTCCTCATTATGAGTTTGACCTCATTTGATAAGACGTAGGAATTGGACAAATGACAATGAAAATGACAGAATCATTCCTGACAAGGGTAAACTAAAGAGTTTGGCTTGACCTATGGCCAGAGTTAAGCTTCCTAATCTAAGTCGTTCTTTGCCACACCAAAGGAAGCTTTCCCCCACCCCTTGTAGGGACAGGACCTACTTAGAAAGCTCATCACAGTTATGATCAAAGAAGAGCTGTGGAGAACTGGTCCTTCCAAGAGGTACCTGGGCAAGGCTGAACCCTGCATGCCCAATCCATTCATCGTCCACACTCACCGACCATATGTCCCCCAGTCCCCCTGAGGAGTGCAGTGAGGGCTGAGGAGAGACCATGTGCGTTCCTCCATTCTTTTCCACGTTAGGGCAGAAGAGTAGCAGTTACTTTCTATGTATGAAAACTTGAGAAGGGGGATGGCTCTTCCACTGTAACAGTGGCAGAAACTTTGCATGACACAATAGCACTTGTGCTTTAGATTCCAATCTTTGTAACATGTAAAATAAGTTGGTTTAGACTTTTAAAAAGATATGATAGAAAGATAGTTGGTTGATAGATATACTCACCTATACACACATATGAACATATATATATTATTGTGTGCTAAGGAAACCAAACTTTTCTCAGTTAATACAAAAATTTCGTTGTTGGAGGTTAATATGTCTATTAAACAAAATTTGATGGAGTCACTTGTAAATTGACATAGATTACCTGTGCCCCACATGACAAGTGTGTGGCCTGTGAAGTTTGCTTCAACACTCCTTACCTTTCTCAGCTCATTTCTTCAAAATTTTCCCTTTGTATATCCAACTACACCATCCACAGATGACAATTTCTCCACTTCTTTAATATTTACTGTAATGCAGACAGTTTCTTCAAGATTTTACTTGTGTCTCAAGACTGAACCTGCTTCTCATAACTAGCAAAAGCCTGGAGAAAATAGGAATGACTCAAATTGTGCTTTTAGGCAAATGGGGAAAGAAAATCAAATTAAAGCCATCAGTTTTAAACAAGTTGGTCAGTCACACATCCACAAGTAATAACACTCAGAAATTGCTCCAAATGAAAAGTCTCACTGGAAAAGATGTCAGCCACACTCTTCAATTTACAGAGCACCAGCTCGGGGCTTTCTCACATTTGATCCACCATCAAAGGGAAGAATTTCCAAGCCTAGGGATGGGTTTAGCAGCTCAAAGTTCTATCAGTAAGAAATGCTTTTGAGCCCCACTGCAGTTTCCCAGCCAAACAAAGTAAATCTCCCTGGGAGGGGCAGGTGCAAAGTCAATACTGAAGAGGGCAGTCAACATGAGCATAGGGAACTGCTGTCCAGAAGTAACACTGGGCTGGCCAACCATCCTTGATTAGAGCCTGACGGGAAGCTAACAGACTCTCCAGAGCTGCCTGCTCTGACTCACATAAACTGGGTTTGGTGTTTTCTCACATGAACCCCTAGTAGAGAGGAAGAAAAATGAAATAACACTGTCTCAAGCAAAGATTTAATATCTGCATTAAAATAGCACATTCTCTCTAATTCTCACTCTTCTTTTTAAAAAAAACTTTTAAAAAATGAATTTTACCCCCCAAATTAGGAGAATAATATAATGAGCCATCTGTGCACTCACCCACTAACTTGAGAAATAAAATATTAGAAACACATATAAAACCTTTCTCATTTGCATTACCCTCCTTCCCCATCCCCATAGCTAAATCTGCTCCTGAATTTGCTGTTTATCATTCTCATACATGACACTTTTTTACCACATATATGTAATTCATAATCATATATAGCATTGTTTTAATGGTTTTTTAAAATATATAAATAGCACCCTACTGTGAATATCACTTCTGCAACTCGCATTTTTTTCCTCTTAACATTATGTTTTCCAGATTTAGCAGGCAATGAGTAGCAATTTCAGACTTCTGTGCAGAGGAATGACGAGATTTTTTCCTTTTGTTTTGATTAGACCATCATAGTCTTGGGAACGATCAGGTAGATGAGTAATAACTGAAGTAATAATCACCCCAAGCGCCCCACCAGAGCTGTTTTACTGGGTCCCCCTCTAACGAGCTAGTATCAATATTCTTCAAATAATTTTAAAAAATATTATTTCTCCCTCTTTATAGATTTTGCACAACATTTCTCCTTTCATAAATATCACCTCTCCATCCTTTCTAACTGCCACCATTCCTCTAAGATGAGAAATATGTAGACACCAAAATATCTTACAGTAGGAAGGAAATAGGTATGATGGATTCATCAAGCTTGATCACAGAAAAATGGGAGTCATCTTTGAAGAATTATGATAAAATGGGTATAAAAGAGACTGAGTCCCCAAGTCATTCAAAAAGTAGTCCCAATATGTTATGGTCACAGTCCACAAGGCCTGTCCCCTCGCAGTATAAAGTCCATGATGGCAGGGGGTATGTTTGTACTTCTCTGTATACTAGTACTTAGCATACACTTTGCAAAAAGCAAGTTCACAATGAGTATTTCTTGATAAATCTGATGATGGTGACGATGACTGAGACCAACAAAATGAAATAGTAACAAAATTTCAGGGTTTAAATGATCAAGATTACTGACCTGTTGCATTGTTATGTAAGTTCTCCTAATTATTTCTAATTTTCCCTTCACAAAAAGCCTTTTTAGTGTTCTTTCAGTCTCATTAGTAAAAAGGGAAAACTTGTCATCTTCGAATACTAATTATCCTGACATTTTCATACCTGAGGCTAAATGTATCATCAATAAGCTTTAACCTTATCAGTTAGAGCCCTGTACCACTGTGCTGACAGGAAGGCCAGCTGCTTCCCAGGGGGTATTCTGTCACAGCTACAAATCAAGATCATCTTCAAGGCATCATCAAATACTGCTTTATCTAGGCCATGGAAGGAAAAATGAAACTTACGCGTCAGAAAGCCAACACATTACTTTACAGTAAGAAATATAACTACCAAGGAGAACAGACTGTGCTTGTTATCAAGCTTGGGCATCCTCTTTCTCACAAAGTACTGGAGATTAGCTGATGACATTTGTTTTCCAGAATGTCCCCTGCGTGTGTGCCTCTTTGCAGACTTCCTAGAGTTCCTGTCATTCTCAGCCAGTGGAAGTGTGCTGCTTGACCAAGCTTCCCTTTCTCAGAGGTCTTTTACACTTAGTGCTGTCTAAGCAGAAGTGTGAATCTCTGCCTTCAGTCCCCTTTGAGTTCCTGTTTGTCTTTCTATTAGTCCTTCTCATTCTTTTTTTTCTTTTTTCTCCCCAAAGCCCCGGTAGATAGTTGTATATCCTAGTTGTAAGTCATTCAGGTTCCTCTACGTGGGACGCTGCCATAGCATGGCTTGATGAGCAGTGTGTAGGTCTGCACCCAGGATCCGAACCAGCAAACTTCACGCTGCCAAAGAGGAACATGCGAACTTAACCACTTGGCTACGGGGCCGGCCCCTAGTCCTTCTTATTCTTAAAAGCTGATCTCAGCCAGCCCTGATCCCAAAAATGAATCTCACAAGGGTACTGAGTAACGTGTGTGTAAGGGTTGAGTTCGGCACCATAAAACCTAAGGAAACTCTTTCTATATGAAAATAGTCTGTTATCCTACACTGTACACAAAAATTAACTTAAAATGGATTAAAGATTTGAATGTAAGACCTGAAACCATAAAACTCTTAGAAGAAAATATAGGCTGTACACTCTTTGACATTGGTCTTAGCAGCATCTTTTTGAATACCGTGTCTACTCAGGCAAGGGAAACAAAAGAAAAATCAACAAATGAGACTACATCAGATTAAAAAACTTCTGCAAAGGAAAGGAAACCATCAACAAAATGAAAAGACAAGCTACCAACTGGGAGAAAATACTTGCATATCATATATCCGACAAGGGATTAATTTCCAAAGTGTATAAAAACTCATACAACAGCAACAAAAATGAACAACCTGATCAAAAAACGGGCAGAGGATCTGAATAGACATTTTTCCAAAGAAGATATACAGATGGCCAACGAGCACATGAAAGGATGTTCAACATCACTAATTATTAGGAAAATGCAAATCAAAACTACAATGAGATATCACCTCACACTCATCAAAATGGCTATAATCAACAAGACAAGAAATAACAAGTGTTGGAGAGAATGTGGAGGTAAGGGAACCCTCATCCACTGCTGGTGGGAATGCAACTGGTGCAGCCACTATGGAAAACAGTATGGAGATTTCTCAAAAAACTAAAAATAGAAATACCATAGATCCAGCTATTACACTACTAGGTGTTTCTTCTTAAGAGGACTATGCCAAGAGCTCAAGAAAAGATGAACTAAATTGTCACTTCCTGTGACTATACACAGCTTTTCTTGTCAGCACAGTGCAGTGGAAGAAGTGTAGGCTCAGGGTTGGGGTGATGGGTTTGAATCTCAAGTCTGCTAAAGAGCACAATGTTACTTAGTGATAGTAGTTAACATCTCTAGGTTTTATCTTCCTCATCTGTAAAATAGGAATCATGATACCTACCTTCTTTTTAAGAGACTTCTTTGCTATGAGTTTTGCAAAGAGGGGAACCGACACATAGTAGGTACTCAGGAAGGGAGCTGGGAATAGTGGTTGTTGCTGTTGCTGCTGTTGTTATTTTTACTATTATCATCCTTATGCTGGTTGATTGATCTGCGGGACTGACCGAATAACAAGGTGAAGGAGGAAGGGAGGCAGGAAATGAAGCTGCCTTGGCAGAAAGACTGGGTAGTGGTGGCATAGAGAGAGGAAGAATAGGTCAAGAAAAATAGAAGAGAAATCTTTAAAAAGCCAGGCTGAGAAGTCCTTTCTGGGAGAAAGCCAATAAGCAAGTGAAAATAGGTTGAAGGAAGCAGAAAAGAACTCATGCGATTGGCAGTGGTGGGGAAGTTCTAGCAACACTGTCAGACAACACAAGAATAAAACGCTTCCCTGGTCAGTAGGACCACAGGTGGGCACACTGATAAGTATAATTTGCAGAGATTCCTTGGAAAAAGCATGCCATCGCTACAGCCAACTGGGAGCTCTGGGAAAAGTGTGTTTGCTGCTGTTATGCAGGCATTTAAGGAGAATCAATTTGATTACACTGAGAGAATATAACAAATACATACAAATTCTATCTGGACGTTCACTCTCCTGCTGTCTCCTAGCTTAAGGGCAGTGAATGAGAGGGTAAGAGGGAAAAGCGCATGTCGATTCCAGTAGATTCCTATGCAGCCATGAACAGCAGAAATACTGCAGAGAAGGGCCGCAAAGTTTCCGTCAGCCTTCAGGACTTTAAATACCGAAACATTAGGCCCTTCTTGTCCAGAGGGCAACACACATGTTTCAGGGGAAATTTCTGAGAAGGAATTTATTGCTGCACAAATCAACCTTGCCAAACCACAGCTAATGAATGGGGTTTACTTGAAGAAATCAGGGAATTTCTTGGTAAATATTACACTAAGATCCCTACTTTCCAGTACACAGTGGAAAGGCCTTCCTAGTTCTGTATCATGAAGGAATGCCTGA
Organism: Equus quagga; assembly: GCF_021613505.1. Classification (NCBI taxonomy): domain Eukaryota; kingdom Metazoa; phylum Chordata; class Mammalia; order Perissodactyla; family Equidae; genus Equus; species Equus quagga. Next base: position 106,271,769 of record NC_060271.1, read on the forward strand.
AGGGGCTTCTCATCAACCTTTACCCCATCTTCCATAACGCAGATTCTTCACCTCACCTCTTTCCTTACCCACGTATCCAGCTTCTCAGATATAGAAACTCCATCAACCACAGTAGAATGGAGGGAAATGGCGGGGAGCACTGAGTGGAAACAGGCACAGAATTGGCAGCAGAGAATGGAGTGGGTGGGAGAGAGGCTATAAACCTTCTTGTTTCTGCAGTCCCCACCTGTACCTTGTGTGAGGAGCCACAATAAAGCCGTTTGTCTCCGTTACGTGACAATGTGGACTGTTACAGAGAGCTGCTACTTGGCCATATTTTACATAAAACTATGATTTCTGAGGCAAAAATGTTGGTGCAGGGTGAGAAAATATATGCCTAGGATTTGAGTGGCTTCTGTCAGACAAAGGGTAAAAGAGGTAGAATTTATGCCTGCATAGCAGCTTTCGAACTGTCGTCATCGATATATATTCCTCACATGCTACGCAGGACAGAGTTCAATGAGAAAACAATATTCACTTCCTTATTTTCAATTAGGTCTCAACATATTAAATTACGTTAAAAGATGAATCCTTTTCAATCCTCCTGAAAGGAAAATGCTCACAAGAATAAAAAGACGGAAGTGAACGCAAAAGTCCTCTTATATTTCCGAGCTGCTTGGTTACTAACACTTTAAATACTCATCACTGGCCCTTTTGCAGAATTGAGCAGCTGAAAATCTTTCATTGAATTGTCATTCTTTAATAAAACACAAATTCTTCAGGCAGATTTACCCATACCTAAGAAAATGCATTTGGCATCAAAAATTGAATGCAACAAATGTTCACAATGCTATATAATTTAGCGTTCAAGCTGGGAAGAAAGGGGAATTAAAGTGGTCACATTCCTCCAAAATCATGGCTGTGCTGTGTCCATACAAGCCTAAAAGTACCCAACGGGGCTGTTACTCATTCCAATAAACCAGGAGCAAGACCCTCAATTACTATGAGTAAGGAATAGGGTGAAATAGGCACCACAGAGTTCAGGGTTTGTCTCTTTCCTCCTCCTTACTAGCCTTAATTCACAACCCGAGATGGAGATAAATAAGGAGAGCAAAGGAATAGAATGTCAAGATTAATCCTGGGAAAAGAGTGAAAGATGAGATTCATCAATTGGTAAACAAAGTCCTATTTAAACACTTGAGTCCCCTACCCGTTGCCAGGTGTCACTGAAATCAGCCAACAGAATTACTGTAGAACCACTTGGAGAGGCAAAAAAGGCATTCCCACATATGGACTAGAAAGCCGCCTCCACTGCATCTTATTGGCTTCTCTGCTCTTCACTGTGGAAAGATGAGTCACAATGTGTGACACTGGGTGACACTGACAATTTATGACAGTCAGCCCATCCTGGAATGAGGTCCAGGCGATGCCAGTGAAGCAGCCATTGAGTGAATGTTCCCAAGGTCTGATTTTTTGCATGATATTTTAAACAAAACAAAATACAAATTATTATTTTGTTATAAAACAAACAAAACATGGCACATCAAATCAACGAAATGGTTTTGCTCTCCTAATGTGGTCATAACCTTGTTTTAGAACAAAGAGTGGAAAATGCCCATCACAACCAGGTTTCATCAGGGATGAATTTTGCTTTTCTTTGCCTAACTCCCATTTGACAGCTCTTCACTAGTTTTTGAAACCTGCATGGTACAGTAGTCCTCAAAGGGAGGATGTGCAGAATATTTATTAGTTTTAAGCATGACTGGTAATTAATAAAATAACAGTTACTTCAGTTTATTTCACTTAAAGCCCATGTGTCCTCACTACCTCCTTTCTCCTGCTTTCGGTGTTTAGGTCTCCAAGCATGTAACTGCAAAGGCCCACTAATGTCACAATGATATCCAAATGTAGGACTCATATTTAGGGCCAAGCAGACAGTGTCATAGTCCATAGTAAATACTGGTTCTTAAAATCTAGAGATAAAGTCATCCCTGGAGAAGGAAACTATGAAGCTTCGATGCATGATTCAGAAGCGGTTTGCAAACACACTGCTGATAAAAAATTGGGAAACACACAAGATCAGCATAGCCTTCCAGTAATTAGTGGAAGTGATAAAGGAATCCTTGTTCCTGTAACTTGTCTGAAGAAAGATTGTGTTAAAGAAGTTGAGAGGCCTGCATAGAGGTTTCCTGAATGAATCCCTTAGTAAGTACTTTCCAGTCAGTAGCAATGTCTTATCTGCTATAGAACAGGTATGGGTCATCATTCATTAAGCTGCTCTAAAATTTGGATATCATCTTTTTCAGGACAATTTGCTTGCCTGTCTTCTGACGCCATGATTTCAAAGCAACTTTATGATCATTAATTTGGTGTGCCAAATACCATGGCATCAAAAAGATATCCTGGATACTGAACACATTACTCCAGTCACTGGAGAGGCATTCGTCCCTCTGTAAATCAATATGTCAACCTCTTGGTTTATCAGGTATTTCTTGGGGGTTTAGTTAAAGTGTATCAGTACCTAAGAGCCTCAGGAACTCTGTGAAAATTAAATCCAGAAAGCTGTCTCTTGCACTTAAACCATAGCATCCCCACCAAGGAATACCTACTGAGGCTTTAGCTGTGCTCTAGCTGACTTCGCTCAACAGCATCTTTCTTTTAAAAAGGAGAGAAGACGAAATGTTCTGCCTCCTAAGTATTCATCAGCCTTCCTCCAACAGCACTGTGTGCTCTCAACAGATCATTCAAAGGCATCCTCCACTGTCACCATTATGTTTTGTTCTGGTGAATAGTAGTTCTGAAGGCAGATGTTAAAACAACAAAAAGTCATTTTTATTGTGAAGTGTTGATAAGTGTACTTCAAACCCATGAGTTCGATAACGTCTCATTTTAGCACCCAAAGGAAATGTGTCTGGTCTACCTCGTTGCAATCAGATGCCCTACAGCACACTGAAAACCCATCTAGAAAGAATAAGATGCTCCAAATACTCGCAGCACTGAGGCAAAAGATCCTTGCTGGGTGAGATTACAGGCCCTTGAAAATGGGAAACCATATAATTTCTTTATGAAAAAAAGCCATTATCCTTTTATTTCCTCCACTGGAATGCTCTAAAATCTAATCAATGCTAGCCACCTTTTTCCTTTTCCTTGGAGCCCTAGGCCCTTCATAAAATACATCATTTCATAGTTATGCACCTAAAATACGTATCTGAATGAGTAAGTATCTAGATGGGTCAAAGCTGCTTTATTTGTCAGTGTGGATGAGGCTTAAAATTTGGCTTGGATTTAGACTTAGATGTCAGTAATTTAGAAAGTAGACATGAAAAGAGTGTTGAACCCAAAAAAAGAATACAAATTATAGCTAGCACTTATCTTGTGCCAGACACCGCCCGGGAGCGTTTGACATATTTCTCCCAACTACTCTGCAAGGCAGTTATTATCCAGCTTTCACTAGCGGAGAAACTGAGGCTTAGGAAGGTTAAGTAACATTGCCAAGGTCACAGAGCCAAACAGTGAGAGAGACATGGCTGTCTGATGTCTAAAGACTTTTTCCTTAATGTACCTCTCAGAACATCTTTGCTCAGTTCTGGATCAATGAATAACTTGCAACAGTCTCTTTTGCCTCAGTTTTTTCTTTATAAAATAAAGGTAGCACACTAAGTAATTTTGAGTTTCCCTCCTGCTTTAAGTCTTATGACACCACATGACTTCCACAGCTAAAGAACACACTGCCCCATGTACCACGTATCCTTGGCTCCCTAGATTTGTAGAAGCCTTTGAAATTCTAAAACACAAAATCTTGTTTATAACCTATTGATTAAACATTATGCTAGCAATTACCTTCAATAGGCAATTACAAAAATTGAACCTGGAGGGCAACAAATTGTCATCATCCTTCCTAAGAGTGTGAGTGTAGTCAACAGAAAAGAACAAATGCTCCTCAATGACTCTAATTAGTGTCATGTAGTCACAGGGTACCCTGAGGTCTCGGTCTGCAGACAACTGCAGCTGCCACAATTCTACTAGTGTCTTTCGTATGCTTTGGGATCAGCTTTCCTGTAAATAATACCTCTTCCTTATGTAGATATGAATATCTGAGAGCTGAAATACTATAGCTGACATTCTCTACAAAAATTCCAGGTTCAAATAATCTAGTCCATTGTAAGATCCTTTGTTAGCATTTGGGGTTTTAAATTGGGCAAAACAGCTTTGTTTAAGTGTAAACTGTTTCTGAACTATTTCTGGAATATAGCAAAGTAGTTAAAGTCAGACTCAGGTTCAAGTCCTGTTCTGTTGTGAACAGGCTGTGTGACAAAGGTTAGATAAAGAGCTGACTAACCCTCTCTGAGCCTCAACTCCTCACTGGTAAGTGGGCATAATATTAACCTTAAAGGGTTCTGTGAGAAATAAGTGAGATAAAGTACACACCTTGGCTAAGCCACCATCATTTCATACTGGGATTCCTGAAACAGCCTCCTAACTGGTCTGCTTCTATCCTAGCCCCTGCAGACTTCTCAACACAGCAGCTAAAGGGATCCTGATAGAAATGGAAGTAAAAGGACTTGCCATCTCCCTCACAGTAAAAGCCAAACGTCCTTACGTCTTATAAGACCCTCCATGATCTTCACCCTCTCCCTGCCCTTTTACCTTCTCCGAGCTTTCTTCTGGTCACACTTCTGGTCAATACAGTATTGGAAGTCCTAGACAGAGCAATGAGGCAAGAAAAAGAAATAAAAGCCATCCAAATTGGAAAGGGAGAAGTAAAACTGTAACTATTTTCAGATGACATATTATATATAGAAAACCATAAAGACTCCATCAGAAAACTGTAAGAACTAATAAATGAATTCAGTAAAGAGGCAGGATACAAAATCAATATACAAATTCTGTCGCATTTCTATACACTAATAATGAACTAGCAGAAAGAGAAATTAGGAAAACAAACCCACTTACAATCACATAAAAAAGAATAAAATACCTAGGAGTAAATTTAACCAAGGAGGCAAAAGATCTGTACACTGAAAACTGTAAGACATTAATGAAAGAAGAGATTGAATAAGACACAGAAAAATGGAAAGATATTCCATGCTAATGGATTGGAAGAATTAATATTATTAAAATGTCCATCCTACCCAAAACGATCTACAAATTCAATACAATCCCTATCAAAATTCCAATGGCATTTTTCACAGAAATATAACAAACAACCCTAAAATTTATATGGAACCACAAAAGACCCTAAATAGCCAAAGCAATCTTGAGAAGAAGAACAAAGCTGGAGGCGTGATGTTCCCTGATTTCAAACTATAATACAAAGCTATAGTAATCAAAACAGTATGGTATTGGCATTAAAACAGATATATACGGGGCCAGCCCCATGGCCGAGTGGTTAAAGCTCCATGTGCTCCACTTTGGCAACCCAGAGTCCACAGGTTTGGATCCCAGGTGCAGACATACTCCACTCATCAGCCATGCTGTGGAGGCATCCTACATACAACGCAGAGGAAAACTGACACAGATGTTAGCTCAGGGCGAATCTTCCTCAAAAAAACCCAAAAAACAAAAAAAGAGACACATAGATCAATGGAACAGAATAGAGAGTCAAGAAATAAACCCACACATATGTGCTTAATTCATTTACGACAAAGAAGCCAAGAATATACAATGGGGAAAGGACAGTCTCTTCAATAAATGGTGTTAAGAAAACTGGACAGCCACATGCAAAAGAACGAAACTGGACCACTCTCTTCGACCATAAGCAAAATTTAACTCAAAATGGATTAAAGGCTTGAATGTAAGACTCGAAATCATAAAACTCCTAGAAGAAAACATAAATGGTAAGCTCCTTGACACTGGTCTTGGTGATGATTTTTTGAATCTGACACCAAAAGCAAAGGCAACAAAAACAAAAATAAACAAGTGTGACTACATCAAACTAAAAAGCTTCTGCACGACAAAAGAAACCATCAACAAAATGAAAAGGCAGCCTACTGCATGGGAGAAAATATTTGCAAACCATGTATCTGATAAAGGGTTAATATCCAAAAGATATAGAACTTATACAACTCAATAGCAAAAAACCAAATGATCTGATTTAAAAATGGGCAGAAGATCTGAATAGACATTTTTCCAAAGAAGACATACAGATAGCCCACAGGTACATGAAAAGATGCTCAACATCACTAATCATTAGGCAAATGCAAATCAAAACCACAATGAGATTATCACCTCACACCTGTTAGAATGGCTATTATCAAAAAGATAAGAAATAACCAGTGTTAGCCAGGATGTGGAGAAAGAGAACACTTGTGACTGTTGGTAGCAATGTAAACTGGTGTAGCCACTATGGAAAACAGAATGGAGTTTCCTCAAAAAATTAAAAGTAGAACTACCATGTGATCCAGCAATTTCACTTCTGGGTATTTATCCAAAAAAAATTTAAGACACTAACTAGAAAAGGTATATGCACCCCTATGCTCATTGCAGCATTATTTATAGTAGCCAAGCTATGGAAACAACGTAAGTGTCCATCAATGGACAAATGGACAAAGAAACATGATATATTTATATAATGTATATGAGATATATGTGTATATGTAATATATATAATGGAATGTTATTAGGCCATAAAGAAGAATGAAATCTTGCTATTTACAACAACATGGATGGACCTTGAGGGCATTAAGCTAAGTAAAATAAGAGAGAAACAAATACTATATGATCTCGCTTATATGTGGAAATGAAAAAACAAAAAAAACAAACTCATAGATACCAGGAACAGATTGGTGGTTGCCAGAGGCGGGGGGTTGGGGGAGTGGGCAAAATGGGTGAAAAGGGTCAAAATGTACAAACTTCCAGTTATGAAATAAATAGTCATGGGGATGTAATGTGCAGCATAGTGACAATAGTTAATAATACTGTATTGCATATTTGAAAGTTGCTAAGACAGTAGATCTTAGAAGTTCTCATCCCAAGAAAAAATATTTGTAACCATATATGGTGATGGATGTAACTAGACTTATCGTGGTGATTATTTTGCAGAGTATACAAATATTGAATCATTATGTTGTACACCTAAAACTAAGATAATATTATATGTCAATTATATCTCAAAAAAATACCATATTTAGTAAAAGCATAAAATCATGCATTGGGGATGAATAAGCACCAAAGAATAGACATTACTTTGAAGGAGGGAAGGGATAAAGGAAAGGTATAGAGGGAGCATCAATATACATCTCTAATGTGTAACTTCACTAAAATATATGAAGCAAATAAGGCAAAATGTAACTAGTCACAAAGCTGAGGTGGTAGATACGTAGATATTTATTTTATTATTGTCTACAATTTCTATGTGCCTGAAATACTTCATAATTTTAAAAAATCGGAGTATTATTGAATATATTGCTGAATACCACATTCAGAATGATCACATTCCTACAAAATAAGTAGCATAGATAGGAGGAGTGTGGATCTATGCCTGTCTGTCAACATATTAATGAAGGTCTGGGAGATGCGTACACAATGCTGATGGTGGCTACCTGTGGAGTAGGAAATGAAAATGGGGACGGAGATAGGAGAGGGACTTCCATGTTTTGCTCTGTATACTTCTGTGTTGTTTGAACCTTTTATTTGAGAATACATTCTTTGGGTCATAATAAAGAGAAAACATGACAGGACCAAGCCCAGAGAAACACTCAAAGTCTAAACCCAAAGAACATGGAGTTTAGGCCTCAGTGATGTAGAAAAGCTGGAACCCTTCTTGAGAGAAATGTCTCCCCTCGTCAGTACCTGAGAATTCCTTTAAGAGCACCTCAGAGAGCTAGTCTATGAGGCATTCCTGGGGGAAATCATGACCAGTGTTCTCCTGAAGCCACACTCTCTCAGCAGGAGACAGTCTTCTGTCCTATTTATTCATGCGGGTCAGTGGTTTCCCAAACCAAGGAGCATTCATGAAATGGAACCATCTTGAGTCCTATAGATTAACGGCAAAGACAGTGCTGGGAGGGAAAGGGCTTTGAGAAGCTGTTCTGATTTCCAAAGATGAGGGAGCATATTCTCATTAATCACCGTGAAATCAGAGCTCAGCGATAAAGCAGCTGGCTTTAGAATGAGCTGTTTTCCAGGAGTCATTTATTTATTTGATGTTATGTCACTGATAAACTGCGCCAACCACGACTCTCCGTGATTAAGCCAAGTTTATTCAGACGCACACCACTGCCTCCTGGAACAGCTAAGGCCAAAGCTTTCAGTCTTTGTCAGGGACTCCAAACTATTTGGGCGACTCAAAAACTGGTCTCTGGTGGTAGCAAGCTGTGTGTAAAACGTAAATCATGCTCATCAAGGTACTGAAAACAAAAGGAAGGTGATACAGGGGAAATGTAGGGAAGATGATAGGAAAGAGGGAGAGACTTTGCAGAACCACGTCAGAGAAACTTACCAAAGTCAGGAGACTTGTCCTTCATTGTTTTCAGAAATTCAAATAATTGGAGCACTATGTAATAGTAATATTCGCCATTTCTTGTGGATCAAGAATATGGCCAGCAGGGTACAGAGGGCTATTTGTATCTTTCTTCCCTTAGCCATCATATCCCAATGCAGGCAGCTCTATCACCAGGCCGCGCCCTCTGAGCCCTCTGTCTGCCACAGAGCTGGGTATCACAGGCTGGTGATGGGGTGAGATGGGAGAGAAGTCCAGTTGGCATATCCTTTGGCAAATCACTTCATTTCTCTGAGCTTCAGAGTCCTCTCCTTAATATTGGGTGAGGATAAAATGAAATAATAAATATAGAAAGTTTTTGCAAAATGTTTAGCTATTAATTGCTATAAAACCTAAATAAATAGCAATGAGGAGTATAGTATTCCTCCAACATCCAACACACACCCATGTCTGTATTCAGCTTCACAGCTACCACATCATCTTCCCTTTCTCTCAAGAAAAATGTATTCTCACCTCTTTCCTCAAGGTAATATCATTTCCCTTAAAGTTCAATCTGGAGACATTGAGGAGTTCCCTTTACTGTTATTTAGACTGCCATGTCTACAGAATCCACTAACCTTTGGAGTTTTGCTGTACAGACTCAGGAGGCAGCCACAGCTCTCAGGGGAAGGAGAGTAGGGGAGACCCTCTAATCTGACAGGGTTGAGATGATTTCAGTAACCCCAAGAAGTTGCTCAAGAGTCCCGCCAAGCCCCACATTCCAAAACGACCTACACCAAATCCTCAGAAGACAAGCCAAGAAACAGAACAAAAAAGAGGTTGTCACTCAAGTCCCCAAAACACAACAATATGTACCTGTATCATTTCTCTATATCACACTGCTCATCTTACAACACGCTTCCAACACCCACTCCTGTTCTCACCATGCAAACACCAGCCAGATCTCTTCATGTAGGTAGCTGACTTCTTCTGGCCCATTCTTAGAGACTTAATAATGTAGTTTATATCTAAGGATGGCAAATCATTGTACCATCAACAAAAATTACAGTGTAGTTTTATTGCTTTTAAATATTCAAATAAAAATAACTTCTTCCTGTAAGAAAAAGATGTAAATATTATAGATAAGCCTTAAATCCTCTTTGACCACTACCTCTAATCATTTTTATGCATTTATAGCATAGACACATACACATAGCCACATGCATAAAATTGTTACACATCACACAAATGATGGTACACTGTACATACTCTGTAACTTGCTTTTCTGCAACAATATGTTTAGGACTTCTTACCTCTGGTTCCAGTTTACATAGACTCTGTTCTATGGAACTTGGTGAGATTGAGTCTATCCTATTTATGGTCACTTAGAAAACATGGAGACAGTTTCCATTTCCAATTGAGAACAGAGAGGAACAGAAGCAAACAACTGCTGGACTGGTTTCAGGGACATCAGGTGTTCTGGTCCTCAGCTGAATGATTCAATCCACACTTGATCCCCTGTTTATAAGTGACAAGGTCAGGAATTAGGCAAATCAGCATGAAAGAGACAGTAATAGCTCCCAGGGCTTTAAAACGTAGAATCATAGGTATTCAGCTGTAGGGGTCAAAAAAGATTTCAGATTTAGAATCCTTTATTTTAAAGATAAGAAATCTGAGACTAAGAAATATTATTAATTTATCCAAGGTGACATAGCCCAAGTTTCCCGGCTTTGTCTTTGTACTCGGTTTTCTTTTTCCTATTTCCCCAGATGTGTCTCAAGGACCTCAGGAGTAATCAATAAAGTAGCCCATGTTTTTAAAAACAAACCCTTGCAGCTCACCAGCTATAAAAGATGCTGCATTTGATTTGTTCTCTGAGCTGGGACACTGCAGTAAAAATTAAATTGATATTTAATCAATCAACATTAATGGTGACAGATTGCTTTCAGTCATTTCCAAAGGCCTAAAAGCCAATATTTGCTCAAGTGGGGCAACCACAGGACTTCCACCAGCTACAAATAATATCTGTGGTGAGAATTAAATGTAATTAAATAATGCATGTGATGCATTTACTTAGCAGAGTGCCTGGTACATAAATGCTTCCTAATGGTAGGCATTTTTATTTAAAGATGACCTCTTTGCTGGAAACTTTTTCATTGCTCTGAATTGGCAGAAACTGAGGACCACTGAGTCCAGCTTGCCAGCGCCCCAGCCCAAGTCAGCATTCCAACACTTGTTTTATTTTAATCAGAAAGGGGGTAATGATGGTTTATGGTGAGTACAGAGCCATTTGGGTCAATTCCAGAAGAAAATAAAAATCCTATTTTATTTCATTAGGAAAAGTGTCTTCCCATTGTGGAAGTCAACACTTTTCCTACCTGGCAACCCAGCTCAGTTATGAGTGGAAATGGCTTCTAATCTTTCTCCCAGGCCAGCCCTTCTCTAAGTCTTCAGGCAACTGCAATGTGCCAGCTGGCAATGTGCTCTTGAATTAAGAGACTCTTCTCAGGTTTTTCACATTTGCTGTATTAACAAGTTTATCCATTTGATTTTTTCCAAGACCTTCTTTCTAAATGAAAAGTAAACATGCCATTGTCCTTGGATAAGAGCTTATTTGACCTTCTCTGTTAGCAGCTTATGAGAAGCAGATGCTATGTGGTTATAATTTGGACCCAGGGAAACCCATCACTGTTCTAATCATATATGTGTAAACCAGATGTTGGCCAAGGAATCCTGGCCCCTTGAGATGTAGATAAAATCAGCTCCAATCCCTGTTCCATGCCTGGTAAAAGTCCAAAACATCTGCCCTCCCTCCAAACTTTCCTTCAGATTCCTGGGCAGCCTCATTCTCATGGTCATCTCTGCTCCAGACTTCTATTTCTCATGTGCTTGCTTTCTCTGCTCAGCACAGAATGTCCCCAAATGTCAAACTTAGCCTTATAAGCAATTTTCAATCAATCAAACGTATCCCCAAAGCATGTATGATTGTAATTCAATGAACTGAAGATTTGGGGGGAGACAGAAGAGGGTGTTACATAATTTTTATGCATCCCTGTTCTTAAAACATCTTTTGGTCACCTCATCTTGGGGAATTTTCACTGGCTGCTCCAATGAGACCAGCTTCACCCTATCCTTCTGGCTTCTTTTTTCTTGTCTAACCTCTATGTCATCTCACCCTCTTCTTCAGGAACTCCAAATTCCTCTCCTTCAGTTGTGCAAAGTCATTCAACTCTCCCAAGAGAAGACAGCAAAACTCTGTCTCAGTTTTCCTTCATTTACCAAATCCAACAAACTCTTCAGTAGAACCAAACAGGCTCCTCTCTTCTTAGAGGGCAGTTGTCATAGCTAATGGAAGTTCATTAATTTTCCCCCCATTTTATGGCATATGAATCAAGTTCTCGATTGGGGATGGGACCAGAGGACTGCATTGGTCATATTGAGGTTTCTGTGACTTGCATCCCTGGAGTTGTGCAGTGCTCAGATGTATGGCCCTTTGCTTTGAACAGAACCAAGGAGCAAGAAGCAAATTGGTTGGAGTTGTAGGAATTGACACCTTGGGAAAAAATATGCAAGGTATAGGAGAGAAATGAGCTAAAATTATGGAATGAGAAAGGAATGTAAGAAAGAGTGAAGAAAAAAGTGAGAAAAAAAGCAAAGCAAAAGACATAGCTAGAAGGAGAATAGGGGCTGGTTCTATAACAAACAGAAAAGGGAGGAAAAATGTGAAAGAACGGACAGCTGAAGGAGCCAGTGGAAGAATGGTGGTGGTGGAGGGTAGAGGCCACTCTGCCTACATTTTCTCCTGGCTCCACCATCCTCTTGATGTCACCCAGCCTGTAGGTCATTGGCGGTGTGGTCTACCAAAACAGAGCACTAGGCTTGACCCCTGGTCCAAACTCTGATGAGTGTCTATAAGCAGGTCATTTATTCTTCTGGTCCTTTTGATTCATCTCTAAATCAGAAACAGAAACTCACTGTAAAGTTCCCTGCCAGTAATGAGATTCAGTGTCTCCATGAGATAGGATAGCTACTTCCTCAGTCTCCTACCCCACTACACACTTAGCCTTTTTCAGCCCTCTACCCTTCCCTCCTTCTTCTTGATCGAGGTGTAGTGGGGCCAGAAGCCAGGAAGCTCACATGGAGTCAAATGTCCATTTAATAGCTAGGTAGCTGTTAGCCACCTAAAAGCATCCTGAAGACCCCAGAGTGGGGTACAATGTTCAACTGCATCTTTTTAACCATGATTCCAGCCACTTCTAAGTATCACATAAAATTAGGTTGTATCAAAATACACTGATTTTCTAATTTTACCATTCAAGTTAACCTAAAAGGCCAAAATGCTGAGTGAGTTTATATGCAGATTTATCTGCCTTGTTCAACACTCATGAAATGCCAGAGTGTGTAGACCCCTCCTACACACTATGGGAGTTTCCAGAATCAAAGCAATATGGACTGAGGGATAAGGAGTACCGTGACCAAGGAAGCATAGGGTTGACAAGTAGGAGACTGGGCTAGAGGATTCTAGAAGGAGGGTGCAACAGCCTTCAGCAACCCTCATCAAAATTCTCACCCTCTTGGGCCGGCCTGGTGGTGTGGTGGTTAAGTATGCATATTCTGCAGCCCAGGGTTCACGGGTTTGAATCCTGGGCGCGGACCTAGCACCGCTTGTCAAGCCACACTGTGACAGCAGCCCCAGACATAGAGGAAGATTGGCACAGATGTTAGCTCAGCGACAATCTTCCTCAAACAAAAAGAGGAAAATTAGCAACAAATGTTAGCTCAGGGCCAATCTTCCTCACGAAAAAAGAAAAAAGAAAAAATTCCTACCCTCTCAAAGCCCCGTCTCTAAAACCTTTCCAGGGAAACCAATTAGAGAATTAGAAAATCTTATTCACCAGATGCTATCAATGCCTGGCAGATATTTTTCGAAGGCAGTACTAATAAAGTCAAAACTCTACTCATATAATTCAAGTCAAGTAATGGGCTAAGAAGAAACATAGACATTTTTGAGCAGAGGTACCTTTTGTGTCTCTGAAATTATATTACCCAGACTATATATTTCTCCACCTCTACACCAATTTACATTTTTAAATTTTTTAGGTTTTTTTTTTTTTTTTTTTTGCTGTGTGCTGATGCTAAAAAGGAGGAAAAAATGAGGAGAAAAAAGCTGGGAGATAAAGAAAGGCTAAGAAACTGTTTAAGAGTACCAGGGACAGGGAATCTCACTGTTATGCTTGGAGCAGGCTTTATTTCTGTGGAGCAAGCCTGACTCTAGCAGGTTAAGCACCTAAGAATTAGGGCAGAGATTGGACGGCACTTACAGTTCTGTAAGTTTTAGTGGAAACCCTGAGAGAAGGTTTCTATGGTCAAATATATTTGGAAAATGCTACACACCGTGCTCCTGTCTTTGATATTCACAGTACATATTAAAGACCCTGAGGTTTCTTACAGTAAAAATAATCTAACTCAATAAGCTTGGCCTTGCCCAAACCCATTTGGCCACAGAACCCCTTCTTCACATATTGCCTATTAACATATTTCAGATCTGGTGTTCCAGGAACACACTTTGGGAACGACCACCCAGTGTCATTCTGGTGCTCATGATTAACCTCTCCTCCGTCACAGGAAGATGAAGGCTAAGAGCTAGATAGCATTAAAAATAAATCATCCCTGATGGGTATTCACAGATGGGAAAAGCAAGTGGGAGAAACGAGATTGTGACTTTATCAGGTGTTTACTTGCTGGAATAAAATGCAGATTAACCCAAAGCATGCAGATGTTCATTTCTGTAGGAAGCCTTTCACTTTTTGTCTATTGCTTTAGACGTGTGAAGGACCACAGGATTTTGAGCTACCTTTACATAGCGTGCTGTCTGAACTCCCTCCCACAGTCATTTTCCCTTCTTAATTCTTCAAGGAAGTAATCTTGTTCTGCCAATAAGGCATGAGTGGGCTATCTCGCTTGTAAGTGTCACAAAACCAAAGAGTCTTATGACAAAATGTTAGGAACTAGCACCAGTACGTGGAATACCGGGGCACATGCAGTTCAATGCTGTCTGTGAGGACTGATAAGTACAGGGTCTTGAACAAGTCTCTGCCACCAACTAGCTGCTGTGTGACCTTGCCCAGACCACTAACACTTGGCCGTGACCGCTTCACTTCTAAAATGAGAGTGTCAGACTTGATTCAGCTCAGAGGTCCCAGTCAGATCTAACAGAACAGGAGACAAGATTTTAAAAAGTGGTTAAATATTCTGCCTTTAGAGTCAGAACAACCTGAACTTGGACCCCAGCTCTACCACTTACAGTCTGCAAGCTTAGACCAATTATAAAACATCTCTTTACTTGGTGGTAATATCAATCTCCTACCATCCATTAATAGTTGACCTAATACGTAAGGATTAAACAAAATTAGTTATATTAAAAATATTTACACCCTGGCACATAAGAAGAGATTTATAAATATTCCTATCATGATTATCATTAATTTCCTATGCCACTGAATTCTGGGTAACTAGGTAATAGGTGAGGTCCCACAAAGGGCCAGATTGGGCGATGTGAAGCCAGTAGACACATATAGCGTAATAGCTTGATCCTGCTAGCCTATTCCACGTGCTAGAAATGTCCACTGTTAGATCATTTACTGAGAGCTTGAAATGAATTAATACTACTTAAATCAGATAGTGTCAATGCTCTGCCTGAAACTCACTAGTGGCCCCGGTTGCATCTAGAATAAAATACCAAATGCCGATAAGTCCTGGTATCCTCTGGCTGATGTTTCCATCCTCCTCACTCACTCCTCCAGCCCCTGCTGCTGCCCCTGCCTGGATTGCATTTGCCCTCACTCTTTGATACTCCCATTCTTTCTCTTCTTTCAGATCCCAACTGAAATGCCACACATCAGAGAGGACTTCCCTAACCACACCTTCTAAAGTGGCTTCCAATTTTCTTCACTCCTCCCACCAAATCCCATACTCATTATCTTAGCACCCTATGATTAATTATTTGCCAATTTTTCGGGTCTGGCTACAATATCCCGAGGCCCATCTTAACAATAGCAATTCATGCAGGCAGAAACGAAAGTTAGTCTGAAATTATTCCTGATCTTTTAGCTCCAGAGTGCTCTCCTCCCCAATCATAGCCTCTGTCTCTTAATTAAGAGCCTAAAAAAGGGAGAATTTTACTGGTGCAGCTAAGGTGAGAGATTCATCCTTAGTCCAATCAACTACAGCGAGGAGGTGGAGACATGTCGTACAAATGTGACCTACCACTGTGGGCATGGGCTGGGCAGATACCCCGTAACACATCTGAGCAATGTTCAAGGCCTGGAACACAGGAGGAGAAACAAGCTCTAGACAAAAGCTAGAAAACTTCTGCTCATTCAACAACAAGTCAGCATCTCCTTGTCCTCCTCTCCCAGGAGGCACCCTTGACCCCCATGAAATCTTCTCCTAAGCAGCAATGACCGCTTCGTCTTTCAGAGAGCACCCACTTAATGCGTGTCTCTCACTGCACTGTGATTCTTGGTGAATAAGTCCATCTCCCCCACTGGGCTGGGAGCACCTCGCACAGTGACTAGCTTGTATTAGATGCTCAACAATTCTTTAATAAATGGATGAATAAATTAACACTTGAATAAAACTGATTAACTGAAAATTAACTGGTGACTATGACAGATTCAATAGAAAGAAAGCAAAGAATCATACTGAGCAATATTGGGTCAGATGTTAGAGGTGTTGATCTGCCGTCATGGATGTAGAAAGAGAGATAATCTGCATATCCCAGTGCTGGCACATAGTAGCCCTTCAGTAATTGGTAGTTGTTAATTGTGATGATGATGATGATGATGATGATGATGATGATGATTCCAGCACTTAGTGATAAGATACAGAAATCGTTTTTTCACTTCTGAGGCAAAGAGGAAAACTGTCCAGTGCTTTCCTTCATCTTCTCTTCTCTCCACACTCTTTTAAAGGTCACACACTTTTTCAAAAGACTATTTCATCCTGGTTCTGTGGGAGGACAATTAAAGTTAAAATATCTGCATTTCAGAGGATGCCTTAAGCTAAACTGAAATTAAAATCAAAGAAATAATTCCATTTTTGTCCCAAACATCTTGAAGCTCTTTTGGTCTTCATCAGGGGAGGGTAATCCAGTTTTTATCATTTACTTTGCTCGCATACAGCTGCTTCCTTTTGCTGAAGCAGCTGGAATTTGTCTCATTTCCAAAGTTTTGCTTCAGAATTTGGCGTTTCCCCTTTTTTCCAGGCCTGGTGTAAATAAGGACGTGGGCTAAGAGAACGAAAACATAAACCAAAAGCAGCCATCTAAAGAGTTTTAAAGTCTGTTTTCGTTATAAGCATTGCTGGAACTCCAATCCATCGTTAATTTCCTAGGAATGTTTAGATGTTGGATAGGAGACCAATTACAGATAGTCTGCAGAAAGCAACCTGTGTCAAAAAGGATGGAGCTTTGGAGAAACAGATAGTTCTGTAAAAAACTAATTGTGTGTGTTCTTGGAATGACAACCATAATAATTTGGATAATGTGAATGAAGCCCATTGAAACATCACCCCATGCCCAACAGTCCTGGAAATAAGCTAAGCGTGGCATGTTCAATGACAAATGGATATTGCTATACCAGACCTCCATCATTGATTTTCCAAATTAGGAATGTTTGCAGAGCACTGGGAGATGTTTGATAAGAAAAAATGGTAGCTGCTTTCCATGTATTAACAACAGTATGGTGATTCCACAATAATTGTTAGTAACAAATTATCAATGATATTTTATTTGATAGCTTACAATTTTAGACAAGTGGGTTTGAATCTCAACTCTGCCACTTACCAGTTATGTGAACTATAAGTTATTTAATCTCCCTGTGCCTCATTTCCCTCATCTGTTGTGTGGGGTTAATGATAGTATCTACTTCATAGGATTATGTGAGAATTAAATCAACAGTATATGGTATACAATAAGTGCTATATAAATATCTCAATTATTATTGAGTTTTTAGTATGTATTTCAGGTTAGTTTGACACTGAAGTCTCTGCTCTTAGTCATTGTTCTATCTTGCATCTTGGATGATGGATGGTAGCTGGAGAGAGTAGGGAGGATGGATGAATGGAAAATGGAGCAAAGAAAAGCATTAACAAATAAACTCAAGTAAACCTTGTAACAGTGCACTTTGTGATTCATATCACAAATTCAGAGACAGAGAGAGATTTATAAACCATGATCTCTCCAGAGAGAAGGCAATCTTGGAACAAATCTCATTGTGTGTTCCATATTTCTTCCACATCGTAATATTTTCAAACTAGGGAAAATCTGATTAAAATTAAAATCTATTTAACAAATATTTGTTGAACTATAAGTCAATGAACCAAGAATAAACCTTGGGTAATGAAAAGGCGAGAAGGTTGCAGAAGGCAATGAAGAAGATGTGTAATGTGCAGATGGCAAACTGGTGGCAGTTGGGGCAGGGGGAGGTGGGTGGATGAGCTTGCAATGGAATGGAGGGTGTCCCAATCATCTCTCTCCTCTTCTGTCCCATTCTTTTGATTCACATGACTGCAGAGCCTGGGTGAGCTCCTGTTAACAGTAGGTTCTCTGGGAAGTCAACTCTGAAACAGAATTTAACACACAGGAAATGTATTGGAAAGTACCCTCAGGATCAACTTGGGTGGAATGTGGGGAAAAGAAGCAGGATTGGGGCAAGAGAAAAGTTGATATGTGAGGCAAGACCTGCAGCCACAGTTGACCCCATGGGGGCCCTCTGGAGCTAAAATGGCCCATCAGATGGACCCACAATGATCTGAGTTGGCTGGGCTTTTGTTACTCCCACCTGGATGGGTCACCAGATGTGGAGCATGGGATGTGGCTTTCTGCCTCTTCTCTGAAGAGGCTGAGAGCTGAAGGTTGTCTGCTGACAGCACTCCCAGCAGCTGGGGCCACACTTTCCTAGAAGCGGGATTTGGGTGATGCACCTGACTGTCCCTCCCAGCCCCCAGGTCAGTGTTTCTCTAGCTGAAGTCGAACAAGCACCTGCATCAGCATCACTCAAAGAGGGCAGAACCTGGGCCCCAACTCCTGCCTACTGAACCAGAGTCCCTAGGGGTAAGGCCTGAGAGTATGCATTTTAGTGAGCTTCATGCATGATTCTGGTTCACAGTGAAGACTGAGAATAGCTAGAAGTATTAGAATAAAGAAAAATTTCTGCCAAACAGCGTAGGACCTCGAAAAAGAGAATTCCCAAATTCTGCTACTAATCCTACAATGTTCAATGTAATTTACAAAATGAATTCCTGCCTAAAATAAATTTCCTCCAGCCCCCTCAGCAGCTCCTGTAAGAGGATTTTCCTCCTTGAGGATAGATACACTATCTGCGGCTGGCCATCCATCCTGTACGTCTGCCCACAGACGCCCAAGAGGGACGCAGGGCTTCCAATACATCAGCACGAGTCTGGCAGGCCTGGCGCTGCATGGGCTGATTGATCTTGCCAAAAAGGTCTGCGGGCACATTTGTGTCTGTCTTCTGCAGAATCCTTGTTACTTCTGGAGAGTCCATATGTTAAGAGAACAATCCAGCTAAATCACTGCCCATATAAGGAAGCTTTGGGAGGTCATTAAATAAACTCCCAGCTCCACATCCCTTGAGAAACCAAATAGTCCGAGGGTGATTTAATCTCTGCCTCAACACTTGCAATTTTCTACACTTCCCTGTTCGTCTGAAACCCATCCTCTGGGCCACCGCCATGTTCAACCCTCTTCCTGCCTTCCTATTAAAGGTCTGGGGCTGGCAATGACACAGCAACCTAAAACCCTTAAGCCTAAACCAGAAATTGAACCAGCCAGGCAAAACTAAACATATGGAAGACAGCAAAGTTTTCTTTCTGAAAAAGTAAATACTTATATTTGTCCAAATGCACAGCGAGACAAAGTTCATATGCTTTGAGCCTATACAGTCACCTCTTGGAATTAACCTAGAGAGTAATAATAAATGTGGGAAAAGCACAAAGATGTTCAGTACAAAATTACCTGCAACAGTGAGAAAAATGGAGAAAAGCTAAATATGCTATAAAAAGAGTAATTGAGTATACAGTATTATCCTATGTAGTTATTAAAATGTTTATGAATACTTTTGAATAACAAAGGAAAGTGCTTTCATTTAATATTAAGTGAGAAGCGCAGGATACATATTTGTTTACAGAGAAAGAATTCAAACGTTAAAAATGCTTAGAAAAAAAAGACAAATTTACCAAAATGTTAATAGCAATGTGTCCTGGTGATGGAAATGAATAATTTTCTTCTCCTCTTTGAGAATTTTAAATTTACACTCTCAGTTTATAATTTTTAAGAAACATGAAATTTAAATAAATGCTTGAGTTGTCAACTCTCATTCAACGTATTATCAGAGAAGTCCATTAAAATGCAGATTCCTGAATATGAAGCTAGTATTTGCTTCCTAGAGATAGGCTGTTATATAGAGAAGTGTATGATAGAAGTGATAATCTGTTATTATAGGTATTATCAATCCATAGACATGGGCAATGTTGTGCTTTTCTCATCTGTGTTTTCAGTAGTGTTTTACTTGTTGATAATCCCCAGAGGAACTAGCCCTTCCCTGGTGATGCAATCACAGCCACAAGCGGTGGCCTCTGGAAAGCAACTTACAGCTGCCTGCCCCTACACATGTGGTAGCTACAGACTGATTTGTTTCATGAATCTGACTGTCTCTGTGGGATCTTCGGGTATTACCTCTGGTCATTCTGTATGGATTATCTTCTCTGCTTGCTCTTTCATGGAGAGGAATAAAAATAAGAATCACGTGCCAGAAATATGATAAAAGGATAGTGGTCTTTTATTAAAGGACAAATCAAAAAGATTTCTTGTACTAAAAAGAAAATTATGCCGTTCATACAAAAGTAAATAGTTACTAGAAATACACTGATACACAAGTTAGGATTCAAAAATGAAAAGTAAGTGATTTTTAATATAATATTCAATGCTGTCAAGCATGTAGTGAAACAGTCTCCTACACTGATGATGGGAGTGGAAATTGACACAACCTTTCCAGAGGTCTGCAAGGCGGTATGTATCAAGAGCCTTCAAAATACTCATTCTTTTACACAGTCTCTCCTTTTCTAGGAATCTATTCTAAGAAGACAATCAGAAATTGTTCTGGTTTTTTACTGCCGTGTAATAAATCTCCAAAACTTAGTTGCTTAAAACAATAGCAACCATATTCAGCTCACAAATGCGTGATTTGGGCAGGGCTCTGCAAGGAAGGCTCATCTCCGCTCCATGCAGCATCAGTTGGGGCAAGTGGGGCAGGAAGATTCACTTCCAAGGCTGGTAAACTAGGGCCAGCTGGGAGCTGGGATGGGTGTCCCTCTTGGGCATCTGTGGACAGACATACAGGATGGATGGCCAGCTGCAGATAGTGTATCTACTCTCATGGAGGAAAATCCTCTTACAGGAGCTGCTCAGGGGGCTGAAGGAAATTTATTTTAGGCAGGAATTTACTTTGTAGATTACCTTGAACACTGTAGGATGAGTAGCAGCATTGGGAAATTCTCTTTTTCAAGATCCTACTTTCACATCCTCAGATGTTCTTCTCCATGTGGGTTTCTCCAGATGGGCCCTTCCACAGGCTGCTTGGGCTTCCTCACAGCATGAAGACTGGGTTCCAAGAGACAGGAAGTGAATTCTTCCAGTTTCTTAAGGCTTAGGTCCAGAAACTGGCCTAGTGTCCCTTCTACCCATGATTTAAAGGGAAGGACCTAGAACCCACCCCTAGATAAGAGAATTACCAAAGAATTTAGGGGCCATGTTTTAAAACTACCACAGAAATATAAATACAAATGTACATTTTAAGATATTTATTGACGTCTTATATGTTAACTAGTGAAAATATGAAAATAATATTCAACATTAGGGGAATAGTTAAATAAGTTATGGGACATTTGACCACTGAAATACTATATAATCATTAACAATTTTGCTTATAAAGAGTTTTGAATATCAAGGAAAATGTTTATGTTGGATAAAAAAATAATTATAGACAAAATCTGCATACAATTGTGTAAAAAAAGACATCATAGTTGTTTGTGTCTGCAAACTATCATTTTTGCTATCTTTATTTTCTTCTAGTATTTCCTTAATATCCCATAATGGGCATATATTACTTTTATTATTATAAAAGAAAAATGTTTGTTTGAACAAATTGGGAAGGAGCCTATGGATTAAAGTATCAATCTGGGCTCTGGACTGAAGCAGCTTGGAAGCTGCCCCATCCCTGCCTGTAATGGGTACCCTCGTACTGTATCCACTCTTAGCTTTAACCTTGTTTGGATTTCTGCTTCCCATGCTACCTGACTGTATAATTCACTCCTTGGCTTTACTGACCTCAGTGTCTCAAATATGCACCAAAGTGACTACGTTTTGTGACTGTGCCTCCCCTGCCTGGAGCCAGAGCCAGCATCCGTGGTCTGCTGGAATGGCATGTCATGTAACAGCCGTGCACTGCTCTGTCCCCTTTCGCAATTACTGGCCATGCCCTCCAAATGGAGGACTGACTCCTGGTGTACCAGGAAGAGCTAGGCCTATTTGTCCACCACACTTCCTTTTCCCCTTCTGTAGCTCAGCTCACTCTACTCCACCACCTGAAAACACTCTTCCTCCATCATCTTAACCCATTAATAGTCTGAGAAATTTTCAAGTAAAACTACAAAATTATCCAGGAGACCCCACCTGAGCCCTTTTCTCTTTGAATGTTTCTAGTTCCTTTTTTTCACATTATGGCACTTAATACTTTTATCCATATGCCGCCCCCCTCTTCTCCTTGACAACTCAAATTAGATGTGGCTTCCCTAATATACTCCAAAACCTAACCCCCACATAGGCTATGCCATGTCCTTTCTGTCTGCTTCTATAGTACTCTATGCTGGCTCTTCTCATTGCACATCATATTTGTAGAGTCATCTCTACAAATGATGTTCATGTCTCCCACCAAATTCTTAGCTCCCTAAAAACAAGAATTATCCTGACCACTATATTTGTAGTAGACACTCGCTTCCCCCAAAGCCCTTTGCAATCCCCTCTCCCTTGCCACATTTCACAATAAAGATTGGGAAGTCAAATTCTCGTGTTGCCAGCCTTGTAGCTAAGGGTATGGCCCACGAGACATGAAAGAAATTCTGCTGTGAGGACATCTATTAAAACACAATATTCTTCAGTGAACAAGCCCTTTTCCTTTCCCTGTTATTTCTACCTTGAGTGCCATCATAATAGCCGGAGGACAAGAGTCATCCTGCACCTATAAGGGAAAAGCCAAGAAAATTTCAGGGACAGTGGAACTAATGTGATTGAGCCTCTAACCCACCAGTAGCTATCTTTGAGTATCTTACTAAATGAAAATAATAAAATCCTATCTGTTCAAACCAGCAAACTGGGCCCAAACCCACTCACCTCCTATTTTTGTAGATAAAAGTTTATTGGAATATAGTTATGGGCATTCACTACATATTGTCTCTGGCTGCTCTGATATGGCTGAGTCGAGTACTTACAGTAAAGACCTTATGGAAAAGCCCTAAATAGTTACTCTCTGGCTTTTTACAGAAAGCTTACAGACCCCTAGTTTAAGCACCTGTTGGTCAGGTTTCCTGTTGATTACAGAGGAGTGACTTTTTGATTAAGGCACTATCCCCAAAACCTAACACAGGGCCTATCCCACAAAACATGCTCAATAAATGAGTGTCTAATGAATGGATGGGTCAGTGATTTGAGGTCAGTGAGAATTTCTCCATTTAACAAAATCTCCCCCAGTGCTAAGCAGTGCCTTACACAGGGGACGCTTAATAAATATATATTGATTTTTCTCTGGATGTGAATACAAAAAATATTCAAAACAATTAGAGAAAAATTAACTACTAAACTGTGTGGACGTAAGTGTAACGGTTCTGAGAATGCTGGGCTATTGTGTGGGCTGGTGCAGTAAAATAAATGTTCCTGGTGCAGCCGGAAATTTTAACAATTTTCTTCTCTTTTCTTGACGGAATTGCATTCAAATAACTCACACAGCATTTGACCAGTAAAGAAGGGCTTTTAGAGGCATACTAATCCACAATGATTCAGAAGTCCTTCTCATAGGACTTCTGGCTTATCGACAAGGACTCTCTGGCAGCTTAAGAAACTGTTGAAGTGGGTAGAATTTACAGAAGAGGAGCTGGCTAGGTGGGAATTCCAGATGGGAGGTGGAAGGAATTGGCACAAATAGAACCACAAAGGTAGGAAAGACCATGACACACGCAATGTGGAGGGGGTTTAGCTTCTCCATTTATTTTGGAATTTATTTTCCTTCTAAATAAAAACAAACAAATAAATATTGACTTCAGCATACTAAAGGGACCTCTCATCTGACAAATAAAATAATTCACAGTCTCATATATCTAGTGGTCTATTCTTCTGAAGTGATCAATGGTTTTAAACCACAATGAACAAAAGAACTACACTTTTATCTTAGGCTGATCTTATATAGGACAGTGTTTACTAAAATCATCTCTTTATAGTGTATGGCTTTAATCTAAAAATTTAGGTAAGTTCACCAATAATCCAATACTCTTTTGCATTTTAAAGTGATTTCTGTCATAAAGAGAACATAGTCGAAGATTCCACTTTTGATATATCACTTCTATTTCAAGAACACTGGAAGCCCAATATTAAAGAGATTGTTTAACCACTGTGCCCTCCTTACCAAGTATTGCCTGAAAAACTGCCAGAAATATGAATTAAGAACCTCCTAATTCTCAGTGAAGAAAGTAAATGCAAAGCACATTTCCAGGAATGTGAAAGTGGTCGTATGGCGGATGAGAGGGAAATGGGGGTGAAGGAAACGTTATCTTGAACTGAGCCAAATTCAAAACATCATAAAGACCATAATGGATCTACCAAAAGCTGAGATGAATGAATGAGTCAGGGAACCAAGGTTGGGATAACTGAGTATAAAGAGATGAAATGGAAGGAAGAAGAGCAGGCATATAAAACTCACCTGCTGCTTCTACAACCCCAAGCTTGACTTAAACCCCACCCTTCCTTGGCCAGCTGGAGCCCAGAAGGGAAGACAAGACTCAGGGAGTCTGTTTCACTAATACTCAAAAGCCCAGGAATAGGATTTCTGCCTCCCTCTTAACAACTTTATTATCTTTCCTTGAAAGAATTCCATTTGAACAATGCACACGGCATTAGCCAATAAAGGGCTTCTAGAAGTATATTGACCCATTATGATTCAGAAGAAAATCTCAAAGGATTTCTGATCCTAAGGATTTGATAAAGAATCAATAATCATCTAAAGACTCTGACACCTCGGGGTGTTCAAGAATTCTTTGCCCTATAGAACCTGTTTTTTGCCTTTTCACCCTTTGTTCTAGTTCCTGAGGCTAGTAAAAGAGATGAGAAAAGCACTATACTAAAGTCAAGACCTGAATTCTGGCCGACTTTCTGCCAAGAGTTAGCCTATGGTTTCAGTCAAGTCATTTAACCTTTCTGTCTTCATTATGTCTTTTATAAAATAACAGTTCAGAGCTCTGAAGTCCTTTCCAGCAATATGGGTCCTGATAGCAACCCAAGATTATGTAGTGATTATTATTCTGCACTGTAACGGCTCTAACAACACTCTGAACTGCTGTAGAAATAATTTTAAAGAGAGTGCATTTGGGAAGGTGACAAGATGTAATAATGAGCAGTAGTATTTGGAGTCAGATAGGTCTAAGCTGACAGAGCTAAAAGAGCTTTTCTACATAAATACAATCTGTGTGACCCTAATTACTCAACCTTTTTGAGCCTTGTTTCATTATGAGGGTATTGCGAAAATTACGTGAAGCAACATTTATAAAACATGTGGCGTGGCGCCTGATAAATGTCAGGTACTTAATGCTAGTTCCATACCCTCTTTACCTGCACTGATCAAAGATGAGGAGGAGAGTTAAGAGAGAAGCAAGAATTGAAAATTACTGAGTATTTGACCAAGAGCAACTGGGAGTATAGCGAAAAAATAGATATGGAAATTTTAGTAGAATAAAATGGTTTGCAAGTAGAAAGTGGTCAATTTTAGGAATATTGATTTGAGACGAAAGCTACACGATCCAGGAAATGTCCAGTTGACAATTTGAGAATGTAGAAAGTAAGGCTTATGAGAAATGTAAGAGAAGGAGATAAAAGATTTGAGAGTGTATTTCGTCATTGACAGTCTAGAGCAAAGTTTTTAAAATGTTGACTGCAAGCCATTTTAAGAAATACATTTGACATTTCTAACTAGTACTTGTTAAAGTGTGAGTGTGTGTGTGTGTGTGTGTCTGTGTATACAGGCACAAAACAAGTTTCTCATTAAAAAGTTTGTACACTAACTACATGAGATACCGTTGGATATTTTTTATTCTATTTTATCTTTTCTGTTTCATAAGGGAAAAAAATCCTAGTTACAACTCTAAATTGATGCCAAGGCCCAATAATGGATTGAAACCTACAATTTGAAAAACACTGTTTTAAAGGATACAGAGTCACAATATACAGCTATCATCTAAACCATCCAAGTTAAGAATTCAGGAACAACTTTCTAGTTTTCTCACAGAATGAGAACAATCCCCGCTTTCCTGTGATGTGGTAAACTCCGTCATATGTCTGGTAACTTATTGGATCATTTAATATTGTGCCCTCAGACAGTAACTGACGTGATTGACAGTCCTAAACAGTTTTAAACTGTGTTCATCTGTATTTGAAACTTTGATCTCCTCACCAAACCTAGTAAGAATTAATGTTGGTCCATTCTATTCATGAAGCAGCTGGTGTTCCCAAGTCACGCAGCTGTGAGTCCAGACTTCCTGATCCTGGAGGTCACGCTCTTCACTCCACAAATACAACCTGCACAACTATTTTGTTCGAAGCAGCATACAAATTGATAAATTACAGACAAAGTAGTCAAATCAACTGATTGATTACTGACATGAATTCCGATATTGCTCAATAGGGCAATCACTTTACAAGCTTAAGCCAAAACAGTGCAACTTAGACTTGTGTCTCCCTCCAATAGCATTTCCAGGTTCATGTTCTGTTTCCATCAAAGTCACATCAAGGTTCTAGGCATCGGTCTCCTGTCTACAGCTAGGCTTCAGTGCTCTGCTATTTCCACATAGCAAGATGCGAGATGATCATAATTGAGATTACTTCCCTTATCTCTCTAATGAGTGGTTTCCCTTAAACCAAGTCCTTAGCTAGTCTCAATAAAAGAAGAGCTAATTTCCTGATATTGGTTCTTTCTATGACTTCTTGTAAATGACTCAGTGGGGAAAAAATGCCTTTTCTCACAACTCTTTGCCCCATAACAATTTTCCGCCTAACAGAAAGATTAAAATGAGGAACATAATATAGCTTACTTAGATCTCTTCGATCTCTGCTCTCCCCCTGTTGTATGCTTTGACTAAGACTAAGTGAAACACCAAATAATTTCTCAAGTGATTTTCCTCCTGAAATTCTTCTTTTTCTTGAAGACTAACTCTAAATGCACCTTCTTTGCAAAGATTTCCCTGGTCATAATTAATGACTCTCTCTTTTCATGCTGCATAGCATAGTCTATGCATCTCTATTCCACCTGTGTAACTCTGCTTTTATTATTTAAAATTTATTTTTTAATTTAAAATTATTTAATTTTTATAATAAAATTTATTATATACTCTTTATTATTATTCTTTTATTTTTTATTGGTTTACAACCAGACTCCTTCAAAAGTATAGGTCTCATTCATAATTTTTAGTCTCCATATGTAATACCTTATACATAGGAGTCCTTCAATAGTGAGATTAAGTAATCCATAAGTTGGAAATCAATGAAGTTTTGCAATATTCTTCTCTGGTATTAATCAATATAAGCAGTTCTTATAACTGATATTATTTTCTCTCAAGGAAAGAAAACCATAATTAAAACTGTGGACAGAGAAGATCTCTATGGAAGAAAAAACAAGCAAGAAAGGCAGCGTCAACTGTGGGGAATCCCTGTAATTAAGCAGCTGAGAAGTTGAATGGAAACGGAAACAAGAGAGAAAAAAGTAATACAGAAACGAATGTAAAGATACAAAACTATGGGATAAGAATTGGAGGGAATGACCTAGCACTGACGTAGACTTAGAATATGCCAGAGACACAACCTCCAATTCTCACGATAGTTCAACAAAGGGGGTGACCTTCTCCCTGCCTTACAGATAAAGAACCTGAGACTCAGAGAAGTGAAGATGTTTGCAAAGGTTACATCTCAGAAGTACCTGAATCAGGATTTAAATTTGAGCCTGTCTACTGCTAATCCCCTCTTCTTTCCCCGTAAGTGACTGCCTTCTAAAGTGTTATTTTTTTCCTATTCCGACTGATAGGATATATAAACACAGATAAGCTATAATGTACTAGAATTTCCATCTCTCAGCTCTTATTCTTATTTCTGCCTTTGTCTTACTATTTCCCTAGGTAAGACATGGCCCAAATTCTAATAATGAGACTGGTTTTATTTGCTTTTCCACAGACCCTTGATCATAATCCACTAGACAGTGGCGATGCTCCTTTCTATCAAGGAGCTGTCAGAGCTGCTAACCTTTAACCATAAGAGTCTCAGAACAAGCTTCCTTAGGCCCTAATATGAAAACGGCAGGATTGAGGGCCCCAAAAGTGACAGGGAGCCTTGTTTATAGGTAACTGAAGCTACATACTGCATTGGCTCCAGGGGGGAAGTCATCAGGGTTTTGCATCAATCTACAATCTCTTTTCCTCATTTGCACTGATTTTAAGAATTGGAAGATCTGTCTATCAAATACTTAACAGACTAACAAATAGAACTATCCCCTCAAAAGGCAGTTGAATGAGTTATTCTAAACCTTACCCTTGAGAACTTAGTATCTGACAGAAAGCTAAACTTATTGGCCAGATACAACAGTTGAAGTCATAGACCCAGAGAATAGAATGGTAGTTCCCAGGGCCTGGGGGGATGGGGAAATGGGGAGTTATTTTTCAACAGTTATAAGGTTCCAGTTATGCAAGACGAATAAGTTCTAGAGATCTGCTCTGCAACATAGTGCCTACAGATAATAATACTGTATAGTGCACTTAAAATTTTGTTAAGAGGGTAGATCTCATGTTAAGTGTTCTTACTTCCGGGGATGGGGGAGAATAGAAATCTTAGCCACGGTTCAGGACATCAGTTTTAAATTGAGCCTGTCATTAGCTTCTGATTTAACCTTCCTGTATTTACACAAATGAACAGATACAAATATTTTTTCCATATTTCGTTCTTACCTACATGAAGGATACTATATTACAGTTGTTTTTCATACTTTGCTTTTTTTACTTAACCAATATATCCTGGAAAATCACTCCAGCTCAGTTTACAGAGACCTTCCTCATTCTTTTGACGACTGCACAGAACTCCACTGATGGAGGGACCGTAGTTAACTCACTCACTCTACTCTGGAGAGGCAGAGTTTTTCCAATATTTCCAATTACAAATAATAAACTTGGCGCATTTGTAGTTCCATACTGTTGATGCATCTTCAGGGTAGATTCCTAGAAGTGAGACGGCTGGGTCAAAAGGGAAGCACATATGTAGCTTTGTTAGGTATTCCCAAATAACGTTTACGAAAGGTTGTGCCAGTTTGCATTTCAAGTGGCTATCACAAGAGTAACTGTTTCCCCACAGCCTCGCCCACAGAATATGTTGTAAATGGTTTTTAATTTTCAACAATCTTAGAGATGAGAAATGGTATCTCAGTAGTTCTATCAATTTGCATTTCTTTAATTTTTGGATGTAAATATGTTTAAGGGCCATTTTTACATGTTAATTTGTGAATTATCTGATCATGTCTCTTTCCCACTTTTCTGTTGGGTTTTTGGTCCTTTGTTCCTCAATGTTTAAGGTTTCTTTATATATAAGAAATATTTGGCCTTCGTCTGTAATATATGTTGCAAATATTCTCTCCCAATTTTTCAATGATGGTCTTTTTTGACATGCATAAACGTTTTCTTTTATGTAGTCCAAGTTATCATTCTTTTCTTTTACCACCTATAGATTTTGAGGCATGATTAGAAAGCCTTTTCCTACACCAAGATTAAAGAGGAATTCACTCATGTTTTCTTATAGTGCTGAATGATTTTGTGTTAGATTTAGAACTTTGATGCATTTTAATTTTGTGTATAGTGTGAAGTATGAATCTAACTATCTCTTTCCAAGTGGCTACCAGGTTCTCCAAGCTTCCTTTGTTAATAAGTCCATCTTTGCCTTTTATCATACACTGAATTTCCATATGAACTTTGATCTATTACTGAGTTTCTTTTCTATTCCACTGGTCAATTTGTCTATTTAAGCTCCAGTACCTCATTAACTATAGAAGCTGTATGCTATGTTTTAATATCCGACAGGGTTAGTCCACCCTTATAACTTTTCTTTTTCATTATTTCCCTGGTTATTATTCTCTATTTGGTTTTCTATAAGAATTTCAGTATCAATTTGTAAAATCCTATAAAGAAGCTTATTTCCATTTTATTATTATTGTGCTAAATTTATAAATTAACAAGAAGAACTGACATCATTTTTATAATGATGTGTTTGAGTTATTTGTATTTGTAATTCTCTTGAGTTTGTCAAACGTAGTATGACACGATATGCAAATAGAGATAGTGTTACTTCTTCCTTATCCATTCTTATTCTTCAATTGACTTCTCTCTTCTAATGCATTGGCTAATACCTCTAGCAAAATGTTGAGTTTAGAGAATATAGTGGCATCCATGCCATCCACTCCCGATCTTAGTAGAAATTCACTAGTGTTTCCCCACTACTAAGATATTGTTGTTGGGGCTAACTAATATCTCTTTCATCGTATTAGGAAAGTACCCCTCAATTCATTTTTTCTTGAATGCTTTTATCATGAATTAAAGTTGAATTTCATCAATAGCTTTATCAACATCTATGGAAATAATCACAAGATATCTCCCTTAGAGCTATTAAT
This sequence comes from Equus quagga, assembly GCF_021613505.1. Classification (NCBI taxonomy): domain Eukaryota; kingdom Metazoa; phylum Chordata; class Mammalia; order Perissodactyla; family Equidae; genus Equus; species Equus quagga. The sequence continues at coordinate 106,302,198 of NC_060271.1, forward strand.
ATGCTATGTAATATTAATGGATTTCCTCATATTAAGCCAACCACAGAATAAATCCCACAAGATTATAGGGTATTACTTTCTTAATGTGGTATTGAATTTTGTTTGCTATTATTTCTGCATCAAGATTCATAAATAATATTTGTCTGTAATTTCCCTCTTTTGTAGTGTATTTACCAGGATTAAATATCAATATTATATTTGCTTCATAAAAGAAGTTAGGAAATTTTCCTTTGTTTTCAAAGTTCTGGAACAATTTACAAATCATTAAGACTGGTTGATCTTTGAAGGTTTACTCCTAATTTTCCCATGAAAACATCTGAGCCTGGTCTTTTTTTTGTGGGATTATTCCTTAATAACTTTCTCTAGTTCTACTGTGGAAATTGATTTGTTTACACTTTCTAACTCTAATTGGATCCATTCTGGTACTCTCTTATTTTCCTAGAAATTATCCATATCATCTAGATTTTCAAATTTGTTTACATAGAAGTCTGTGAAGTAGAGGTCAATTCGTAGTTTGAAAATTTCTTCTGTTTCAGTAGTTATTTGCCCCTTGTAAAATTTTATTTTGTATATATGTGCTTTCCCACTTTGTTCTTGATCAAGTCAGCTAGTTTTGTTAATTTTTTAAAAAACACAATTTTGTATTTATTGACTGTCTGCTTTTTTCCTATTCTTTACCTCATTAACTTCTGCCTTTATCCTTATGATTTCCTTGTTTTTACTTTGCTATTCTCTTACTGATTTTCTGAGCTAAGAATTTACTTTCACAATTTCATTTTTACTGCTAAAAGTGTTTAGTACCATGAATTTTCATTTGACAACAGCTTAAAATGTATCCCATAGATTCTGATAGAGAGATTTTAGTCTTAATTTTTAACTCTATAGTGTCAAGTCATTTTGTATTTCCCCTTTCATACCTGAGTTGTTTAATGAAAGAGTATTTCTATTTTTGTTTTTCATTGATAATTTCTAGTTTTATTGCTTTGTTCTCATAGAGTATCATTTGTTGATATTTCTCCTTTATGAATCTTAGTGGCGTGCTGGAGCTGACTTGTACTGGCTTATGAAAGCCAATTGTATATATATATCTTCCCAACTCCTTGTTTGGTGACAACACATTGGTAACTTCAAATCAGCCATAGGAGGATTTACATCAGAGAAATCAGCAAATGCTACAAATCAGGGCTTGTTTCCCCCAGAGAACTGCTTGTTATATATTTACCATCATACCACTGAAGTTACTGTGTGTGTGTGTATATGCACATGTGTGTGAAGTTATGTACAATCAAATTGGGTGCGTGTTGTATAAGGCCCAAAGAAAATGATGTACTTTCTATTGTCAAGGTATAGAGTTTGATATTTATTCATAAGATCTTCTGTATTGATCATGTTGTTTAGATCTTCCGTCTCCTTATTTTTTGTCCACTTTGTCTATCCTGTATTAAGATTGCAGTATCAATGACTCCTAAATTAGTGTGATTCCCTCTATGTTTCCTTGCATCTCCTGTAGTTTGTATTTATAAAGGTCGTTGCTATGTTATTATGCATAAGTATTCATAGCATATATCTACATTGCGAATTGTGACTTTCCCATCAGAAAGCTCCCTTCTCAGGGGTCTTTGTACGCTAAGAGTACCCAAACAGGTATTTGTTCATCCATGTTCATAGCAGCATTATTCACAATAGCTAAAAGGTGGAAGCAGCCCAAGTGTCCATCAAAGGAGGAATGGATATGCCAAATGTGGTGTATACACGCAATGGAATATTGACCTTAAAAAGGAAGGAAATCCTGACACACACTACAATACGAACATTGAGGACATTATGCTAAGTGAAATAAGCCCATCACAAAAAGACAAGTACTGTATGATTCCACTTATATGAGGTACCTAGATTGGTCAAATTCATAGAGAAAGAAAGTAAAATGGTGGTTGCCAGGGGCCGAAAGGTGGGGTGGGAATGGGAGTTTTGCTTTAACAGGTACAAAGTTTTAGTTTTGCAAGACGAAAATGTTCTGGAGATGGAAGGTGGTGATGGCTGCACAATATGAATGTACTTAATACCATGGAGCTGTACACTTAACAATTAAGATGCTAAATTTTATGTTATATGTATTTTACTATGGTAAAAAACATTGGAAAACAAAATGTCCTTCTTTTCATGTTTGCTTTTTGCTTGGATTCTATTTTGTCTAATCAGGATTACTACCCCTAGTTTATTTTTCCATTTGCCTGATGTGCTTTGTTCACCCGTTTATTTTTAGCCTTTCAAAATCACTTTGATGCAGGACTATTTCTTGTGTACAGTGTATATACAGTTAGTATTTTATGAGCCAGATTGAATGTCTTTTTCTTTCAGTACATGAATTAAATCTAATCACACTTACTGATATGACTGATATCTTAAGTCTCAATTGTGGCAAAATATTTATAATTATATGCATTTTGTTGTATTTGTTATTTTTTTCTCTATAATATACGTATTCTCTGTTCTTTAATTTAGAAATATTTTTGGTGTTTAGAAATGTTTGTATTTTTGTTCTGGTGATTACCATTGAACTTCGACTTTTTTAATGCCTCTGATCCTGGGTTTTTTTGGTTGGTTGGTTTGATTTTGCCTTTGACCATCTGGTTTATCAGTTTCTGTTACTATCCTTTAACTCCTACCCGCTGCTTATACAACAACCAATACGCTTATTCTATTTTCTTCTTTCCTCTCCTTTTCCCTCCCACTTTTCAGCTGCATTATTTCCACTTTGTCACAAGATAAAACATTTGTCCTTTAGACGTCCACCCTCATCCCCACCTTTTTTATTCTTATATCTACATTTACATACTGAAATTCTCACTTGAGTTTTAGGATTTTCAGCAAAATCCTTTGGCTGAAATTTTCCCAGTCATCTCTTGTTTGGGTGAAGCTTATCCTCTATCACTGACAAAATTAATCAGATAAACATATCTTCAACTTATTTTGCTATGTAAATATTATTCTAAAACTATGTGGCTGCTATCTTCTTTTCCTTAAACTAAATTAGTGGCAAAATACCAACTCTGTCTCTCCTTCTCTCCCACCTCCCCCAGGAAAAAGTCTTAAATTCAAGGTAATATCCCTTTCACACTGAGTAACCCATTCGGAAAGAGCATCATTAAAAGTACCAAGAGTTACCACATGTCAAAAAAAAAAAGACTTTCCAGGCTGGCCCCGTGGCCGAGTGGTTAAGTTCGCGCGCTCCGCTTCAGGCGGCCCAGTGTTTCGTTGGTTCGAATCCTGGGCGCGGACATGGCACTGCTCATCAGACCACGCTGAGGCAGCGTCCCACATGCCACAACTAGAAGGACCCACAACGAAGAATATACAACTATGTACTGGGGGGCTTTGGGGAGAAAAAGGAAAAATAAAATCTTTAAAAAAAAAAAAAAAAAGACTTTCCAAAGACCTTTTAATAACATTCCCACTGGAGTATTTAGATATAATCAGCATTTAATCCAGTCTTTGCTAGAACCTATAACCTTAATAATGATACTCAGCGCTGGCATCATCCCCAGTCAATTGCAGTTCTATTTATTCATTTGATGTCTTAACATTTAGTTGAATTATCTAACCAAAACACTCCAAGAAAAGAATGGAGTAATTATATAAACACTTGGAGCAGAACAATTATACAGCAAGAGCAGTTAACATTTAGCTGGGTTACAGACCTAATCTGCATATGCATACATCGTGAGGTGCAGGCACCGGTGGCCTTACTGTCTGTTTTATTATGTTCTTTGATTTCTGCATGTTTGTTTATTAGTTTTATTTAATTAGATGCCATAGAATGTTTCTCTCACATAGGTGTCAACACTCATATACACTAATTTCAATTCAGAGATGTGCCCAGGAGGCTTGGAAAGATAGGTGGGGTGTAATTATAGAACACTTTGGGATGTCAACAGGGAAGAAATGCATGGGGAAGTTTGTCTGGAGTTAGACTGTTTGTGCCATGGTAGACACAAGGTCTTAGATTAAATTCCTAAGTGGACCCTCAACCACAAATGCATTAACTCCTCAGGAAAGTCTCCAGCATTTAACTGTAAGTGAAAATGTCACGTAATTTTACAAGACCTTTTTGCAGTTCCAGGTCCATTTCTTTAGCATGAAAGGAAAGCTTTAAGAAGGAGCAATTTCTCTGACCTTATTTTCTCAGTATCCTTTCATATAATTCCTTTTCCACCTTACCATCCTCTCGCACAGAAACTATAGATATATCTTCCTTGAACTTACTTGCTTAGGTACTTGACAGCTTGACTCAGTTCCCAAGAAAGATGTGGTTTTGATTCACATCTAAATCACTTGCTTTAAAAATATCACGTTTCTCAAGAATATACCACTTGAGTCCAAGTGAAGGCAAGGAATATTTAATGCAGTTTGATAAAGCTAACATTCTCTGTGGGAGAAAGAAAGAAAAAAAAAACCTTGCCATTGCCACTCTCGAACGTTCTTCTGCAATGTAAGGAACTGAATTGTTCCGGGGACAGAAAATGTCAGAAGGTGATGTTCTGTACACAGGCGACAGAATTATTGAGATGAGTATGACCCAAGCAGGTTCTCTGTTAAGCCCATTCACTCAGAGTGCCCTAGAACAAGGAAAAAAAGGGAAGACCTTAAAAGCAGAGACACATTCCCTTGCCTTTTTACCCCAAGAATTTCAAGGACAGATGGGTGTGAACTTAAGTCTTGATGAGGTATTTACTGTACAAAGGGAATGTACATGACTCATTCTCAATGATTCACTCATTCTCGCAAAGAACTTTTAAAACAGCACGTAATTTCAAAGGTTCAAATTATGTGACCGAGTTTTCCAGGACATATGTTAAGAAACCCCTCAGCAATTACAAATTTCCCGTTAGGAAGGCTATGATGGTAATCGGCTAGTATCTTTTTGATATTGATGTAGCTCTTCCTAAAATAGCTCAAATCTCTTCATGGGTAATTCTTCTCAAAGTTTTCCAGTAGTCTGATTTTCAGCCTTCTGCAGTGTGGATGAAGACAGGCCAACAAGTGCACTTGGAGTGAAAATAATGTCTGATTCACCAGGTAGGAAGCACAACGTAGTGCAAAAGACTGAATTTAGGATGAAAAAGGCAGGCAGATGATGCACGATGAGACAAAGGTTTTTGCCAAAATCAGGCAGGTTGAAAAGATGTCAAGAGGCCTGAGGCCTACTGGACATTATATATCTGTCATGATGTGGTTCTTATCCACAATCTTACAGACCTAGGTATTAGAGACTCAGAAATTAACAGTTTCTTACTGATAGGCACACAGTAATTAGATTCACATGAGACTCATATATGCACCAGAAGGCCAGTTTATGAGATTTCCAGTGGAGTTGTGGTAGCCATGAAGGTTCAAGACAGAACCTGCCACAAGGGGTGGGGGGGGGGGGGGGGGATTAGATCTTTGGGATCTGCTGCAGCATCTGAGCCAAGGCTATTCTCTTACCAGCAGCCCATGCTAACGACTGAGCAGGGATACCAGTCAACACAGAATCTTCTACGGGCCTCGCCATTTCTGCCCAACACAGACTCTTCCATGGGAAATTCACTAGAGTTCCCCTTAGTTTGGCAAATATTTTCTCAGAGTTGCAGTACATTCTAAGGCTCTTCCCACCCAATCTTCCTTCTTTCCCCCTCTCCTTTTACAAGTGTGAGACCTGCATTTCACACTGAAGTCTATCCCTGACTTCTCGTATTCTCTCTCTCTTTTGTCTCTTATAGGCATCTCCCCCCAATAAACCTTTTACTTTCCTTTCTTGGCATCTGCTTTCCAGAGGACTTGACTGTCCTGAGGAACCATCCCTTTCCTGTAACTAGAAGGTTTTATCTATATGACGTTGCCCTAGTCTTCTGAGCAAGATATTAAGAGAGCTTAATCAATAATCAGAAATATGCCGAGTCTAGCAATGAGATGTTGTTGGTTTCTGGAATTCTACCCTCCAATAGTTCTGACCTGCTTGCACTTGTCTCAAATCTACCATGAACTTTCCTCCCTCATCCCTCACCTTTACCTGGTTTGCTCTATTCACACTTCAGGTTCAGATTAGGTATCTGTTCTTCCAGGAAGCCTTCTCTGACCTGACCTCAGCCACAGCTTTGGTGGCCCTATTTCATTTCAAAAGGATTATATATGTATCGCTCTGTACCAGTTACACTGTATTATCCAAAAACCACACGGCTACTTCCCCCAGTAGACCATTCTCTTGTGAGTAGGGACTGTGTCATATGTCTGTGTATCCCCAGTACTAAAGTCAGTGTCTAGTATTAACTAGTGCTCAATAAACACATGATGAGGAAGAGCTTCTGGTTTTGGAATGATAGCAGAATTAGCCAACTGGAGCCCCTCCCCACTACAAACACCTACAAATGCTAGATAAAACATAAGAAACTTTCTTTTTTGTATTTTTTTTAAAGATTGGCACCTGAGCTAACATCTGTCACCAATCTTCTTTTCTCCTTCTTCTGGCCCCGTGGCTGAGTGGTTAAGTTTGCACACTCTGCTTCAGTAGCCCAGAGTTTCACCGGTTCAGATGCTGGGTGCGGACATGGCACCACTCATCAGGCTGTGCTGAGGCGGTGTCCCACGTAGCACAACTAGAAGGACCCACAACTAAAAATAGACAACTATGTACTGGGGGGCCTTGGGGAGAAGAAGAAGGAAAAAAAAAAAAGAGTTTAAAACCCAGGCCTGCACCTCCTTTGGATTTGTAATTCAAGTTTATATTGCCTCAGAGTTTCTAAATCAACAAACTAACAGAAATTAGTTTCAGACTCAATATATCCCTACAATGCTTGTCAAGAGTACATGCAAAAACTGCTCTGGAGAGTTCTGGCCTCAAACTGAGTTATGGCTTTCCATCTATAAATCCCGACTGTGATCTTAAATAGCAAAATACACGAGGAAACAGTCCACTGTGAGCTACAGACAATATTTCAAAGTATTCCAAAAGTTTTGGCTGCTAGTACGACAAACTGAAAGAAAATACTAAAAAAAAAAAAAAAGGTGTATTTAAAAGTATTAATAGAAGAATCAAAGTCCTAGGGAAAGAATAAGATGCCGTAAAAAAGAATGGATAATAAAATTCAAGAGTGGGGCTACAATGAAATTCAGTGGTAGAACTTCAGCTATTATGATGCAATATTAAAGAAAATACAAATGCTATTAAAGAAATAAAAAGGAAAGTCAGAAGCCTAAGCAGAGAACAAGACATTATATTTTTACAAAGGGAAAATTAAACAAATCACTAATTTGTCTCAAAGTGAAAAATATATAGGCATTGAAATTAAAAACCAGACAGATTAATGACAAATTAAGCAGTTTAAGACAGACTTAATGATCTACAAGATAGATCTGAGGGTATCCATAATGAAACAGAAATAAAGAGTTGGAAAATGTAAAAAGAAAGTTAAAAGACATGGAAGAGAAATGACTAACTCTAATTTACATTTAAAAGGAGCGAATAGATGAGAGCCAATTACAAGGAAGTAATGGCTGACCATGGCCTAGAATGGAAAAAAGACATAAATCCTAAGATTCAGGAGTCAAAGTGAGCCCCAGGAATAAATACCACTGAACCCACAACTAGACTCTACATAGTGAAATTGCAGAAAACCGAAAACAAATGCAAAAAAACAAAATCTTGAGAGTAACCAAGAAAAAAGGTTAGAATGCCTTCAAAACCAGCAAGAATTAGACTAAAAGCAGACTTCTGTTCAAGAATAGAAGCCGGAATAAAATCTTGGTGGAATGAATCCAAAAAGAAGTGTTTGGTTTAGGCCAAAGCTGACAAAGGTTTTATTTGCATGCCCTCTCCCACCCCCTAGTTGTGTCTCCCTGGAAGGATTTTTAAGTACATTCAGTCGCAGTAGGAAAAAGAAAATCTCTTAATCAATTATTGCTGTCTGTCATTGGCAGAAGAAAGGCAAGTACAGCTCCTGTGTATGTGTTTGTGATTCATGCAAGATCTGGGCCATAGTGAGCCCCAGTGAAATATTACTGCCCCACAGCAGAAAATACCTTTCTATGGCCAGAAAGTCAAAATAAAGGCCCTTAAGTTTATCTAATGAGGTTGTTCTAAGAATCAAGCTAATATATATACAATATGTCTTTGAAAAGATTTGTATTCAATAAATGGAATGGTAATTTTGATGATAATACTCCTGTAAGGATCTTCATCAAAATCCTTTGAGCCCTGGTACTTAGCAGCCCCCTTCAACTCAGCAGAAGGAAGTTTATTCCGATCGTAGGAAGACTAAAGATGAAACTCAAGGGAGGTAATAGCTGACTAGCCCTTATTAATTGTACCTAATGTCCACATGCAAATCCAACTTGAAATGGAAAAGTCAGGCCTGCAAGACCAAAATCCTTCCTCTAGCCACGGGTTTCTCGCTACACCATGTGTCTACCAGCTCTCCTGCCCCTGGACACTGAACCCCACCCAATCCCAAACCCAGAGGAGAATGAGGGGGTCCAATAATACCTGGGTGGGCTAGGGAATTGTTTGCAAGGAAGGTTTCCTTTCCTGGAGAAGATATGGGCATGCTTGCAAGCTAAAAACAAAAAAATAAAATGAAAAAGGATAAGGTGGCAAAGCCAGGATATTTCTCTAAATTTTTTGTCCTCAAGAAATCGGTCTATTAAACTCTAATTTAAATAACGTTTGAGGTTTAGTAAGTGTTTAAATGAATCGGGTGAGGGCTTGTATTAAGCACTTTACATATATTATTTTAATTCTCCTAGCTGCCTATAAGATAGGTAGTATTATTATTTTCCCCATTTTATAGAAGAGGAGACTGAGGCTTAGAAACGTTAAGTCACTAGTTCAGGGTCAAAGAGCTAGCAAGTGATGGAGACAGGATTTGACAAGACAAAGATGCAGCCTGGCTCCAGCTGCACCACCACGCAGTACGGTTTCCTGTCCAATCCGATTAAGCTGTCAGGAAGAGCGATTACACACAGTATTGGCAAATAGGTTTTAACTCATGCCAACTCTAATCTATTTGTGGTTGTTTTGATAAAGATTCCAACCCTCCATAAGGGCTCAGTGAAAAAGAATGCCGTGATCATTTAGCAATATCTGCCATTGGTGAGAAAGTGGTAGAGTGACAATATTCGTTACATATTTGCCATCCCTGGCATAGTGAATTCTCTGCAGAGTTTCTATCTTTAATACTTGAGTTAGGATTATGAGAAGAAAAATAACATTGACAATTGCTGCCACTCCTGATTTATTTTTTAATGGAAAGACACCCATCTGTGATATAAAACTTAAAAATGGAATACAAGCTGCTAAATTGTTTTGAAGTCTGTATTGGTGAAGGTTAACCTCAAATACCATTGCTTCCAACATTTCACAGTTTTTTTAAATGATAAAGAAGTGATAATCCAGCAGCAGAGACAAAGTGAGGTGGTATACTTTAAAAAAAAAAAAAAAAGGCTTCATAACTGTCAACCAACTGCCAGGAGTTTCATGAGTCAAGCACCCAGATTAATAAATTCTAGTTTCCCACCGAACCGGGAAACATGTCTATCTCAATATATCTGACCACTTCTCATCACTAGCCCAGCAACCACCATGGCCCAGGAGACCCTCATCTCTCACCTGGGTGACAAATATCCCCCTATGTGATCTCATGGCTTCTCCCTTCATCCTCTACAGATTTTAGCCAGGTGCTAGAACGATTCTAAAACCGTTCAATGACATCCCATATTACTCAGACTAAAAGCCAAAGTCCATAAAGTGGCCTATGAGGCTATGTCTAAGCTGCCCCCCTTTTCTTCCCATCTTCATCTCACCACTGTCCCCTGCTGCCCCCTCCAATGACATCAACCTTTTTGATCTTCCGTAAACACACCAGGCTTGCTCATCTCAGGGCTTTTGTATTTGTGGGTCCCTCTGCCTGGAATGTCCCCCCTTCCCCAGATATCCCCACAACTCCCTTTCTTACCTCCTTCTTGTCTTTGCCCCAAAATCCTTTTCTCAATGAGGCCTGTATTTAAAACTGCAGCTCCACACCCTCTACCTTCTCTGCCTTCTCTGCTTTTTTAAAAAATATTTTCCTCTGTATCACTTATAACCATCCTACACATTATTCACTTTCTGTCTGACTAACCCCTTCTCTCCACCCCTACTAAACTATAAACATCACGAGGGCAAGATGTTTTCCATTTTGTTCTCTGCTATATGCCCAGTGTCTAGAATTGTAGTTGCTGCATAGTAGGCACTCTCCATGAATGAATGGATGAATGAGTTAAGCGCCCAGATTCATAAATTCTATTTCCTATGAAACAGGGGAAAAGACGGTAAAATCAAATTTTCCAAACATTTTTTATAGTGGATCCAGAACTCAGAAAGATTTTCCTAAATGTAGCTTTACATGGACTATTTCTTGACAGACAATGAGGCCAATTTCTATAAGTCTTAGTCCCTAAGACTCCACACTAAGGCTCTCAGTCCACAATGACCACAAGAACATGTTCTGCCCTTATTATTGCGTGTGTAGTCCAGGGACACGCGGCACCAGCTGGGAACATGTTAGAAATGCAGATCTTGGTCCTCACGCCAGAACTAATGAATAATAATATGCATTTTAATGCACACCCCTCCCCCCAGGTGATTACTTTGCACACGAAAGTCTGAGAAGCACTATCCTCTATGATGAGTTTCCAACAAAGGGCTCTGAGGTCTTCACAATGGAGACATGAGCCAGTCTTTGGAATCCGGGAGACCCAAGTGTTTCTTGTTCCTAGAAAACAAAGCTTTAACAACAAAAAAATAGTTGAGTCTACGTGTCAGCCTTCCATTTCTAAGTCCTGCATCAGCTACATGTGACACTTCCTAAACTAAAGAAAACCTCTTTCCTCACTATCCCATGCCACTTTCAGTTAGCATCTCCTGGCCAGCATGTATCACCGCTTAGCCGGAAACTCATCGCACAAGGAAAGTGATGTCTGAGCTCCTGAGCTGTACGCCCCCGAGAGAGATCACGTTTTCCTCTTTGGGGCCCAGCTGACTCGTCTGTTTAAGTGGGTAGGAATACAGGCCTGCCTCCCTCAAGGATGTTTTGAGTTTCAGATGGGATGTTTGTGAAAGTTCTCTGAAAAGATAATAGTGCTGCATAAAATGAGGTATTATTTAAGCATTAGTATTTTACTCGCCACTTCCTAACACATGCCTGGTTCATGCTTAGTGAGATGGACTCACGCCATATCACGATTTGCATTTGAAGACCAACTGTTGTTTGTTCTTATACTAGACACTGTAGCAGCTAAGGTAGGACATCTTCCAACTATATGGTTTCGCTTCTAATTATCTTGCACAGCACCCACACAGCAGTAAGTTTTCCCTTGCAACTAACAGAATGATGAGAAATAACGATCCTTCCTTCTGAATCACCACAACCGTTAGAACTGAGTTCTCACCCTTTTTCTGTGCTTCAACCACCAGTTCTCTAGTGGGTCTTGCCCTCACTTTAAGAAGCAAAATAGCCTTGTCCTCGCCAAGATGGAAACTTCTCACCTAACAGTTGTCATCCTTCGATCAGCAGGCAAGCCGCAGCCTGAGAGTTGCATGCCGTCTATCTATATGTAAGGACGCACTGTCTCTGAGCCCTGATCACCACCTGTTTGGTGGGACATGAACACCTGCCTATGTATAAATCTGTATTCCTATTAGTACCCTTTTATTTGCTCTGGCCATTTGGATGTCAGTCCAATTTGCCTACTCCTTTGCTATTTGCTAATTCTGACCTCACTGTTGCTCTCTGAATTCACAAGATTTACCCACTGTCACTTCCACAGTCCCGTGGACCTCCTGGTTGTGATCTTTGCTTATATGCTGCACCATCAACCAGAGCCAAAGTGCCTGGACCTAGCCTCTTCTGGGTCGCTCGCTCCTATGACCACTCAAGATGTAGTACTGAGTGCCAACATGCTGGCTCTCCTCATGAAACAGCACGCTCTGCTTTTGCTACATCGAGCAGCCATTGTTATCTACAACTCTCCACGGCTGCTCTATGGGAAGCTCTCTATCAGCTCCCAGGCTGGATTCATTTTTTTTTTTACAAAACAAACTTATCTACTGAAGTATAATAAAAATACAGAAAAGTACACGAGTCATAAACAGCTCAATAAATATTCAGAGTGAACACCTGTATAATGCACATTTAAACCAAGAAATAGAACATTTCTAGCATCTCAGAAGCCCCTCCATGCCTTCTCCCAATTATTAAAATCCCTAAGATAAACATTCTCTTTTCTCACTCATTACCCACCTCCCCAAAATAATCATTCTCTTGACTTTGAACACCATAGATTAGTTTTGCCTACTTTTGAGCACTATATATGGAATCATGCAGTATATAATCTTTTGTGCCTTCTTTCTCTTACTCAGCATGACATTGATGAGATTCAACATGTTGTTGCATGCAGCAGTTTATTTTTTTTATTACTATATGGTATTCTATTGTATGAATATACCACTATTTATCCACTTTTGATGGAATTTGATTCTTTCCAGTTTTGCTCTATTACAAATAGTAATAATAAACATCCTTGTACCTGTCCTTCGGTGAACATAATGTACGCACTTCCTGTTGAGTATACAACTAGGAGTAAAATAACTGGCTGAGAGGATGTATACACCGTCACCTTTAGCAGATGTGGAAATTTTCTAAAGGCATTGTTCCAATTTACTCTCCCATCAGTGTGTGAGAACTCCAATTACCCTACATCTTTGCAAACATCTGGTATTGTCTGTTTTTTTCATTTAGCCATTCAGGTTATTGTGATTTAATGTAATTTCCCTGAGAAATGATGACTTTGAGTACTTTTTCATATGTTTACTGGCATTTTGGATATTTGTTTCTGTAAGTGCCTATTCAAGTCTTTTGCCCATTTTTCTATTCACACATCTTTTTCTTATGGACATGGGGGAGTTTTCTATGTGTTCTGAATATTTGTGTAAGTAGTGCAAATACCTTCTACCTTCTCCCACTCTGTGATTTGCCTTATCACTCTCTAAATAGTGTCTGTTGATAAAGAGAAGTTCCTAACTTTAACAGAAATCAGGTTTTTCCCTTACAGTTCATTCTGCTTTTGTGTTCTGCAAGCCCACCAGTTAACAGTCTGCCTTTGATGGACGCAAAATTGCCCCATGTTGGCATCTGTTGATATAAAAGTCACTCAAAATAGTTAATTTTTTGCCATTTGTATGACTTTCGCAGGTTTTCCATGAAATTTTTGACTGTTCTCAAAGCTCAGCCTAGTGCTGGCCTAGACCTTAAGGCTATCCACATGCAGAAAACATACTGTATCCCCATACTGCTGATACACTATTCATCTTTATGTCTTCCCTTAAATGCATAAGATTTATTGACATTTGCTTGAGAAATTAAGTCCCAAAAGATCCCCAGTGAATGAAGTAAAGACCTCCTTAAAAAAAAAGAAAAAAAACCTACTTCATAATTATCTAAAAATTTGGCAAATAAAAACAAATAAAAAGTATTGAGTTTAACTGTACTACTTTATAAAGAAAATATTGATTAGTATTAGACTGTTAGGATCATTAAACCCCAGAGACAATTTAGGGCCATTTAATCCTCACAACAAACAAGGTACTATTATATCTTTAACAGTCGAGAAGTTTGAAGCACAACCGTAAGTTAGACAATGCGTGAAAGTCCGTAGAATAGTGACTGTCACATAATAAGCAGTCAAGAAATCTTAGCTATTGTTATTGTTATTACGAGTCCTTTATTTTGCAGTTGTAAAACATGAGGCCCACAGAGATGAAGCGCCTTGTCTCCACTCACATGGCTTTCTAGTTGCAGAATTAAAACCAAACCCTATATATCATATTCTCAGCCAAGGGATTCTTTCTATTCAACTACACAGTCTCTCAGAATTGCCTGCCTAAAATAATTCCAGAGGATATTTACCGGGGAAATAGATTCATAAATGCCTAATAACCAGCGGGGATTGTGACTTTATAGTTTCAGTTTTATCACTTTATAAATTATAACACTGGGCTTTTGCTGATGTGATATCTGTCACTGAAATGACATTTTTCCTATTTTTCATTAAATATAAATGTATCTTCTCCACAAAAATAGCATCATAGGTATTTCAGTTAACTTTTGTTGAGTAACCAACTATCCCCAAATGTAGGAACGTAAAGCAAAAATCATTATTTTTCTCATGATCTAAGGGTCAGCAACTTAGACTGTGCTTACCTGAGTGGTTCTTCTGATCTCCACTGGACTCACACCTTTGCGCTCAACTACAAGTCAGCTACCAGACAGCTGCTGGGGGGATGGAGTACCTGGGCCATGTATCTCTCATCATCCAGTAGGCAGCCTGGGCTTATTCACATCGTGGTTCCCAGAGAGCCAATAGAAATGAGCAAAGCCTCTTGGGGCCTAGGTTCAGAAACAGCAAACCATTTTTGCTGCGTTCTATGGTCAAAGCAAATCACAAGTTGCTTTGGAGGTCATTGAAAGGACATGACCACTGGTTGACCTGGGCAATCAGAGGCTTCTCACCCCACTCCCTTGTCCTTGGAATGTAAGTCCTGCCTACTATTCCCATACTAGCAGCCATTTCAAGGATGCAGCCTTGGGAGAGTAAGGTCTTGTTGACACCATCTGGACCAAATGCGTGACTGAGCACTGTTTAAGGCCTCTGTATAAATTTTTAAGATTCTGGCAGCCAGCACAGAGATCTACTCATCTTGCGGCCACTCAAGACCAAGCATCATATGTAAGTTCCCTTGCTTATTTAACCTGCTACCTACCAGTCTGGAGTGGTCTGCCTCTCTCTTCCGTCTCTCTATTCCCTCTGTGTATGGGGGTCAGTTAGCAAAGCAACACAAATCCAGCCCAGATTCAAGGGGTGAGGAAATAGACTCCCCCTCTTGGTGGGGCATACCGCAAAATCACATTGCAAAAGTCGGATATGGGGAGCGGGACAATTGTGGCCATTTTTGAAAAACTTTACCATGATAATATTCATAAGTGTCAGATAAACATGTTAACTCTGTGTTCAGATTAGAATTCCTGGTATCTTTTAGGAAAAGAAAGCTTTCCTTGCAGCCATTTAAATGAGGGTTTATATTTTTCTCCTATCACGTGGGCAAATATTTAAAAATTATAATACCCAGGGTTGACAAGGGAGTGAGGAAATGGGTGCTCTCATATGCTGATATGCATATGCATCAAATTCCATACTTCTTGAATCAGGAATTTCATGATGAAGAAGTTATTATTTTTAAAAAAGCATGAAATATAATGATGTGCACCTGAAATTCATACAATGTTAGAAACCAATGTGACCTTAATAAAATATATCATGGATTTCACAAAATTTATCTCAATGGCTATTTAATGAAGTTGCTTTTAATACTGAAAAACTGGACAAATTAATGTCCAACAATAAAAAATTGGTTAAATACATTATGCTATAACCATATAATGGAATCCTATAAAGTCATTCAAATAAAGATGTAGTAAAATAACAAATGATATGGGAAGATAGTCACAACATATTAAAGTCAAAAAGATTACATACAGTGTTATTTGCTTTGTTTGTATTTTTGGTATAACTATTTTCTAAAGATATTACAATTAGTATTTTTGTTTCTGCAACCAGAAGGATAAATGCTCTTGGACAATAAATTTGTCAGTCCTTTCATGCCTGCTGCAAGGGTAGTATAAAAATGTCACTCTAAATCTACCTTCTATAATGTGGTATTGTCACAGAAGAACGTACAAAACTCATGTACTATGAAGCATTGTTCAGTCTTGAAGTTCTGCAGTGCACCATGACTCTGTGCTTGCCAGTCATTTGGTGTTTTAATACTCCAATAACTGTTATAGGCAGTACAGTTTACTTGGAATAGAAATCATAAAATGTTGTTAATGGGTCTAGCTTTGCCACGTTCTGGTTGAATGCCTTGGAGAAAATCACCATTTCTTTTCGTTTCATTTTCCCATCTGTCAAATGAGGATATAACTGACTTCAAACTCCTGGAGAGAAAAAACCAACCAGGACTAATTCGCTATATATATGCTCAATAAGTAGCACCTGCCTACTTCACGGAGGTGTTTTGGGGAACCATGGAAGTTGTATGAAATATTTTGGTGAGTATACCATCATTCTGCACTCATGGTTTCCATAAGGAGGGAAAATGGATCAGACACTTCCTACACACCCTGTCATATCCTCTCATATTCACCTTTTCCCAAGGTATTTGTCCACTTGTTCCAACCTTAGTGGCTACAGTGGCTACCAACTCTGGGGGAAATCTGACCAACTTCACAGGGACACAACCCAAGAGCATCTCATTACATACCCATATCACATTCCCTCTTGCCTCCTACCCCAAGGTTTCCCTGTTGATATGGAAAAGCGAGACCCCATAGGATCCTATTGGAACCCACACACATGCAACCCAAAAGTACATAAGAATTAACACTTGAGGTGAAACTCAGACCACTGTACAAAGGCTTCTCCCCTCCTCCCTAAACAGACTGTCCTAAGAAATGGTGGTTTATAGGGCCAATCGTACTTGATACCAGTTCAGTGATGCACCATCATGTTAGATTTCCTGCCTTTCTTGCTTCATTCCCCCTTTCTTGCACTCTTGCTTCCTGGAATTTCAGCCTCCCTCAGGGAGAGCCATCAAGTTTAGGTGGTTAAGAAGGTCTTAGTGAGCACAGTTGTGAGCAGTACATTTTATCATTCACTTTGTATGGAGAGAGAGATGATCTGAGGTATAGACGTACAAGGAATCCTGGGCAATGGTGAATGGATTGGTTGGTTAGTTGGTCAGGGGCCTGGAAGGAACAGATTAGAAGATTGGGAGAAAAGAATGTGAAAGAGACAAAGAATGGACATATAAGCATGAGCAAAATCTGTGGAAGTTTTATGTCTCACATTGTCCTCCAGAGAGCATTCAGCACAGAGGAAACTCTCCAAAACCCAAATGGATTGCAATGACTCATCCTGTGGATATCTGCCAGGCTGTCTCCTTGGCCACCTCATGCTAGCCATAGTGATCATGGAGGTGTGAATGGAGGCTATGCAAAGACCCCACAGCGTGGACTCCCTCTCAGCAAGGCTGATCTAGTTCTACTACTACTGAATGTACAACCTGCCAGGAGTAAAAACTAGTGCTACTGAGCCCTCATAATACCATTCTGGAGGGGACCAGCCAACTGTTGGGTGGCGGGTTAATTATATCAGAGTCATTCCACTTTGGAGGACATAATTTATCCCAACCAGAATTCATATCTACTCTGGGTATGGGTTTGTCTTCTCTGCCACAGTGCCTCTGCCAGTGTCACCATCAAATGACATATAGAATGTCTGTTCTATTGACACGACATCCCGTATAACATTGCCTTGGATCAAGGGACCAATTTCTCATCAAGAACACTCAATAATAGGTTCACGACCATATGATCAACTGCTTATCACCCAAAATTAGTCAACATAACAAGACAGTGAATAGCCTATTAAAGGCTCAGCTAAGGTATCAAATTGAGGATAACCCTTATGTGGTTAAGGCTCTCTTCTCTAGAATGTGGTATATTTATGTAACCAATGGTGCTGTGTCTCCAGTACATAGAATATGGAGGTTCAGGAACCAAGGAGTAGAAATAGGATTGGCTCCTCTCATCATTGCTCCCAGTGACCCACTGTGAAATCTCTGTTTCTCATCCTATTTTCTAATTTTGGGTGGAAGTGGGAAAGGAGTGAGCAGTGTAAGGAATGAATTTTTCCATTAAGGAGTACAAGGGTTCCATCGAACTCTTTGCTGTAATACCAAAGGTCACAGACTTCCTCATGCTATTGGACAAAGAAGAGTGTTGGTAAAAGTGATCAATCCTGACTGCCATGAAGAGCTAGGGTAGCTGTTACACAATAGATGAAGGGAGGAGTAAGTCAAGAAGCAGGGGATTTCCTGGGGCATTCCTTGATGCTTCTCTGCTCAGTAATAACAGTAAACAGACAACTGAAGCAATCACAGCCTGACATAAACAAGGCATAGAGCCCTCAGGGATGAAGGTTTGGGTCATCTTCCTGGGGAAGCATCCAAGACCCACTAAAGTGTTGGCTACAGGTAGGGGAAAATTTAGACCAGATGACGGGGGAGGGAGATGATAAATATCAACTAGGGACTTGGGACTAGCTGTAACAGTAGCAACTGTGATTTGTTTCATTAACTCTCTTGTCCAAGTCTTTTCAGAGTTTGCACTTGCCCATCACTTTGAAGGAGTCTATGACTGATTGGACCTGTGCCTCCCTCCCAGAGAGAGTACCATTTTGTAATACAGGAGCCAAATATAATGCTTCTCCTCATAACTGCACCAAGTACTTCTTACCTCCTGCTCAGGGTTTCCTGTTGATACTGAGATGGGATACGATGCAAAGCCCACATATGCATAGCCAAGAAGTTCAGGTAAATTAACACCCAAGGGGTTAACTTTTGACCAGGGCAGACAGGAGCCAGTGGATAAATTCTTCTCCCTTCCTCCCTTGGACAGACCTTCTTGCAAATCGGTCATTTACATAATCTGAGAAGATGATCCTGCAAGATTGAGCTCTCAGTTGCTCTTGACACCAAGTAGTGGCAGGCTTACAGCACCTTTGTATTAGCTTTCCCACCTTTCCTGACTCATTTCCATTTTCCTTCCCTCCTGTTCCCTGGGATTGTACTCTTTAATAAAGAAGTACCATGTAAGCCTCTGCC